>NC_080838.1:39047198-39355397 GCF_030435755.1 Ochotona princeps
TACCTATGCTAAGAATAATGCGATTGAAAGTTATTTTTACTTTAATGTCAAAAAATTGACTATCGTAAAGGCTGGGAACAAAAGAGAATCGTATCTATTATGATACAGCAAAACAGATTGACAGTTTATCCTAGTTTCCATAAGCAATTTAAATAAGATTAGTATAAAATTCAATTTTGAATTGATTCTCAATGTAAAATGAAAGGATTTCAATGAATTTCATCAAACTAGGTCAAATATATTAGAAGAATATTACATTCAGGATTTGGGCCAATATTTATTAACTTGTTATATTTCCAAACTGTGTGATAAATTAAATGTTGGAAGCAAATACATGTACCATTTGCTTCTATAATTATTGTCTTGGCCATGGGCAAGCCGCTTACTCTAGATAGTTATGACTGTAAGTTGATAGCCCAGCTGTTGTTGGCACAAAGTACTGTGTGAAAAACATTTCTCTATCCTTCGCTTCCTGTTCTCAGCAGTGTGAGGACATATTTTACTTTTGAAAATATTCAGTGTAGAAATTCTTAAGTATATAGTCCAATTTCAAAAAAGGCAATTAATAATACAAACAGAATACAGATTAGTTAATACTTGCTACTTTAGTAATCTGCACATCTAAACATTAAATTATTTAAAAGTACTACTAGAAATTTCTGAGCAGCTATTACCCAATCCTGGTATAACTAAAATGCATAAATATTATTTCAATTTACTTTATTTTCATGAATTATAATTACAATCAATATAATATTTCGTACAATAATGTGCCTATCTTCTCAAGTGAATATTGAACTTTTATGGTGTAATTAGAAGGAAACAGATCTGAAATGATGTGTAGCTAATGCAGGTATCATCTTGAGGATGTTGATTTCTGTGCCACATTTTGACTAAATGTTCATGATCCTTGTGTACTTTTCACATTTTACAGTTTTAGTTGGCTTATATTATGTAGCAAACTTTCCTCAAACTTAAAGGTTTCCAAAATTTATTAATAGTGCCAGTGAACTAACACAGTAGGCTAAGCCTCTGTTTCTGATGCCGACATCCTATACTGTCAATGGTTCTTGCTTGAGCTACTCCACTTCCCATCCAGCTCCCTATTCAATGCATGGGAAAGCACTGAATGAGCTGACTCAAGTCCTTGGGCAGTTGCAAACAGGTAAGAAAAGAGGGGAAGCTCCTGGACTCTGGCTATGGTGAGGTTCACCCTTGATCATTGTGGCCTTTGGGGAATGAGATAGCTAATGGAAATTCCCTGGATCTGCCTAAGCTTATTTCTCTGGAAAAAACATGGATTTATATTCTGTTTATTAGCAACATGATCTGGTGTAGGGGAGTGCACCTACCCATCTCAGTTCTTTCAATCACCTACCTGCTTTGCAATGTCAGTACGCTAAGGGAAGGGAACTGGTTATTTCTCTAACAACTATGCCCCTTTTGATTCTGAAATCCATAAGTATTTGTTCCAACTTCTCTTCAGTTTACTTAATGAAAAGGGTATACAGATATATATAATATATATATATATATATAGACAGATACAGATATATTTTTAAAATATTTATTTTTATTTGAAAGGCAGCTATGCAGAGAGGAGAAGAGAAAGAGAGGAAGATCTCCAGTCCATTATTAACTCCCCAAGTTGCTGCAACCATCCGTGCTGAGCAAATCCGAAGCCAGGAACCCCGAGCCTCTTCCAGGTCTCCCATATGGGTGCAGGGTCCCAAGGCTTTGGGCCATCCTCGACTACTTTCCCAGGCCACAAGCAGGGAGCTGGATGGGAAGCAGGGTAGCTGGGATTAGAACCGGTGCCCATATGGGATCCCTGGGCATTAAAGGCAAGGAATTTAGCTGACAGGCCACGCCGCTGGACTCAAAAACAGTGTATCTGAATTAAGTTTTTATTTTTTCCTTGGGAATGGATCCCTAGGAAGTATTGTTTAGTTAACATTCTTTAACCTTTTAAAAAGTATTTCTACTCTGTTTCTCTCCTCTCCAATATTTTGTTTAATGGCCAAAAGAAATGATGCATATTTGCAGCCAAATAGTTCTGTCAATGTGATTTCCACCTGTAGATACTTGGGGATTTGAACAATTTTTCAGAGTTTAAACATTTGTTCTTCTTTACTATTAACCATTTTGTTAGTTTACTTGTTCAAATCAGTGCTGTATATTTTAAGGTTATTCTACTGAATTCTTTCAATTTTAAATGTTAAGCTTATAAAGTCTGTACTAATCCAAAATAAGAGCAAGTATTTTAAATGACAACCATGAATCATATTACAAATTGTTAGCCATATGAGTTTGAATGCAACTGGGTGACTTTTCTAATCATTCCTGCTTGGTTTTTCCATGTACTTGACATCAATTGCCTATAATTTGGTTGGTACAATTGGGAATCAACTGATAGAAGCTCTATTATCTTTGTGTTCTGTATTCCTCCAATGAACTCATGAAAGCTTGTCCATAAAGTAAAGATGTGTTCTGTCTCGATCTGAGTTTGCAGAATCAAGCCTATAGATGAATTGTTAAGTGCAAGATATTCATCTGATCTGTAAGAAGAATGAAAGAGAAATAATTGGGAAAAGCAGAATGACAGGCTGTGAAACAGCTTCACAGCTCCTTGCCCAGTCTGTTAGGGAGTTCTAGAGTAAGTGCTGTCTATCAGAGAAGCTTCCTCTGCAGTGATATGAAGCTCTGAATCTGAGCCAAATTCGAAGGGTCTGATCGCTCTATTTGTATACTATATGCATACCTTCTAAAATGGGACAGAACATATTTTCTTGAAGGAAGATCTAAATAATAATTATCTAAGCTTACTACATTTCCCAAGCAACTACCAAAGAATCTTCAGTGTGCAAAATGTCTCAACATACATTTGGTCAAAGGAAGCCATGAGAGTAAGATTAGTATTATGAAAGTCTGTGAGGTAAAAGAAACAAAGAGGGAGACAATTTTTGACATGCACCATAATGCTGTCTTTGTTTTATGATATCACCGTAGGTAGGCAGCTCATATTTGAAACAAGCAAAATGCCTGTCTAGGGAAAAATTATTTTCTAAACATCTAGAAACAAGGCATCCACATGATAAAGATTGAAGAAATAAAACACAAGGACAGTTAACCAGAATATGTGGAATTCAGCTTTAATGACACCAGAGAAAAATATGGTCTTTCTTCACAGAATCCAAATCTGAAAGGATTTGTCTCAATTCCTATATTTTGTAGTGCGCTTAGTATGTTTTTGCTCTAGTATTTGATGGTTTCTGGGTGCAGATATACGTCCTTGATTCAATTAGAGGTGATTTTTGTATATGGTGACAGGTGTGAGTCTTGCTTCTTACCTCTGCAGGTTGATATCCAACTGTCTCAACAGCAATTGTTGAAAAGACCAGGCTTTTCCCCTGGATTAATTTCACTTCTTTTGTCAAAGACCATTTAGCTGTACATGTGTGGGCTCCTTCTAACATTTCTGTTTTGCTCCATTGTTCTTTTCCATTGTATGTGTACCAGCACCAGACTATTTTGATGACCACTACCCAGTTTTATATCTAAGGCCTGGAATTACAATTTGTCCTGCTTGATTTTTATTCTTCAGGATAGCTCTGGCTATTTATGGATTGGGGAAAGTTCTTGAAACATTTGCTGGAATTCAGCAGTGAAATCATCTCTCCCAAGGCCTTTTTGATTGGAAGAAACTTAACTACTGACTCAATCTCAGTCCTTGTTATAGGTCTGTTTAGATTATCAGTTGCCTCATGATTCACTGTATTTGTCCAAAAGTCTAACCACTTCTTCTAGGTCTTCTGATTTGTTGGCATACAGTTGCGTGTAATAGTTCCTAATAATTTTCTGTATGTCCAAGCTATGGGCTGTTATATTTATTTTCTTTTTTGTCTCTGTTCCTATTGATGTTTATCTTCTCTCCCCACCCCGCCTTTTTTTCTATTAGTTGGCCTAGTGGTAAATCTGTTTTGTTGATTTTTTCTAAGAACCAAATCTTTGAATCATTGATCTTATGTGTTGTTCCTTTGGTCTCTATCTGGTTAGTTCCCTCCCTTATTTTAGGATTTCCTTTTTCCTGCTAATTTCAGAATTTCTTTTGTGTTACTTTTCTCTCTGCTTCAAATGTTTGGTTAGCTCATTTACTTGGGGCTTTTCTAATTTCTCAGCATAAACATTGTTTGAAATGTACTTTCCTCTTATGATTGCCTTGACTGTGTCCCATAAATATTTATATGTTGTGTTGATATCTTAATTTGTTTCAAGCATTTTTGATTTCTCTTTGATTTTCTCTATAAGCAAATGTTAATTTAGTAGCAGATTATTCAGTCTCAAGTCTTTGCTTGCCCTCTGGGCTATTTTATCTTACTGGTCTCCAGAATCACTCCATGATGATGAATGGTACAATTTACATGCTTTAAAAAATTTTGCTGGGGTTCATTTTGCGCCCTGAAACATGATCACTTCCTGAAAAAGTGCCATGCACCAATTTTTTAAAAAGTGTATTTTTTTTTGTCTGTAGAATAAAAAGTTCTGTAAATGTTAATTAAGCCCATTTTCTCTCATGTCTGAGTGATCTATGTTGCTTTCTTGCTGAGCTTTGGTCTTGTCAAACTATCCATTGATGTTAATGGAGTATTAAGGTTACCCACTATTATTCTTTTGGAGTCCATTTCTCTCCTTAAACCCATTATTTTCTTCACTTATGTAGGTGTCCGGGAATTTAGTGCATATACATTTATTATGGTGATCTCTTCTTGCTGAATGAATCCTTTAATAATTTTGTGGCTTTTCATGTTAATAGATACAATACCTATGCTAGCTCATTTTTCTTTTATAGTCATCTGGAATATCTTTTTCTATCTTTTCACTCTCAGTTTCCACCTATCTTTGTCAATGAAATGGGTGTCTTGCAGTAAACAATTGGATAACAGCATGCAGAGATAGGAAGCAAGACCACCCTATCTGTCACCTTGTGAAAAAATCACCTCTAAATTGATGAAAACCTAAATTTGCACACAGAAATCATGAAACAGGCAAACACAGCAAGTGATCTCCAAATTATACAAATTTGTAAAGACTTATTAGAAAAGTCACAAAAAGTACCAGCAGTCAAAGGCAAAATAAATAAATGGGCTAAAATAAACTAAAAAGTGCAACCTGGTGCTGTAGCCTATTGGCTAAAGTCCTCGCCTGGAATGCGCCAAGATCCCAATATGGGTGCTGGTTCTAATCTTGGCAGCTCCACTTCCCACACAGCTCCCTGCTTGTGGCCTGGGAAAGCAGTCCAGCATGGCCCAAAACCTTGGGAAACTGTACCCACGTAGGAGACCCAAAAGAGTCTCTGAGCTCCTGACTTTGTATCAGCTGAGCTTCAGCCATTGTGGCCACTTGGGGACTAAATAAAACGACGGAAGAGCTGTCTCTCTCTTTCCTCCTCTCTGTATAATTGACTTTCCAAATAAATAAATAAATCTTTAAAAAAAAAAGCAAAAAATTAAAAAGTGAAAAGGCAACCAACAGAATAGGAGAAAATCGTTGCACACAACAAAACCAATAGGGGACTAATATCCAGGATTTACAAGAACTGCAGAAACTCAGAGAAAGTAAAACAAAAAACTGTGTGAAAAAAATGGGTGAAACAAATGAATAGATATTTTTGAAAAGAACAAATTCAAATGGCTAATAGATCTATGAAAAAAATGCTCAGGCTTCCTAGTTGCCGGGGAAGCAAAAATGACAACCACATTGAGGTTCCACCAGTGAGATTGGCCTACATTCAGAACTCTATTAACACCTCCAGCTGGCACAGACGTGAAGAATGATATCTGCTTTACAGTTGATAGAAGTATAGTTTAGCGCAACCACAAAGGAAGTCGGTATAGAGAGTGTTAAGAGATCTGAAAAGCGATATGCCATATGACCTCACTATCTCACTTCTGGGAATATACCCAAAGGAAATGAAATATGCATATGAGAAAGGGATCTGTAATTCTACATTTAAATTTTTAGATATTACATAAATTTATCTTTTTTCTTATAGTGATCAAGTAATTCTGAGTCGAATATGATCTAAATGTTATTTTCTGATGAGGATCATAATTATCAATTTGACTTTGATTTAATTTTCTCCTTCAAAACAAATGTGCTTAACTTCTTGACAGAAGGTTCAGAAGACAGGGCAGTTTTCTGTTTATGAAACTCTGAAGGGTGTATGGTAAATTGGCAGATAAAGGCCAAGGCAACCTGGCATAGCAGATTAGCATGTCTTTGTAAGTGGAAAGAGCTCAAAGGCATTAAGAATTTACAACCATTAATAACGGTTTTCCCACATGGTAGTTTCATAAACTTGAATCTTGGCAAAGGTTGCACAAGTTGCTGATCCTCTCACGGATTGCTGTGAGATTTGATTTGAAGTCCAAAACACTGCCAATTACTTACTCATTGTTAAATTTAAAGTACCAGGTTTCCATTTGATGTATAGTTTACAAATATAAGTTGATTATAAAATCTTATTTACACTATACCACAAATCATAAAATTGCATATCTTGGTTCCTACCTGTGAAAATATTATGAAATACGTTATTTTATTTTTTTTAGAAATATCAGTTGGTGAAATTTCTGTAATTTTCCTTGAGAAGCTGTCATCAGTAAGTGAAACTTTGTAATTCAACAGCATTATAGTTGAGTTATTTCACATTATGTTACTGACAGCACAGCATGAAAGGAAGAACTTTGGAATAGCTGTGTATGTAAGTCTCCCAGAAAGTGAAATTTGTATAAGAAATGCCATTATGAGTCTAACAAATATTGTTAGAACGTTTGAGTTACATATCACTTCCCAGTCATTATAGTAAGAAACAGTTTTGGACAGACCTAGGATCCTGATTATCCTATTTAAAGGCATATAAAATCCCGTCCATGTTCTGTTCTGTCTCCCCAGTGAAAGCAACAATGAAACACACACAGAATGCTTGTAGAAACTATGTGTGGAGACTTAAAGCTGAATTGGATAACCTAGGCCAAAGAAGAACATTTAAGTTCAAAGTTATTCTCTCATTTATATGCAGAAATGTTAGAAAGTACTTTGCTTGATTCATACATCTGCACAAAAATTCACTCATTCTTACATATATCAACATCATTTTAAATACTACATCATTTTAAACTTCTTCTTACATAATTTATAGTATGCCGCTTTATCCTGTTCTAAATTTAAAAATAATTGCTTGACCTCATTTAATTCTACACATTTTTATTGGTAGTTTTAAATTTTTCCCTCTTAAAATAAAAATCTGGAGACATCACTGGCATCGCTTGCCATTTTCTAATTCCATGATAAACTATGTATCCATAAAATACTGAATACCAAATACTCAACTATGTATCCTTAAAATACTAAATACTCAACTATATATCCTGAAAATACTAAGGAAAATTTATTCTCAAGGGCAACATAAATAACCATTTACTTGACCCAATGGCAGCAATTGATCCTTCCCTCTTTCAATACATTATTCACCTATGTTAAATATCAGCAGGGTACACTCTTGAATGTCATTGCTTCTTTTTCTCTTGTTGCTGGAATTTATTCAAATATCTGAGCTCTGAAAAAGGAAAGATCCCAACATCCTCAAGTTCTATTTTTCTAGAGTTGTTCAACTTGTTCTATTGAAATTCCTAAGCACCCCCAAAAACCACAAAACAAACCAGCCAACTTAAAAAAAGGACTATATTAAGTGTCTCTTTTATAATAAACTACATTAGCAAATTTAGGTTGAAATACATTCAGAAATCAGGTACTTTCGTAATTTTACTCCTCAGATTGCATCTATGACACCACCATAAGCCTTCATTTTTATAAAGAGAGGGCTGCACTCCATGTAGGCCTCTGATTAGAGTGGGGAGGGTTGACGTATGAAGGAAGGTTGATGCAGCAAACATTTCAGTTGCTTTTTTTCCCTTGTGTCTGCTAAGGAAAGAGGTGAGGGGCTTGTTCATTACTGTCAAACTACATCAGTTTCTGAGGTTAGGATATGTTCATTTTTGACATCCTAGTGACTTGAGTTGCGTTTATGTTTTTGAACCTTAGTAGGCTTCTTTGTACCAAGGTTGAGAAAATTCCTGCCAAATCTATTGGCTGCCCAAATGCACAGCCCCAGAAACATGCTACAAAGTGTGGCCAAGAGTTATGCAACCTGTTTTGCTTCCCATTCTCTGATGAGGCACTGTACTCCTTTACCGGATGAGCTGACTGTCATGTCTCCTGTGTGCATCTGGGTGTGCTATCTACTATATAGGCGGCAGCATGTGAGGAGACCCAGCCTCAGCATATGCACTTGAAGTGTAGAATCAATATATTGTATTATTTACCATGAGTATGGTGTTTGAATATATTTCATTTGAATATATTTCCAGAAGTGGAAATGCTGTAGATCAATTCTCAGTTGCCTGAGCATTCTACGCACTGAGTGCTATAGTGGTTGCACTAGTCTACACTCCCACCAACAGTGCAGTAAGATACTTTTTGCTCCATATCTGCAGCAGCAGCTGATGCTAGTAGATTTCTGCATGGATGTTGTTCTCATTGGAGTTACAAGGAACCTCAATGATTTTTATTCATTTTCCTAATAGCTATGTTCCCTGAGAATTTTTTCATATAGGAATTCATTCATACTCTAGATTTCTTTCTTTTTGTATTGGTATTTTATGATGCAGTTCCCTAGGCTCTGGGATTTCCTTTCCCTCCTCCCCAAATTACCCCTTTCCATATTATTACAGTAGCATAGTCCGTCATAAACAGTCATAAGTCCACCATTCTATTTAAGTGTATCCTGACATTTCAGGTACAGAAAGTTGCAGCATCCTATTGTCAACATACATTTAACAGTTTCATTGGGAAACTGTTTCACTGATTTGAAAGTATAAACGCATAAAAATAAATACACAAATGTCCCTATTAAACAGTCACTATGTATCACATTAATTGAAAAGACATAGAACAAAATCAACAGGAAGAGAAACAGAAAATTTACAAAGCCATGAAATCAAATAACATGCTACTCAATGACAATCTGTCACTGAAGAATTGAAAAAGAGAACAAATACTTTCTTGAAGAAAATGAAACTACTGTATAACCTGAGTTAGTGAAATTATCAAGAAAGAATTTTTGAAGAAATTAAAAACAAAAAAATAAAATAAATGAGCTGTAGCAAAAAAGTATTGAAAGGATTATTGATCTTTTATTTTGCATAAAAGCTAACTTATACCAGAGAGAATGCAAGCTTTTTGTCCTTTGGAGTTTGACTTATTTCACTGAAAATGGTGGTCTTTGGTTGGGACCATTTTGTTGCAAATGGTATAATTTCATTCTTTTTATTGTCTAAGTAGTATTCAAGGGAATAGATGTACTGTTCTTTTCTTTATCCACTCCTTTTGAAGGGTCTCTGGGTTTCTTCCATTTCTATACGATTGTAGATTGTGATGCTGTAGATATGGGACTAAGGATCCCTTTCTCACATGCAGATCTCATTTTGTTTGAAAATATTCCCAGCAGTGGGATAGCTGGGTCATTGGCAGGTCAATTTTTAGTTCTTTTAGCACTCTACATACTGACTTGCATAGAGCTTGCATTAGCCTACCTTCCCACCAAAAGTAAAGAAGGGTATTTTTCCTCCCAAGATTTCTCTGAAGATTTGTGAGATATGGAATTGTCAGTTTTCAGATGAAATAAGCCAATGAGCATTTATGTTTGAGACAGTGTTCTTTGAGGTTAATTTTGAATCATGAATTTTTCCTATCACCTAAGATAGTCAAACTTGTACAGTTGCTTTGGTAGAATGTGGTATCTTGACATGAGAAAGAAGGAATACTATGTCTAATCCCCAGGTACAGGATTACCAATTGTGCCATGACAAATTATATAACTATAATGCTTAAGCCATGGATATCGTGCAACAAAAATAACTTGACAGAATATGAAAACATTTTGCAATTGTGACCAATTTCCATCTTGTCTGTAAGTGCATTAAGTGCATTGAGACTATCATTCACTGTTATTCACAGTCACCTTAAATATTTACCAGATTTTTGTGATGAGAAGGTTCAGAATTCTCTCCTGCAGTGATTTTGAAATAAACAGTATTATATAGCCAATTTTATTCATTCATCTATATAACAGAACACATCAAATTTAAAGTTTGGATCCTTTGGAAGTCATATACTGGATTTTTAAAGTAATAAAATCAGATACTGGATCCATGAAGTGATTCTGGGAAACTACAAGCCCCTTGGTCTCAAATAGACAAGAGAACGGATACAATTATCATTAGATTTCCAGACCTGTCAATATATTTTGTACTTGATATGTTTCAAATTCAAACTTCTAGAATGGAAACTTTCACTGATTAAGGCAAATGCAAATTCCTAATTGTTAAATAGTGCAGTATTTTGTCAAGATGAATATAATGTGAGTTATAAACAATTATAACCACCTCTTGTGTTGGAAAAAACATAAAAATGTCTAGAATGAAACTACTCTATCGATCCCTTTTCTATGAATAGTAATTAGCAATACTAAAGTCTAATGTTAAAATTATTCATTCAGCAATAAATATTCATTGATTCTGTATGGTATGTATGAAATTTAATTTGACAAAGTAAGAGAAAAGTTTCTGACCTTTAGGGACTGAATATCTAATTATAAAATTCCATACAAATCATTCATTTCAATAAGAGTTATACATGCCATCGACCAAAGCACATATAAAGAAGCATACTTCTTGAGGAAATTTATTATCTCTTATAAGAGAAATGAATAATATGTGATACAAATAGGGAATTTTGGAAAGTACTGACAGTCTCTGTCTAGACTGTGGTCTGAGGCTTAAGCTGGAGTCAGATTTTAGATGAAAATGTGCGTCTCCAGAAACCCCGTATCTTTCATTGCCAAACAATAAATCATGACATTTTACTCCATTTGGATTTGGAAGTGGAACCGGCTGTAACAATATCATAGGATGGATTCTCCATTACAATTGTTATTCTACTGAAGAAAAGAGACCAGAGGCAAACTGAAAGGCATGTCCATATGAGGATCATGGGGAAAATCAGCCTTCTAGAAGCGAAGGAGAGAGTCCTGGGAAGAAACTCTCCATCCTGATCACTGGATCTGAAGCTGCCAGCTCACTTTCCCATTCAGTCACCTAGTCGGGAGTACTTCACAATGGTAGCTATAGTGAACAAGACAATCAACACAGTAGGCCAAATTTCAGATTATTTTTCTAAATTTTCAAGTGTTGTGATTCAACACTGAATAATTAAGATGTCAAAATTGGGCCCCGCATGGTAGCCTATTGGCTAAAGTCCTCACCTTGCAAGCACTAGGAACCCATATGGAGACAGGTTCTAATACTGGCAGCTCCACTTCCCATCGAGCTCCTTGTTCGTGGGCTGTGAAAGCAGTCAAGGACGGCCAAAAGCCTAGAGACCCTGCACCCACGTGAGATACCTGGAGGAGGCTGCTGGTTCCTGCTTCAGATTGGCTCAGCTCCGGCCGTTGTGGCCACTTGGGGAGTGAATCATGGTCCTCCTCTCTGTATATCTGACTTCACAATTTAAAAAAAAAAAAAAAACAAAAACACCTGGTTTTAAAAGGTTGTTGGCCCAGCGTGGTGCCCTAGTGGCTGAAATCCTCACCTTGAACACGCCGGGATTCCATATGGGCCCCAGTTCTAATCCCAGCTGCCCTGCTTCCCATCCAGCTTCCTGCTTGTGGTCTGGGTAAGCAGCTGAGGATGTCACAAAGCCTTGGGACCCTGCGCCCACGTGGTAGACCTAGAGGATGTTACTGGCTCCTGGCTTCGGATTGGCTCAGCACCAGCTGTTGCAGCAACTCAGGGAGTGAATCAATGGACAGAAGATCTGTCTTTCATCCTGTTTGTATATCTGCCTTTCCAATAAAAATAAAATAAATCTTTAAAAAAAGATGTCAAAATTATTCTTGTAACATACTTGATAGACTCTGGCTGAATCGGTCATGTTCAATAAGTTCACTGTATCTGTGGTGTGTGTGTGTGGGGAGCCGTGTTAGTGTGTTTGTTCTGTGCATCAGTTTCTCTCTCCTAGAACATTCAACTGTTAATTTTTAACATGTTATTTGTAAGCTTGTACTTTTCTGATTTTGCTTACCTTTTTAATATGCATGTTAACTTTATTATCAAGGAAGACTGATGAGTGTATATGAAAGTTCTAAACTTATCCATTAGTATGTAAATGGTCACTAGTTTGCAATTGAATAAGCAAATTCAAAAAAAAACTTTGTTTTGCATCAACAATAGGCAAACTAAACTATTGGAAACATATTAGGCCTTATGATTTCATGTGAGTTCAGCAGCATTCAAATTTACATGTCCATTTAAAAACAAGACGGCTCTAGATGTTGTGTATTTTCATGTAGCTTAAATGTTAGCATCAGATTTGCGTGAGACAGTGTTTCATGATCCACATTTAGAGTTGCAGGATTCAATGTGTACTCTTCAAAGATATTTCCAAATTCTTCACGAGGTTTAACTCTCAAAGATTTTTATATAACAGTACTAGAGAGATATCAAAATATGTATTTTGTTTACCAACTCCTCCAGATAATTTGAAGCAGAGGATGAGAAATATTAATCAAAGCAAATTTTCCAGAGTTTTCTAAGGTCTCTGTTGCTTGACATTATAAATGCCCACTCAACATTTTCCTCTTAACAGCTAGTAATTATAGATTTATTCTACTGTGATAAAGCTATGAAAACCCTTTAGAGGTTTGAAAATATTAATTGCAAAAAATCAGACATTGCTTTTCAAATGTTTACTTGTAAGTATTATGATGTAAATGTTGCTGCCTAGTTTTAATAACTGGAAAAAAAAATTTTTTTCTAAAAGTTCAGTTAAATCACAAATCACATTTGGCAGACACTTGGCTTACTAAGTAGTGTTAGAAATCAGCATATCCTTAGAATCAATAAATGCGAAAATCTGTCCGACACTTAAACTTTTTTTACAACATAAGCTGTGAAATATGAAATTTTACACTGGCAGATGGAGCCTAATAACCTGCAGTAATGAACCACACAGTTAAATAAACAGCAGTGGCTTCTCAGTCTCTCTAGAAATTGGAAGCCTAACTACCCATAAGGAAACCACTTTGCCGCCAGATACACCAGAAATAGTGCCAAAATAAGGATTAATAATAGCTTTTCTACAGCTGAGAAAATGTAATACTGTAAAGATTATAAGCAAACCAAACGATCCAGCTGATTTCTGCTCCAGTTTCCAGGTAATGCACCCAAAAGCTGCGGATGGTAACCTATTTCCCTGGGCTTCTGCAATCTTATGGGAGATCTGGATTATGTGCCGGGAACCTGGTTTTGCCATATCTCGGCTACGGCCTTTTACGTCATTTGGGCACAGAACCAGAGGATAGAAGATTTCCCTACCTCTCTTGTCCCTATAAGTCTACCTTTGAAATAAATACAACATTTGAAAATATGTAAAATTTAAAAATCTATATAAATGTTAAAATAAGCAAACTCTGGAGATACATCTCTAAGTATTAATATTTATGAATTCAGAGTGGTAACAAGTTCCATGTGACAACTGCTAGATAGTAATTTGAGCAACCTAATTGCAAACTATATGCTGCTGTCCTTATTGTCTTCCGCAAAAACTTTTTTTTTCAGTATTTCATCCTGTTTTTCTGTCTAAATCAAAAGCAGAAATAAAATATCCTAGGATGTCATACATTCCTAAGATATCACTTGTTTCATTGTACTCTAATACAAGTAAATAGATCATGTTAGGTTTTCCTAGCTTTGTGATTATGTCAATTTCAACTATCAAATTAGAATAATTGAAATAGCATCTAAATCAATAGTGAAATGAAAGGTTTAAAAATGGTGATGTTTTCCCCATAATACAAGTTAACAGAACCAAAATCTATAAGGAAGGTCATTGCCATAATTTTATATTACAGCAGCACAGAAAAGCCAATACTTTTCTCCCATTCATTGCAGTTAACAACAAATGAAAACATAAAAACAATAAACAATGTTTAAATATCTAATCCCACAGACAACCAAGTGCTTAATTCAACACACAGGATTACATCATATGCTACTTAAATATATTTTTTTTAGATTTATTTATTTTTATTGCAAACTCAGACATATATAGTGAGGAGGAGAGACAGAAAAATATCTTCCATCTGATGATTTGCTCCCCAAGTGACCACAAAGGACTGTGTTGCACTGATCCGAAGCCAGGAGCCAGGAGCTCCGCTGTGTCTCCCACATGGGTGCAGGTTCCAATGCCTTGGGCCATCATCAACTGCCTTCCCAGGCCACAAACAGAAACAGGATGGGACGCGGGGCTGCTGGGATTAGAACCGGTGCCCATATAGGATCCCAGGCACTTTCAAGGTCAGGACTTTAGCTGCTAGACCACCACGCCAGTCCTTAAATATCTTTATATGGTTAGAATTCCATAGGCAAAATAAATTTCTTGACAACAATAATGATCAGGCAAAACAAATTAATTCTTTAAAACAGTATTAAAATGAAACAAACTATCATTGAGGTACCAAATACTGTTATCTTTCACAATGTTTGTATTTTCTTATGTCATATTTATTTTTTACAGCAATGACTATTGGCATGAGTGCGGGTGAACATTTGGCCTGTGGCAGGCTCGGCTGGGCTAGGCCAGCATCTATTGGTTTGTGCGAGAGATGGGGTTGGGGCTGATCTGAGTAGGCAACTACATCCACTGGCATGTGTGTTCTAACCTAACCTGGCAGACTCCCAGCCTAGCCTGACGATGAACTGGTTGGCATACACAAGGGGCAAGTCTGAGATAATTGCCGAATGATGATTCTTGGGGGCCTCCACATGTAGATAATTGAACTCGTACCCTGGCCACAGGGATATTTATAGCAGTATGTGGTCCGACTTCGGAGTGTAGGTATCAGGCTGAGGCCTCCCTCAGTTCCGGATGCTCACTCAGTGGAAAAGCATATACAGATGCGCACAAAGGACATGGCAACCAGCTCATCTCAGTGTGCAGTGGATACTGAGTGCCTCATTTGATGATAGAAAGTGGAGCAGGATGGACTGGAATTAGTTTTTGTGAAACTCATAGACAAGAAAGGAAGGAAAGGGAAGGTTTGAGGTATTGAAAGATGAAGAGAGGAAAGGATAGTTGTTTTCTCTTAATTGTACTTTAGTTTCCTGGCCCAATGGCTTAGTGGATAAATACTTGCTTTGCAAATATCAGGAATCCATCTGGGTGCCAGTTCATGTCCCAGCAGCTCCACTTCCAATTCAGTTCTCCACAAGTGGCCTGAGAAAGCAGTAGATCATGGTCCAAAGCCTTAGAACCCTGCATCTGTGTAAGAGACCTGAAAGAATTCCCGGGCACCTGGTTTCACATCAGCTCAGTTCCAGCTGTTGCAACCACTTGTATTTGAGGTCGCACTGAATCTGAGACTGGTAATCATGTTAAATTTCTCACTGTAACTTGACATTTTGAGTAATTAAATATACCTCTGAAGAATACCTAGATATACAATTAAATCCACTCCCCAATTGTGCAGAGAAATCTTCAATACCCTATATAATTATTTTTATTCTACCATTTTAACATAATAGAATTGAAACTGTTAAAACGATAGATCAAAACTACATGAAAATGTGAAGTCCGTTATTTAGCATCAAGACTACTTGCTGAGCCCACTTTATGTTTCTCAATTGATGTTTCATTTGCGGGCTAAAATATAAAACATTTGTTGGATTCATCAACATGCTACATTTTTCTCATCTGCAAAATTAAACTTAGGAACTTTTTTCTCCTAAAACAGAAAACTGAACCACTCACAAATGAAAATGATGAAACAAATGGGCATCATTGTGAGCTAGTGTTGCCATGTTTCACATGATCTAGATGAATAAAAATCATTCATATTTCTGTATAATAGAAAAGCCATTTTCCTTCTAAAGGACAGGCCATGTGGTTGAACTGAGAAGTTATTTCAAACAGTCAGGTCCCCAGGCGAGTGTTGTATGAGGTAAAGCTGACTTTTGCTGTGCCCACATCCCACAACAGTGCTGGTGTATTTTTTTTTTAAGATTTATTTATTTTTTGTTACGAAGTCAGATATACAGAGAGGAGGAGAGAAAGAGAGGAAAATCTTCCATCCGATGATTCACTCCCCAAGTGAGCCGCCGTGGCTGGTGCTGAGACCATCCGAAGCCGGGAACCAGGAACTTCCTACAGGTCTCCCACATGGGTGCAGAGTCCCAAGGCATTGAGCTGTCCTCGACTGCTCTCCCAGGCCACAAGCAGGGAGCTGGATGGGAAGTGGAGCCGCCCATATGGGATCCCAGGGCATTCAAGGCAAGGACTTTAGCTGCTAGACCACGCCACGCAGGGCCCAACAGTGCTGGTTTCTGTACCAACTGTTCCACTTCTGATCTAGCTTCCTACCAATGGCCTGGATAAAGTGACAGAAGACACAACAGCATGGATGACTACCTTCGATGTGGCTGAACTGGATGACACTTCTACCTTCTTTTGCCTGGTTCACCCCCAGCTTATTGCAGTCATGTGCAAAGCAAACAAACAGATGGAAGATCTCTTTTTTATGTCTGTCTTTTCTTTAAATCAAGTAAGTGAATAAAACGTAGAGAAGAAATCAACTCCCTTAAATCTTGACTCTTAGTTTCATTTTTATCTAAGTTTCTTGTATACAATCAATATCAAAAATTACATAATATTTTGCTTTGTTCAGGCAAGCAGGTAGGCAAGTATTGCTTTGCTCATGTAGGGTTCAAATATGCGATCTAGCAAAATGTATTTACAGATTTCAACTGTATAATGGGCTCTAACTCTAACCTACTTAAATATTCAACTTTGTGTTTCTCCCAATAAATGACAGACTCCCTGAATGCAAATTAAAATTTGGGTAGAGTGAAAGACTAGAAAAAATGTAGGTAAACAAATTATGATCAAATATGGAGCCTGATTGTATTATGAATTGACATCGGTCCAGCCAGATTTTGAATATCACTAATGTTCCTACAAATAGTACTAAGAATTCTTAATTTTTTCTGTTGAAACATGGACTTTATTTATCTATTTGTTTAAAAAGATTTTATTTTTATTTGAAAGGTGGAGAGAGAAAGCTAGAGAGGTTTTTCACAGCTGATAGAATTACCAAGTAACTGAAAACGCCAGAGCTGAACTAAGCCAAAGCTAGAAGCTAGGAGCTTCTTCCAGATGTACCACATAGATTCAGGATCGCAAAGACTAACACCATCCTCCAATGTTTTCTCAGCCCTTAAGTAGAGAGCTGGGTCAGAAGTGAAGAACCCAGGACAGAAGTAGCACCCATATTGGATACAGGCATCATAGGGCAGAGCATTAGCCAACAGTGCCACTGTATCAGCCCTGGGCATTGATATTTTTGACATTGATTGATAAAATAGCGTACGAAAACACTTTTTAAATAAATTTTTCTTTTTTTTTGTAGTGAAGTCCAACTATTTTGCTTATGTGGAAGCTGAATGCCTCATAGATTGAGTCATTTTCATTATTGTTTTTCAGAGTTGCATGTTTTTCAGTCAAACAATGACAAACAGCTTTGCAATATCATATACTTGGGTTGGCATTGGTTCCTAGCTGGTAAAGCCACTTCCTGTGAAACCAGCATCCTACGTGAGAGCCAGTCCATGTCTCACCTGCTCCACTTCTTACCTAGCTTCTGGTTGATGCCCCGCAAAGGCAGTGGAATACGGCTGATGTGCTTGGGTTCCAGCTACCGCCTACGGGACCTTGATGATATTCCCAGTGCTGGCATTGACCTGGTCCTGCGCTGGCAGGTATCATCATCTGGGAAGTGAATCTGCAGATGTGAAATACCTGTCTCTCCCTCTTTCCTTTTAACTCTGACTTTTTAAAAAAGAAATAGCACATTTGGAGTTGCATTTCAAATAAACTATAAAATGATCATTTTCTTTTTAATTTTATTGATATAAAAAGAACTGATTTTATATATTTCAGATATAATTCTAAGATGAGCATATTTGCTCCTTCCTTCCTTCCCTTCCTCCCACATATGAAAATGGTAATAAATGATATTTTTATGTACAACTTCAAGCATATATATGTATACATGAAGTTTTCAGCAGCATAAGAAAACAACACAGATTTTAAATGCTTCATTTCAAGTGTAAGCATGCCCTGTGAAATGTTCATATTTTAGTAGTAATTATATAGTTATTTATAAATCTCTATACATATATACACATGTCTATCTATATATATCTATATATAGCTCTATGTAACTGTCAATATAGATACATATATCTATGTATGCATATATAGATGGCTATAAATATGATTATATATAACTAGTGTTTTGAAAGGCTATATATAGTGATAGTTATACATCTATATATGTAGCTATCCACATAGTTTGTAATATTATGCGGCCTTATATATAATTGCATACATAGTGTTTTAACAGGTTATATTAATGTAATTACCTATCTATATATATAGATCCAACTATTTATCTATACATAGTTCTATCAAGGCTGAATTACTACAATAATTATTTGTTGTTTTCTTTTACCAAATTTATATACTAAATTCTGATTGTCTTTAAATACAGTTAAATGATATTTTAACTAAAAGCTTTAAATCTTGTTCTGATAAAAGTGTATAAAGCATTGCGACAACAGAAATTAAACCTGTGTTATCACAAGTTTCTTTTTTGGAAGAGTATTTTTGTTTGAAAGGTAGATTTATAGAAAGAGGGAGAGAAAGAAAGAAAGAAAGAAAGAAAGAAAGAAAGAAAGAAAGAAAGAGATCTTCTATCCACTTATTCGTTCCCTAAATAACTGCAATAGCCATAACTGAACTGATCCAAACTCAAGATCCAGGAGCTTCTTCTGGCTCTTCCACGTGGATGCTGAAGTCTGAGGATTTGAGCAACCCTCTGCTGCTTTCCAAACCCATAAGTGGAGTGGTAGATTGGAAGTGGAGCAAATTGGGACCAATATTTACGAACGATATTGGTCTTGCAGGGACAGAATTAGTCTGTTGAGCCAAAGTGCTGGTCCCTCAACTTTTCTTTTAAAGATTTATTTATTTTCATTGGAAAGTCAGATACACAGAGGACAAACAGAAAGATTTTCCATCTGTTGATTCACTCCCCAAATGATCACAATGACTGGTGTTGATCCAGTCTGAAGCCTGGAGCCTGGATTTTCTTCTGGTTCTCCCACATGGGTGCGGGGTACCAAGGCGTTGGGCCATCCTCTACTGCTTTCCCAGGACACACGCAGGGAACTGGAGGGGAAGCAAGGCCACTGGGATTAGAACAAACACTCATATAGGATCCTGGTGAGTGCAAGGCAAGGACTTTAGTTACTAGGCTACCACGCTAAGCCCGGTCCCGTAGCTTTTTAAAATGCATGAAATACTTGGTTTGAAACAACTGAACAAAAAAAATTGTTAACTGCTTACACAAAAGTTTGATACCATGAGTACCATAGAGATCATTTCTTATTTTTCCACATTATAATGGATTATACTGCATTCCCAAATTACAGAATTTATTTTATGTTTTTAAAAAGCTGAAGCAGTCCTTTATTTTATAAGAATTCTGGCAGGATTTAAGAATATTTTATTTTTTCACCCAAACCAGTCTAGATGAGGAATAGATTGCAGAACAATGCTGTAATTAAGTCCAATGTTATGAAAAGTAGATAGAGTTATTAATTGCAAGGAAATCTTCTTTTCATTTTCTTTCCTTAGAGAGCTCTACTAATCTTCAGTATGATAACAAAGTATTTATGCTGCTAATTCCTCAAGCAATGTTATTATTATCTATTCAAAAATGTGAGACGGGTTTCATCTCAAATGTTTTTATTAATCACTCCTCAACATTTTGGCTGAGATACAATATAAAATCTGTATTATGATGTTTTCAGTGCATGCTCTTTTGGGTCTCATCTAAAAGATTACTTAATCACTTTCATATCAAATACGTATAATCAAAGTGCCAGACCAGGAGATTTACTTACAGAAAAAACAAATCTAGCTGTTTTGACTTAATCAGATAGATATGAGTTTGGGTGAGAAGGAGAAATTGGTTGAGAGGCCTTCATGTCAGAAGCTTTTGGCCTTGGGTAGTCAGCCCTCCAATCAGCCTCACTGTAGGGTCTTGGTCATTGCTTCTTGTGACATGCTGTGACATTCCTTATTTTTTGATAACAATAATACAACTTAAAATAGAGTGTTTTCCAAAGAAAATTTACACAAGGCATCTCTTCTAATCCCTAAAATTATATTTTAATGAATTTAGTTACTTCATTTGTTTCCTTCATTTGCAATACAATGCAATATATGGAAGAAATTGAAGTTCATGAGAACAGAAAAAATAGTCTGTTACTAAATGCATAAAGAGTATTTCAAAAACACAAACCTGGAATTCTAATAAAGAAAAAAGCCTCTTGACAGATAAGTTCACCTAAGGACAAATCTATGTTTATGCAGCAAATTCATCCATGACTTGGATTAAAGTAGTGATTCAAAGAAGGTTTTCTCAACTCAAGTCATGTAACTGTTCGTACAAAACTGACTATAGTTGCAGGTAAAACAAGTCTGTTCACGCAAGTCTGTTCAAGCAACAGAAGACGTCTCAATGGACCTCTACTGTGGAAAACCGACAGTCTGGCCTAACCTTGACGACTGTGATTCTTGGGGAATAAATCACTGGAGACAGGATCTTTCTCTTTATATCTCTGTGTAACTATGATTTCTATCCAAACAAAAACTAAATCTTGTAAAAGATCTCATCGGTCACAGCGCAATAGCCTAGCAACTAAAATCCTTGCTTGCTTGCCCAGGATCCCACATGGCTGCCAGTTCACACCTCAGCTACTCCACTTCCTATCCAGCTCCCTGCTTGTGGCCTGGCAAAACAGAAGAGGACAACCAAAGCCTTGGGACCCTGCACCTGAGTGGTAGACCCAAAAGAAGCTCCTAGATCACGGCTTTGGATTGGCTCAGCTTTGGCGCTTGCGGCCACTGAGGGAGTGAACCAACCAACCGAAGATCTTTCTCTTTGCATTTCCTTCTCTCTGAAAATATACCTTTCCAACAAAATTAATAAATCTTAATGGAAAAGTTGGCATATATTTCCCTGGAGTGCTATAATATGAACCAATTTCTGTCAAAGATATAGATACGTGGAAATTTGAAATTGAATCTATATTTCCTTTGTAAAACAAAAATCAGAGGATTAAGTCTATGGGACTTGATATTTGATGGAGTAGTTAAGATGTTCTTTAATTGGTTTCCTGAGTTTGGCCCCTGAGTTCAATTTACACTGAATGCAACGAGTGGGTTCCTTAAGTACTTGAATCGTTGAAAGTTTTTATGAAGGAGCAAGTACCTTTTGGAAATTTAAGATGCATTATTAATATTTGTTCTGCACTTTATATATGTCTGAATCCACTGCTGATCATAGAGCAATTTTGAAATTCCCATTTTCATTACAAAATGCTATTTGCATAGAATTGGTAACATTATCAAACTATAATTTCAATTATTTTTCAATTTATTTATTTTCAGTTTTTTTTCATTTGATTATATCAGTTTGTAATGTTATCTTTGTGAAGCAGAACATCCCCTACAAATTAGAGGTGTTTATTTTTTCTCTGAACAATGAAGACTGCTAATCAGTTTTAAAAATTAAATCTTTTTTATATACTTTTATAAACTAGAAAATCAATTAATAGATTATAATCATATAAATTATAATCAATATGAATGTTCATAGTTTGTGGTTATCATAAGCTCATAAGTTGTAGTAATGTTGTAGGAATACACTTATTTCAATTGTATTACTCGCTCCATGGGAAGAAAAAATCTTTTGGTCAATGTTCCAGATAACTATTCTATTAGTAATATCTGAATGGCATCACTGATTGCTCTTCAGAGAATGACATTCAGGCACTATTAATTAACACTACTTTAACACAGAGACAAATGTTAGAAGTATAATAATGAGTACTCAGATCATTTTTCAAATGAAATTGAGAATATATAAAAAATTAAAATAATGTAGTAAATGAAGGAGCGGATAGGTCTTTATTATTGCGTTTGTTTGACATACTGATAAAAATTTACAAGAGGGGTGATGATTTCAGCATAGTCCAAATGTAATGAGTTACACTGAAATGTACATGAAAATCAGTTGTCAAATGTCCAATTGTGTCACACATACTGACTCTCTTAAAAAATGCTTTATGTTTTCACTTGTCAAATGATACCGAAAGAGATCAAACCCTTGCTTTTTTGAACAGAATTTTCAGATGTCTCCAAGTGACTTATTGCTTCTTAATTCCTTTTGTAAAAGCATAACATTCAACAATAAACTTTATTGCTTTTTGTAAGAAAAAAGTATTTTTCAAATATATAAATTACATATGGATTTAATGTATAAATCTAAAATATTAATTAACATTATTAATATTTTATTATATTGCATAAAACTCTGACTCGTATATTTGTGTTCAAATTTCAAAGATGATACTTTCATTAAAGTAACAATTGTGAACTGTCAAGCTATAGTCACTGAAAATTTGAAAATAATGAAACAATAATTAATAGTTATTAATACTAAATATTTACTTATCTAAATACACTAATATTGTCACATACGGATGTGTCAGCCAAGGATGACTCACATGTACCAAAAGATTATAGCTGAACTCAAAATTTTTTGTTGTCTGGCAACATTTATCCATCAGGGCATAGCCCAACCTAATACTAAAATGTTTGCAGTAATGCTGTTGTAAGCAAATCTATGGCCTTGTGTTTACTTCATCTCCACATTACATCATTCTCTTGTATTTCATTTTTACTTTTTAAATTTTTATTGCAAAATCGGGAGAAGAGATAGAGAGAAAGATCTTCGGTCCGTTGATTCTCCTTAAGCATCTGCAAAGCCTGCAATGGCTGGGCCGATCTGAAGCCAGAAGCCAGGAGCTCTTCCTAGGCTCTCACACTGGTCCAGAGTCCCAAGGCTTGGGCTGTTCTGGACTGCGCTCCCAGGCCACAAGCAGGGAGCTGGATGAGAAGTGGCACTGCCGGGATATGAACTGGTTCCCATATGAGATCCTGTTGCGTTCAAGCCAAGGACTTTAGCCGCCAGGGTTTAGCATGCCAGGCCTTGTATTTGATTTAATGTGGGGTTTTTTGCTCAGTTTCCCATAGCTGTACAAATTTCAATGTTAGTACATCCACTAAAGGCACATTTCAAGTGGCTGACCTCGAGACTAAATTAACAACGAGCAAAGACCATGAAAGTGGAAGATTAGTGATGGTTACTGTCATTAGTCATATATTCACTGTTATCACCTTGAAGATCAAAGTACAGAGCAAAAGAAGCTACTCAAAGACCCATCTCAATGAAGGCACCAAAAATACCAGCGATTTGAGAGGCCTCCCTTCAGGTAAGGAGAAGCATCCAATTACCTTGAATCATGGAATGACACAGAAGAGTGTTTCAGGACCATGATGATCACCATCACAGCTTACATGAGGAAATGTACTCATGAACAGTATTAAAATTCTTTCAGCTGAAAGGGATTTAATAATTTCAATGATGTTTATTCATTACTTACCCTGAAAGCGTGTGGTGAGTCTGTGAGTATCAGTATTTGGAAAGCTTTGAGCAAAATTACTTTACAGAACAAAGCTTCAACACAGATGACAACCTCCTACTCTGGAAGCTTTATCAACACCAACAGCTGACGTTTTTAAGGTCAGCTTGGTAGTACTGACTTCGTGAACTGGCAAAGCAAGAAATCTGGGAACTTTAATCACATTAATAAGCCCACACTCACTGCCAGAGTACTACAGAAGCACAAAGACAGCCTGGAGAACACATTCCTCTTTTGACATGCCTTCCTGAATGGTAACCCTATGAAATCAAGCAGTGCTGCATGGACATTTTCTTATTTTTCAAGATTTTGCTTACCTTAGCTTACCTTAGCTTGCCTAAACAGATTTTAGGATATTCCTATGACAGAACTGTCTAAATTGCATTTCTCAGAACATATCTGTATCATTAAGCGCCACATGGTTGTATCTGAGTTTTTATCTGATTTATTCTTATTTCAGCCTGTGGTATCGTAATAGCAGTCCCCTGCAATTAAAATATGAACTTTGAGCAAGTATACTGTGTGCGGCTGACCCAGAATTTTCTAATGACTTTTGGATAAATGTATGTTCCATTACAATTTCATTAATATACATTAATATTGTTACTACATTATAAAAAGTTTAGAAATAGATACTCAGAATTTTTTCCTAGCTCCTATGTAAATTGTTACCAGTGAAGCTTGGCTAGTTCTTTCCTCGGCTTAGTATAAAAATTTAAAAGCTGGAAACAAGTGTAACAGAATATTTCTTTGAAGAAAAGCAATAGGAAAGCATTGCCCCATGAAGAAGTTGGATGTTGAGTGTCAGACTGGACACTGACATTAGGGCATATAACTTTAGATTTTTAAGGTTTTATTTTATTTTTTTTTCTTTCGTCTCAAAATCATGAACTTAAGAAAAGGTTAGGGGGACCTAGTTGTCTGAGCTGATGGAGAGATGTCCTGAATGAGAGTATTCAAGTAACTAGTCCTATTCTGGGAGCATGACCTGCAGCCTCCCATTCGCTACGTCTGGGCAGAGAAGCAGAGGGAAGCTGGCTTTCCATTGACTATCTTGGCAACTCCAAGTTTTGGCTTTGCACAGCAAGCCCATCTAGTATGTGCAGACAGTGGACTGCCAGATGGGGCCCTGGAGGAACCACACTGTATGCTGATTTGCTACATTTGTGGCTCTTTTGTTTACTGACATCACCATTCCAGCCAGGAGGTCAAGTGAATCATCACACACACAGAGAAGAGAACAGAACAAAATATGTGTGGCCTGAGATTCTGGCCTCACCAACAGTTGGACTTTTCCAAGACAGCATCATTTCCATAGTTTTTTCATTCTCAGATACTGGGCAGTTATCCAACTGTGGCCTTCATTGGTGTGCCGATATCTCCTCATAACTGAAGTCTGGCATCTGAACCAACTATCTTAAGAACAATACCTACCACTGGAGGCTTAGACTTTAGCCAACTATGGACTTGCGTGCAAAATGCCTGGCAGTTTGTTCTCAAAGCAGTTCCTGCCTGTGGCAAGGTAAATCTCTTAAATGTATTATTTATTTTCTAATTTCTGCTTCCTTCTGAATGTTACTAATTTGTTTCACATACTGCAACACCACTGGTCTTGGCATTTCTGATTACACTTTCTTTTCTTAGGCTCAATATCTATACAATATTTACCATGTACTGCTAAATACAAAACCTAAACCAGAGTGCAGACTGTTATTTTGAACTTGCACTTACAAACTTCAGGTAAACCTGTGAAACACATAATATATATGCACAAACTTAATCCACAATGGTATCATTTGTTTCATTATCTTATATTTTCTACTTTCTCTTTAAGTCACATCAGTTAATTGTAAACAAGGAATGACTTTGCTCTACTACGAAAATTGAAGCATGAGAATTTTGCATACTCTAACAAACTCATTGATACAATTGTGAGCGTGTTTTATCTTCTATTGAACTTAATTCTCTGATAAAATATGCCCCTTGTGAATGAGAGCTAATCTTTTCTTGCAAACATTAACAAATAATTGTTGCTTGAGAAATTCTTCCCTTTCTTATCTAAAATGTAACATGTTCATTCTCTTCATAGTTATAGAAATATGACAATTTAAAAGACTGGCAGGATAAAGAAAGCAAAAGCTATTTATCTTGCTAAAAATTTAAAATCTAAATGTTAAATTATGAAGAATTAAGCCTTTCTTAATAACTTGTTCCCATCAATCACTTCCCTATTTTTTAACCCTTTTTGGCCCCACTAGGTAGTCAAACTTATCAAAGCATTGGTTTATATACCAGGTCTCCCATTATTCCTCATTCATGCCCTCTTACACTCGATTTGCTGCAACAGTCTACAAAAACTGCTTGTCAAGGTCAACAATGACCTCTGTTAAGGAAAATCCAATAATCAATTTTCAGTCCAAATATTATTTGAGCCAAAGCAGAACATGACATAATTGAACACTGTCTCATGCTTAACCCCTTTCTGCTTGGTTTCACCTTGTCTAAGTGTACCACGAATCCTCTATTTCACTTAAGAATTTTTCTCCTGTTCAAACTTGTTCATATGTGTGTATATGTTCTGTAAATATATGCATATTTTAATATGATAATAAGAAATCTATCGTAAATATGCTATGATTATCTATAACACAGTAATATAATTATGTATTAAAGTTTGCATAGGTTAATAAGGAATATTAAAACTTAAGTATCTTATAAAAGGAATTTCTGTGACTTCCTTCTACTATCTGAAAAAAAAATAAGGTGATTCTGCAACATGGTTTTCATGGAAATATTTAAAGTTGTTCCATTAGTACATCAAAGTTTTTTCAACCAATTGTCTACCACGTTTGCCATGCAGAATTCTTTATAAACCATACTATAATGATAAAGTGAATGTCTTGCATGCAAAAGGAATAACATTTTTTAACTAACAGTAAGATAAAATTTTCCAAATTTTTAAAAAGATTTATTTATGTTTTATTGCAAAGTCAGATATACAGAGAGGAGGAGAAACAGAGAGGAAGATTTTCAGTCCGATGATTCACTCCCCAAGTAACTACAATGGCAGGAGCTGAGCTGATGCGAAGCCAGCAGCCTGGATCTTCTTCTGGGTCTCCCACACTGGTTGAGGGTCCCAAGGCTCTGGACCATCTTCCACTGCTTTCCCAGCCCACAAGCAGGGAGCTGGATGGGAAACAGGGCTGCAGGATTAGAACCAGCAAACAAATGGGATTCTGGCCCATTCAAGGCAAGGACTTTAGCCACTAGGCAAATGCGCTGGGTCCCCAAATATTTTTGCTTTATGTCATTCATAAAAATGCCTTATCTCTATTTCACGTAGCATTACTTAGTATTTGCTTACTTGCAGTTAAAATAATATTTGGAGCTGGAATTGAGGTACAGCTGATTCAGCAAGTTCCTATTATGCCAACATTCCTTATGGATGCTTGTTTGTGCGTCCTGGCTACTCTACTTTCTATCTGCCTCCTGTGAAAATAGCAGAAAATCGCCCAAGGCCTTAGGATTCTGAAAGCACTTGGGAAAATGAAACATAGTTCAGGACATTGGTCTGGTCCATTCTTAAGTGTTGTGGTCATCGAAAAATTCTCTCTCAACTCTGACTCTAAGATAAATAAATGTATCTAGAAAAAATTCTACTTCATCTTGACATTCATCTTTTAAGACAAAAATCATATCTATTTTTAAGTTACAGAGTAAAACAGAACAATGATAATGAGAGAGAGAGAGAGAGAGAGAGAGAGAGAGAGAGAGAGAGAGAGAGAGAATATGTTAAATCTGCTGGTTCTTCAGCAGGTGGCCGAAACAGCTAAGACTGAGCCCAGAAGCTCCATCAACGTCTCCTATGTGGATTTCAGAGACCCAAACACTTAGGCCATCTTTTCCCACTTTCCCCAAGCCTTTAACAGCACCTAGATAAGAAGTGGAGTACAGCCATGGGGCAACTCGGGAGCTGGACTAATCTAGCTCCAACCTGCCACCACAAGATGGCGGCAGGACAAGTCAGGGCAGATTGCAATCTTGGGGCTGGGGGCGGTCTGAACTACTCCACAGGGTGGCAGCTGCCGGGAGGCTTTCCTGCTTGGTGGAATACGGCTAAGGACTCAAACCAAAACCACCCAGCACGGCGGTGGATGAGTCCTTGGTTTGGGGGAGCTCTGGGGTTTTTATGATTTGAAATAGTTGCTTAGGGACACTCATGAATTAGACCAGTTTAAGTATAGGTGAAAAATGAATTCCTGGTGATTCCCAGTAATAGGGACACGTAACTTTAGCATAAGAGTGGACTGAGACCTGGAGGTTTGAAGGAGAGTGCCCATAAGAGGAGCAGCGGCACTTGGGAGTGCATTCTGAGTTGGCTGGGGTGTAGACCTGACTGCAACTTTTACCAGTTCAAGCAGGACCAATGGGAGGGCCCAACTGTGCCAGGCACTGGCCTAAAGCCAAGTGGCATCTAGGGGAACTGGATCTGGGAGCGGATCAGGGGCAGAAACTTGGGAAGATCACCTGGTGGTTAGAGCTCCCACTGGTGAACAGGTGGTCCGGACCTGGGGGTCGGACAGGCTGGGCAAAGTTGCACAAATGGCTCATCAGTGTATGAAAAGATTATGGAATGGGTGCACCAGGCAGCACTGAGCAAACCATAACCCACAAATAAGATTGGAAACCAGGATGGACCACAGGACAGGCCCTGCTAGCTTTCTGCACCAACTGGTCTGCATGAGCCACAGATGCCAAGCCACAGTGTCTAGGGCAGGGGTCGCAACAGGTGACGGGCTGTGCCAAGCTGAGTCAGAGCAACCACTGGCATGTGTGTGATCTATGGCTGGGAACAGGCCGGGTTAGGGGGCTAAGAGGACACCCTAGCTGGGTGCAGGCTCCCCACCAAGGGGCACATGAGTTGGAATGGGGCTGCATTCTGGTCAGGATACAGTTGTAGTCTCCCTTGGCACGAGTGTGGACTGGGACAAGAAGCAACAGGCCGGGCCAAACTGCAACACCTTCTAGTGTTCTGGAGGACCAGGGTAGATGTGGGACGGACTAGGCTAGGTCCCAACCCCAACTGAGCCATAGATGAGCTACATGTGGGTAAGGATGAGCCATGGCTGGGCTGAAACATCCAACAGCAAGAACCAGAATGGGCTGAAGGCCACCTAGGAAAAGCCACTGTTCCTGCTAGGACAGGAGGTGAACTGAGTAGTGCTGGCTCATGGACCCACTGGTATGCGCGAAATCTGGCACTTGGAGGGGTTCTGATGGAGGAGCCTGGGCAACTCCTCTGGCAGGACACAGACCCTGCAGGTAAGTGCAAGAAGCATGGAAGGATACAGCCAAGAGGTCATGGAAAGTTTCCCACTGGCATACATTTGGCAAGGGTTGGGAGCAAACCAAGCTGAATCAGTTCACATCACCCACTGGCAAACCCGAACACTGGAACAGGGTGTGAGTGGAGCCAGGTTCGGTCGCGACAAAAGCAGTACACAATGCGGAATGCCAAGGTGAGGTTGCCTGTACCAGACGTGACTGCAGTACCCAACCAGCACACGTGACAACCAGGAAGGGAGGGGGCAGAACCGGCAGGGGAATAAGGGGTGGTCCCCTTGCTGAACAGCTACTCCCACTGGAGAGCGTGAGCAGGGATGGGGGCAGACCAGACCGGACTAGGCAGGGCTACTGCACCTGTGTGCCTCATGTGGACCAGATTGGGGAAGAACCAGGCTGGGATTATTCCTACTGGTGCAATCTACAATTAGAGTGGGTGAGGGTTGTTGGGGCAGGGCTTGGCCACAGCATCAGCTGGCAGAAGCTGGCACTGGGGGCTAGTTCTGTCAAGTTAAACCACAGAACCACCTGGAGAGTGCATAATCTGGGAGTGGGAGTGGCCTGGGAGGGAAATAGTGGGCTCCTCTCTCTTAGGTTACCACCCCCCATGGGAGGGCATGAAAGCTAGGGCAGGGGCTGGGGCAGCAGGATAGAGAGACACCCAAAAACATTTGTGAAGGCTGGGTAGTTGAGCTGGTTACATAGGACATGGTTCTCATACCCATTGACATGCATGAGAGCAAACAGGGATGTGGGACAGACTGGACATACATATTGGCAAACCAGGGGAGGGGGCAGTTCTGGTGGGGTTATTGTGGATCGCTCCAACTGGACGGCAGCCCCCACTGGCTTGGGTGAGGCCTGAGTATGTGCTGGGTAGAGTCAGTCTGGACTGCAAACACCCATTGGTTCCAGTGGAAGGCGGGGCTGAAGACAGAGCCAGCCCAGCAACTGCAACCACCAGCTGATTGGGGCAATGAACTGTGCTGGGCCTGGTTCTTGCCAGTACATACAGGAGTTTGGTCCGGGAATATCTGGGAGAAAGGCTCTATGGGGATTTCCCCAGTCGAGCTTCTGGACTCAGAACGCTAACCATCAAGTGACAGAGGACAGAACAAGTCAATCAACCACCTCAGCTATGAGTTGGCAATGAAAATGCTGGGCAAACGGGGACTCTATGATGGACTATGTCAATCAGTGGATTCTTCAATGACCGCATTGTGCTTGGAGTGGTGAGAGTGGCAGCAATTCAGATCCTATGAAATGTCAAAACCACTCTGCCAGCTCTACCTTCAGACCAGAGATGGTCTTCCCAAGGAATTGATGGACTTTCTGGACAATATGATACTGGACTTTATGCCTGGTAGATGCTTCCAATGAAAGAATCTCAACTGAATTTGAACTGTGGTAACGCAACAGGGTGGAGGAGTCCACCATGGGGGGGTGTGCTGGGGGGTTTGGGGAGGGGCGGGGGGAATCCCACTGCCTATTAAACTGTGTCAAATAATGCAATGTAACCAATTAAAAAAAAGAGAGAGACACCAAAAAATAAAAAAAAAAAAAGAAAAAAGAAGTGAAGTACACAGGAGAGTAAGTAGTACCCATATAGGATTCCAAGTTCCTCCAACTATCATTGTTCTGAGAAAGGGCTCATACTAAAACACTGGAGCTTTTTTTCCCATGTTTTTAATTTATAAGATGCATTCCTAAACCTCTCTTCCTTTTTATCTTTAGACACTTTTCATAAAAAGGTGAAAGCCAGTTCCTTTCATGGTTTTAGCTCCTGCATCATGGCCACTCACATGAGCTTACCAGTCATCAGCTTTCCAGGGTAATCTCGCCACTGACACAACAAGAGAATGCCTCAGAGAGCCACTCCCAGTAAGGAATGTGCAGGCAGCAAGGTTGCCATGCACCTGCCTGCTGCTAAATGGCAAATTATCTTCCTGATCTTTAAATGCTGAAATGATTTTGTCTCATTTTTGTAAAATTCACTTGTTTTACGCCAACATGATTGACTCAAAGATAAAGATATCTGTGTACTAACAGACTCTCAAATTCACATCTCCAGCAGGGTAGCTTTCAGGACCAACTCATCCCTCTATCAAACTGGCTACCTGACATTGCTTCCAGAATGTGAAATTTTATTCAAATTTATTATGTTCATAATGAAGTCCATGTTTTCCTCTGAAGACTTGTTACTTGTCAGATCCAGTTGGAATCAACAATTCCTCACATGCTCAGGCCATGGGAAACATACTCTACCATTCTATACCACATATGGAATAAAACCAGTGATTTTTTTCACCTCTAACTTAAAATATGTATGCTAATCAACACTGAATATCTTTCATATTAGCATCCCAAATCATCAGAATTCTTTCTGCTACCACATTTGCCTTTTGCAATTTTCCTCAAAACAGTTGTTTTTCAACATCAGTTATGACGACAGCCTTCAGTTTAAAGTTTTGTGCATTGTCCGCAGTGACAATCTTGATTTTGCCCTTCCCATGTACTGGCTCATTCAGCTGCAGACACACTGGCATCTTTGTTCTGCCTTGAGACCTGTGGGCAAATCCAAACAACTATGGCCTCGATCTGACAGACTATTATATTCCCTTGTGTTTTTGACTCTTCACATCTCAATATGTAATAAAACAATTCATTTAAGTCACTGAGATGTAAGACCTATGAAAGAATATTTTTCACTTCTTCCTTATGTCTCTGAGTACCTAGAAATTAAGAATTGCAGCATTAAGTAATTGACATTATAAATTTTGTGCTTTGTCTAATATACTAACAGTTCAGTCACAGGCAGAATGAATGGCATTGGAGCTGGTTGGGAAGTGGAACGACGGGGACACATGCGGTCCCAGTGTCACAAACAGCAGTTTTTAACAACTATTCCATTAACAATACCAGCTCCATAATTTAAAAAAAGTTGTAGTAAAGAATGTGACAGAGCAGAATGTTACCCAAATTGGGATTCTCCTGTAATTCTGAAGGTAAGAAGCCCCTGAGTTGCAGTGCATAAATGCACTGAGACAAGAGATTATCACACATATTCATCCCTGCATAAGGACACTTGGTTTTGGGACAATTAGGTAACATTTTATGCAAATAAAAAGCCATGTCAATATGACTACTATTTTTTAGATGCATAGAAAAAATACAGAAGCTGAGAAATGTTTGTTTATTAGAAAATGCGGGGAGTATGGGGTTGGCTGTTCATGAATGTGATTTTTAAACTAAAAGCTTCATAGAGGTAAAGAAAAAAATTAAAATCCCGGAGTGTGTTGAAAAGGATTCATCTTCATTTATAACTGACTGCAAGTGAGGCAGGGATATCTAAGAGGTATATTTTTATAATTTTACAAGTAGCATCTTGAGACTGGCACTGTGGAATAGTAGGTAAAACTACCGCCTGCAGTGCCAACATCCTATATGTGCACTGGCTTTATTCTTGGCTGTTCCACTTTCAGTTCAACTCGCTGACACTTTCCTGGTAAAGCAGCAGGGGATGGCCCAAATGCTTGGGTCCCTGGACCCATGTGACAGATCCTGACTTGAGACCTGCCCAGCTCCAACCCTTGGGTCACTGGGGAGTGAATCAATGGGTGGACAGTCTCTCTTTGTGTAACTCTGATTAACAAAGTAACTGCAATGACACTACTGGGTTATAACAGGAAAATGAAATCAGTTTGTAAAAGATCCATTAATACAATTATTACAACACTGTTCACAATAGACAAAAGTGAAACAACCTAAGTGCTCATCAGCTGATGAAGAAGCCTTAGTGTAAATACCCAATAGGAAACTATTCAATCATAAAAATGATATAATAATTTCATTTGTGATAACATCAATGATACCAGGGGTTATTATGCTGAGTAAGAAAAGCCAAGCACATAAATGCCAGTATCACATGATCTAGCTCATACAAACCATCTAAGATATTAATCACATAAAAGTTGGGAGGATCCCAGCACCAGTGGCTCCTGGGCCATCCAAGCATCCACCCAACCCTGGACTGGAGAGGTAATTATGACAGCCAGGGTGGCTGTAGAATGGGCTGGGCATTCTGACTCCCGCTGAACCATGTGAAAGCTGGCTCTGGGCATGGACCAGGTGTGGCTGCGCTGTAACACCCAACAGTAAGAACCAGAATGGGTGTGGACAGGTGAGCAAGGCCACTGTTCCTGCTAGAAGAGGTTGACAAAGTCAACGTGGGCCAAAGACTCACTGTTGTGTGTGAGACTGCCAATGGGAGTAAACCCAATAGAGTGTTTACTCTCATTTTTGGTCTAATTTTTCCATAAATTAATTATTTATTTAAAATTTAAATCTAGTTGCATTTATTCATACTTAATAATGAGTTTATTAGCATTTTAAATTATGGAATGTTTTAATAAGACGGTAAATTAAATAATTTATTGATTGATCCATTATATAATGTGTTGATTTATTAAATTAATAAAATTTAGTTTATATGACTACATAATTATTTGCAAGAGAGAAAATCAAAGAGCGAGGTTGACTGGTAGACAAAGAAAGAAAAAAGATCCCAATCAATGGTTCATTTTCCCAAATGCTCCCAAGAAACAAGGCAGGATTAAATCAAAGGCAGGAACCAGAAACAAACCAAGTCCCACGGATGGATGTCAGGTACCAATCCCTTCAGTCATTACCCAATTCCTCTTAGGATCTGAAACATGAGTTAACTCCAAATCAGAGCAAGATTCATGCCAGCAAGCCAAATGCTGTCATATGACTTATATCAAATTATTTCAGAAACTACCCAAACTGCATAGAATCAGTGGACAAAATAGTTTGTTGCTCCATGGAGCAAGATAATCATGTCACACTTACTTGTATTATTATTATTATTATTATTATTGTTATTGTTATTAATGTTGTTTCCATGGTTGATCGGGGTGGGAAGGATCAAGGGTCAAGGAAAAGTGAGTTAAATCATTGCTTCTGAATTTTCTGTTTCTTTTTCTTGTCTCCGAAGAAACGGGGGATACTAAGGGAAGAAGCTACACCCAGCCTCCTAAATGTCCCAGTACCCGGGGATGAGGAACAACCTACCCAATATCACTCCAGGGTCCCCTTGTAATGTATGTTCCCAGGGCTCTGATCAAGTGCTTGGATGGTTCTGAAATGGTGTCAATTTTGCCAGTCCAAGGGTGAGGCAGTCCTCCCAATGACCATTGGCTGAAATAGTAGTTCTCAAGTCTGCATTCACCCAGGACGTTGCTGTCATCATTTGGCTGAGGTAGTTGTCCAATTTGTTCTGTTCTCCTTGCTCTGTTATGATACTCAATGAGTTGCCATATAATCTATGTGCATCAGGATCTGCATCTGCCGCTCCAACTTTTTCATTCATAGACAGATAGAAGGAGTTGGACCAGGCTAACCTTGCCCACCTGCCACCTTACCGATCCCTAGTACCAGAGGTCAGGAACCTGGCACCCACTAATCCAGGTTGCTGAACTCCGCATCCACTCTTGCACTGTGCAGCATGGCTCAGTACAGCATACCCCGACTTTTAGCTCCTGTTGCTGGGTGTTACAGCCTAGCCCAGTCCAGCCAAATTCCTGTCCCACTCCTATTGTGAACTGGCTGGGTTTGTAGCCCAACTTGGCTCACCCCTGCACCCTGTCCTGGTTCTCATATCTACTAGGGGATGTTAAAAACTGGCCCAGCCTGGTCTGTCCCCAAACCTGACCCACATGTATGCCAATAGTTACTGTAACAAGGCATGATCCAGGTTGCTCTTGGCCTGTTTCTTGTGCTCAACTGCAGGAACTGTGCCCTGATGAAGCAGTTTCCCAGGCTACGCTATTGACTCTCCTCCCAGTGGCAGATCTCACAGCCCTATATCCCAGATTCTAGAGACATGATAGCAATAAACAAAGTTGTATATGAGGGGGAAAAATGTTTCTTGAATCATAAACATGTACTGTAAAATAATTCTGTTTACTTCATCCAGATAGATTACAAAGATCTTTTTTTATTAAATGAATAAAACAAAGCATTGGTATATTTTGTTTACAAAGAGAAATTCAGGTAGAGTTAAGTGGCGACACAGCTACAAAGTTTAACAAAGTCTGTTAAAAACAAATGAAATGTAAAGTAATATTTTTTTAAATGCTGTTGTTGACTAAATGTGTCACTTTTTTTTTTACATTCTCTTTTTTCTTTACTGTACCTGGCAGGAAGAGAAAGGCAGAAGCCACACCCAGCCTCCCAACCATCTCAGGGTCCCTGATGTGGGGCATGCTCTGAGGCTCCTGCTCAAGTGGTTTGGATAGTTCAGCAGTTCTGTATTGCTGCAGATGTTGTCACTCCAATCATGATGAAACCTCTCCAGAATCCACTGGCTGACATAGTCCACCTTAGAGTCTTCGTTTGCCCAGGTATTCACTGCCAATTCTTTACTGGCATAGTTGATCAACTACACCACTGTGCATTGGGAGAGGATCTAATGGAAGAGTTTGGCAACTCTTCTGTCAGGACACAGACCCTGCATGTAAGCCCAGGAACCAAGAAAAGGAGCAGCCCAGACCAGGGCAGGTTATGATACCCACAGGTTTACCTTTGCTTCAGAATTGGGGCAAGCCAGGCTGGGCCAGTTCGTATCACTCGATGGCAAATCCGAGAGCCAGAATGGTGCATGGGTCATGCCAGGTCAGGTAACAAAACCAACTAGTCCACATTAGGGTTGCGACTGGGGGGCTGGCTGGCTAGGCTAGGCTACAGTCACCGCCAGCATGAAATGAAACTGGGAATGGAGTGGGGCAGAATAGTCTACAGCATCCCACTGGCAAATGCTAAGGTGAGGTTGGTCAAACCAGACTGGGCCACAGCATCCAACCAGCACACATGAGAGCTAGAAGTGTGTTATGAGCCCAGAAGGGGGCTGCAGGGAGCTCCCCTGCTGTGCCACTATTTCCATTGGTGAGCACGAGAGCTGGGATTGAAGGCAGACCAGGCCAGGCAGGGCTACAACACCTGTTGTCCTGCATGTAAGCTGGATCAGGGACAAACCAGGCTGGGCGGACTGTACCTACTTGTACATGTATAAGACAGAGGGGTTGAGGGTTTGTTGGGCTTTGGTTCATCATCAGCTAGCAGATGCTGGAACAGGGGGAAAACTCTGTTGAGCTAAACTGCAGTACCACCTGGAGAATACAACATCCAAGAGCGCAAGTGGGCCCACTAGGTAAACAACGGGCACCTTCCTCTTGGGCTGCCACTCCCACTGGTGAGCATGAGAACCAGGACTGGAACAGGCACGGCTAGACAGAGTGGCACCCACCAGCACAAGTATGGGATGGTAGTGGGGCTGGTTGGGTTGAACTAGGCAGATGGTCCATGGGCCAGCCCTACTTAGTCCACCTCCTGTCCTAGCCAGAACAGTTGCTTTTCCTGAATGGCGCTCATCCATTTCGATTCTTACTGTTTGGTGCTACAGCCGAACCAAATATGCTCCATACCCAGACACAGCCCACGCATGGCTCAGCAGGGGCAGAGACTTGTCCCAGTCCATCTAACACCCATCATGTTTCACATGAGCTCCAGTAAGGATGGACCAGATGAGTCCGAGCAAACTATAATCACACTGGCAAGTGAAGAAACCAGGATGGAGTGCAGGTCATGCCAGGCTAGGCTGCCACACCTATTGGCTTACATGAGCCAGTGATGAGAACAGACTGAGCAGGGTCAGGCTGCAGCAGCCACCAGCAAGAGTTAGGACTGGGAGCTGGCTGTGTGAGGCCAACTTGCAGCATTCAACGCAAAGCCAAGAGAGGGGAGGGACTATACTAAGCTTCCTCAGAGCAACCACTGGCACGCACTGGCTGGGATCAGGCTTGGTTAGCGACACAAGGAGACACCTGGCTGGGTTGTAGGTCCCACTGGTGAGCACGAGGGCCAGAGTAGGTGCTGTTGTTTGGTCTGGACATGGATGCAGTCTCCTCAGCATGGGTGTGGACTGGATATGGGGCGTGCAAGACCAGGTTAAATGGGTAGCTTTTAAGGTATTCTCAAAATACAAGAAAATTTTGAAGAATACTGCTTAACAGTATATTATCAGAATTCGGAACCTTGGGGCTTGGGGGCGGCTGGCAGCCTCTCAGGGCTGGCGACTCTGGGGGGTGCCCCGCCGGGCAGGGTCTGAGAATGGGGACTCAGCAAGGCAAGACCACTGCCACAAGGCAGGGACTTAGTCCCTGGCTTTGGGCAGCCAGTGCACCAAATGCTGCCAGACTCTGCCTGCTGGCCGCCCAGCGGCAAGCTCTGGGGTTTTTATGATTTGAAATAGCTGCTTAGGGACACCCATGAATAAAGCCAGCTTTAGTGTAGGTGAAAAATGAATTCCTGATGATTCCCAGTAATAGGGACATGTAACTTTAGCATAAGAGTGGGACTGACCTGGAGGTTTGAAGGGGAGTGCCCATAAGAGGAGCAGCGGCACTCGGGAGTGCATTCTGAATGGGGTGTGAGCGGGACTGCAACTTCTACCAGCTCAAGCAGGGCCAATGGGAGGGCCCAACTGTGCCAGGCACTGGCCTAAAGCCCAGTGGCATCTAGGGGAACTGGATCTGGGAGCAGATCAGGGCAGAAACCTGAGAGGCTCACCTGGTGGTTAGAGCTCTCACTGGTGAACAGGTGGTCCGGACCTGGGGGTCGGACAGGCTGGGCAAAGTTGCCCAGTGTATGAAAAGATAATGGAACAGGGGCACCAGGCAGCACTGAGCAAACCATAACCCACAAGTAAGATTGGAAACCAGGATGGACCACAGGACAGGCCCTGCTAGCTTTCTGCACCAACTGGTCTGCATGAGCCACAGATGCCAAGCCACAGTATCTAGGACAGGGGTCGCAACAGGTGACGGGCTGTGCCAAGCTGAGTCAGAGCAACCACTGGCATGTGTGTGATCTATGGCTGGGAACAGGCCGGGTTGGGGGGCTAAGAGGACACCCTAGCTGGGTGCAGGCTCCCCACCAAGGGGCACATGAGTTGGAATGGGGCTGCATTCTGGTCAGGATACAGTTGTAGTCTCCCTTGGCACGAGTGTGGACTGGGACAAGAAGCAACAGGCCGGGCCAAACTGCAACACCTTCTAGTGTTCTGGAGGACCAAGGTAGATGTGGGACGGACTAGGCTAGGTCCCAACCCCAACTGAGCCATAGATGAGCTACATGTGGGTAAGGATGAGCCGTGGCTGGGCTGAAACATCCAACAGCAAGAACCAGAATGGGCTGAAGGCCACCTAGGAAAAGCCACTGTTCCTGCTAGGACAGGAGGTGAACTGAGTAGTGCTGGCTCATGGACCCACTGGTATGCACGAAATCTGGCACTTGGCGGGGTTCTGATGGAGGAGCCTGGGCAACTCCTCTGGCAGGACACAGACCCTGCAGGTAAGTGCAAGAAGCATGGAAGGATACAGCCAAGAGGTCATGGAAAGTTTCCCACTGGCATACATTTGGCAAGGGTTGGGGGCAAACCAAGCTGAATCAGTTCACATCACCCACTGGCAAACCCGAACACTGGAACAGAGTGTGAGTGGAGCCAGGTTCGGTCGCGACAAAAGCAATACACAATGCGGAATGCCAAGGTGAGGTTGCCTGTGCCAGACGTGACTGCAGTACCCAACCAGCACACGTGACAACCAGGAAGGGAGGGGGCAGAACCGGTAGGGGAATAAGGGGTGGTCCCCTTGCTGAACAGCTATTCCCACTGGAGAGTGTGAGCAGGGATGTGGGCAGACCGGACTAGGCAGGGCTACTGCACCTGTGTGCCTCATGTGGACCAGATTGGGGAAGAACCAGGCTGGGATTATTCCTACTGGTGCAATCTACAATTAGAGTGGGTGAGGGTTGTTGGGGCGGGGCTTGGCCACAGCATCAGCTGGCAGAAGCTGGCAGAAGCTGGCACTGGGGACTAGTTCTGTCAAGTTAAACCACAGAACCACCTGGAGAGTGCATAATCTGGGAGTGGGAGTGGCCTGGGAGGGAAATAGTGGGCTCCTCTCTCTTAGGTTACCACCCCCCAAGGGAGGGCATGAAAGCTAGGGCAGGGGCTGGGGTGGCTAGACAGAGAGACACCCGAAAACATTTGTGAAGGCTGGATAGTTGAGCTGGTTAGATGGGACATGGTTCTCATTGACATGTATGAGATCAGAAGGGAATGTGGGACAGATACTGGCAAACCAGGGGAGGGGGGTCTGGTAACACCTGAGACAAAGTTTCTTTGGGGATTTCCCCAGTCGAGCTTCCGGACTCAGAACGCTAGCCATCAAATGACAGAGGACAGAACAAGTCAATCAACCACCTCAGCTATGAGTTGGCAATGAAAATGCTGGGCAAACAGGGACTCTATGATGGACTATGTCAATCAGTGGATTCTTCAACGACCGCATTGTGCTTGGAGTGGTGAGAGTGGCAGCAATTCACATCTGTTGAAATATCAAAACCACTCTGCCAGCTCTACCTTCAGACCAGAGAGGGTCTCCCCAAGAAACTAATGAACTTATCTGGACAATATGATGCTGGACTTTATGCCTGGTAGATGCTTCCAATGAAAGAATCTCAGCTGAATTTGAACTGTGGTATTGCAACAGGGTCTCCCAAGCAGCTGCAGCATCCCAAGGCTTTTGGCTATTTTCAACTGCTTTCCCAGGACACAAGCAAGGAGCCTGATGGGAAGCAGGGCGGCCAGGACACTAACTGCCGCCCCTATGGCATCCTGATATATGCAAGGCAGGAACTTTAGCCACTACGCTACCACACCAGGCCCCAGTAAATGAATTTTAAAAGTAAAAGTTTATTATTGATTCAGAAGAATTTTGAAAAGATGAAGTGATTTTTTTTCATTGAAAATACTGTAACAGATTTTCACTTCCAGGCAGTTAGTCTCCATTATAGATGAATCCATCAGAATATTTGTACACATGTTTACCTCTCTGTTTGTTTTGCATGTTGCATGAATGTTTCCTCAAATCAGACAGAACATATAGTTGTCCTTTTCTGATTAGGTTATTTCACTTATCATACTTGGCCTCCAATTGAGACAATTTTTACATCTCTATTCCCAAATAAATGAAGGCTCCCAGTGAAACTGATAACATACCTTAATAATCTGATTCTGGACTTTCTCTTTTTTTTTAAAGATTTATTCATTTTAGACTTTTATATTCATCTCCTTCACAATTTTTGCATGTCCCAGTTATTGGAAAGTGTGCTGCAGTTGTTTCTTAAAGATTTCATTTCTTATTATAATATTAAAATTACACATTTCAAGGACATAAATGAGGAATTTTGACTGTACATATAAAATATCTAAAAGTATCCAACTAGCCTTTTGTCTAGAAGATATTGCCTAAATCGTGCTATTATTAATAATATTGGTAAAATGGAAACAATTAGCCCACTTTATGTTGGCTTAAACACCATAAACATGAGGTATAAACTCTCATCAGTTGGGATTTGTATGTCATGCTTCACAAAATGAAAAGCCTTTAATATTGATGAGCACAACCTCCCATCAAGCCTCAACAATTTCTTTTTTAAAAAATTATTTTTATTACTTTTCTTTGTATATTTTTATATGTGTAAGGATTCTCCTCTTGCTCTCCCCTTCCTATTTTCCTCTCCCTCCATGTTCCCCCACATTTTTAAAGCAGTGTCCCGCTTTAGTAAAAGTTTTAAGTTTGACCTTCTTCTATTTAAGTACATCATGTAATTGTAAGTATAGACAAAAACAGAAAATCTAGGGCTTGGCACAGTAGGCTAGTGGCTAAAGTCCTCACCTTGAACGACCAGGATCCTCTACGGGTGCCAGTTCTAATCCCAGCGACCCCACTTCCTATCCAGCTCCCTGACGATGCCCTGGGAAAGCAGTCGTGAATGTCCAAGAGCCTTGAGACCCTGCACACCCATGAGAAACCAGGAACATGCTCCTGGCTCCTGCCTTTGAATCAGCTCAGCTGTGGCCGTTGGGGCCTCCTGGGGAGAGAATCAATGGATGGAAGATCTTCCTCTCTGTCTCTCCTCCTCTATGTCTTTCCAATTATATATATATATATAAACAAAGAAAATCCAGTATCATATTGTCAAAGTATGTTTACCAATCTCATGGGGAATCTTCCTTTTATTCAGTAATAGATTTGCCTAGTGTGACATATCTTCACTCCTTGGTATGCTAGTCTCCATTATACAGTTCATTTATGAAAATATATGTATATACAAATCCATTCGTACATTTGTTTTATCTTTTACATGAAGGTTGCCTTATATCAGAAAGAATACGCAGTATTTGCATTTTGGGGGATTGGTGTATTTTATTGAGCATACTGGTTGTTTCTAAATGGGACCATTGTTGCAAATGATAGAATTTCATTTTTTTTAAATGACAATATGATATCCCATGCAGTAGATGTACCAGCGTTTATGAACTCCTATTTCCTAACCCATAATTTCTCTCTTCTTAATATCCTTTCTTAGCAGTTTCCCATCTACTGAACCCCCCTCAATCTACTCACTGATCTAATTACTAGATGTCTTTTTTCTAGATTCACAGTTAATTTCAATCTCCCTATATTGAAATTTACTCATGTTGGCAAATACACTAATTTCCTAAAAATGTGAAGTTTCAGAAACATTTACCTAAATTTCAACAAAACATTGCACCCTGTATGCTCACCATCTATATTAGTGATTCACGTATAGAAAATAAATTTTCAAACAAAATGAATTTCCTGAAGAAATGAAGGTTTACCCTAATTAGTAGTGATATGTAGTTACAAGCAAGTTATAGGTAGTACACAAGAGTTAGAGATTTCCAACGTGTACAGATACGGAAAATTAAGGAGATGTATACAAGTAAGAGGATGTAATAAGGTATCAACATAAAATGCTAGCAATGACATATTGCAGAACATTTTGGGTTAGACTGCATATTAGGTGAGCGCCCCCCCCACGCCACACACACACACACACACACACACACACACACTCTCTCTCACTCTCTCTCACTCACTCTCTCTCTCTCTCTCTCTCTCTCTCTCTCTCTCTCTCTCTGGGGTATGTCTTGCTCAACCAGAGATACCACATCCTGTTACAAGAAAGAGTACCTGTAACCTCTGCAAAGGCTATTCAAGCGTAATTACGGAAACATTAGTTTCATCAGACTCAACAACAAAGACCTGTGCATTAGTAATTTTTCATTCCCTAGACAGCTATACATTAGTTAAGTCCCCAGAACTCTTCTTAGCTTTTTGCTTTTGCCTTTATATGTCCTACATTTCTGTACTTCGAAGTAGAGAGATCTTTTTGTTCATGAGCCCGTTTTCAATGACAGTCAAAGGACTTTCAAATCTTATTATGCATTGGCTAGCTCAGCTGCCATACCTCAGGACGTGCAAAGAAATGCTTGTTTAATTTAAGATAACGTCATTAATTAGCCATATGACTTTAGGCACATTATAAATTCCTTGGACCTCAGTAACTGAATCAAAAGGCTCCAAGGAATTAATAATATAGTTAACATCAAACAGTTAATTAATAAATGGACTACTATGCTGAAATCTCTGAAAAATAAGACAACAAACGCCATCAGTATTACTAGCTAATATCATCAAATGTAAATTTGCGTTAATGATGCTATTAATGTAATTGCTTCTTAGTCTGTTCGCTAAGCTCAAGTGTGGTAATACCACCAATGCAGTTACCTTAGTCTGTGGCAGCAAGTCCATACAGCATGTAGTCTATAGCATGAAGTGTCTGTGAAGCATTACATATTCATGTTAAAAACTTTAGATGCTATGAAAAAGACATAATCTGTCCATTTTCAATTACATACTGACAAATTCTGGATTTCTTTCCAAGTTATTCCCTCTTGTTATTATGTAACTTTCGGCTCACATCTTAAACCAGATTCTAGACATCATTGTATATTGCCATATTGTGATTTCTTCTAAGCTAGTTCTTTCGTAAGGGAAGTTTAAACATATTTTAATGCATTAAAAGCATTTTACTTCTACAGAGAGATTTATTAGATTGTATAAGGAAAAATAGTTCTACCTCCATTTAATCATAATACCTTGAAATTTTCCTGTTTATCATACATCCATCAGTGGATAGAATTACCCTGTGCCAGGCATTGCTGCATGTGCTCATCAGAATAGGGAACATTGGTTTCTAGTCAAATGTCAGAAACTTTTTTCAGAAAAAAAAAACAAAACCCTGAATCAAAATAATTTTTCAGCTGTTCACCGATTTTTCCTTGTGCCTTATTTTATTTACAGATGTTATAAGCAACAGAAATACAAACTATGTTAAATATTTATTTGACTCTCACAACTGAAAAAGTAGGAAGATGGATCACTTCGTTCAATTTGTTTCTTCCGAAGTTTAAATAGAATGAAGAGGTTAAATCATTCAGGAATACTACTAAAACTTCAAACAGATATGGTTGATTAGGATAAAGTCACTCCATTCACGATTTAGGTTTTTCAATATTATAAAACGAAGGACATGTATTAGAAGAAAATGTACTCATAATTTTAAGTAAAATGACAAATGATAATTTACTGTAGTAAAAATGATGTTTAGGTGAATAACAAAATGATATATGTCCTAATGGTAAATACTGCAGATTCTTTATGAAGAAAAAGATTACAGAAATCTAGGAAAAAACATTTCAGAAGTAAACCATCTAGGTGGCTAACTCACAGCACTCAGAAGACTTGAAAACAGTTTGAGGGGTAGTCCATATTATTCATGGCATTCTCAGTACACGTGTAATTCAATATCCAGCAGCTGCGATGTTAATACTCTAGAGCAGTCACTCATGTTATAACATTTATAAACTATTTTGGACTGTTTCGTAGACCTTAGCAATACATTTAAATATTCCTCCTTTCATTACTTGAAAATACTTTTAATGAGGCTTTTAAATAAAGGCAACAGGTAATGTTCAATTTATTTGAAAAATGAACTTCCAATTAAAAGAGAACATTTTTATAGCCAAATATATGTTGAAGTGTTTTCTTTTGTTGTGCTTATCTATATGCCACAATCTCTGCTTTGTCTCTTGACTCAGTTTTTTTTTTTTTAAGATTTATTTATTTTTATTGGAAAGGTGGATAGACAGAATTATCTTCCATCCAATGGTTCACTCCCCAAGAGGCCGCAATGGCTGAAGCTGAGCCAATCTAAAACCAGCAGCCTCCTCCAGGTCTCCCTTGCGGGTGCAGGGTCCCAAAGCTTTGGGCCACAAAGCAGGGAGCTGGGTGGGAAGTGGGGCTGCCGGGATTAGAACTAGCGTCCACATCCGCCCTTCCAATCAAATCATCAGGTCGATCCCACATAGAAAGACAAGTGGTGGGATTGGAAGGGCGGATGTTGACAAAATTATTCAGGAGCCCCCTCATAAAAAAGGAATGGAAGATATGAAGAAACTCAGACACCCGACCCCAACAATGCTGTCCATCCAAACGTGGCAGTTCTCTATGAGCGCAATTAAAGAAGAACAGGAATTAATGGAAGAAATTAATGAAGATGAGCCTGTTAAAGCAAAAAAATGGAAGAGAGATGATAATAAAGACATTGATTCGGAAAAAGAAGCTGCCGTGGAAGCTGAAATTAAAGCTGCCCGAGAAAGGGCCATTGTCCCTCTGGAGGCCCGAATGAAGCAGTTCAAGGACATGCTGCTAGAGAGAGGGGTTTCTGCCTTTTCAACATGGGAGAAGGAGTTGCATAAGATAGTTTTTGATCCTCGATACTTACTCCCCAATCCTAAAGAGAGAAAACAGGTATTTGATCAGTATGTAAAGACCAGGGCCGAAGAACGCAGGGAAAAGAAAAACAAAATAATGCAAGCTAAGAAAGATTTCAAAAAAATGATGGAGGAAGCCAAGTTCAACCCAAGAGCTACTTTTAGTGAATTTGCAGCCAAACATGCTAAAGATTCGAGATTCAAAGCAATTGAGAAGATGAAAGATCGAGAAGCCTTGTTTAATGAGTTTGTGGCAGCCGCACGGAAGAAAGAGAAAGAAGATTCGAAGACCAGAGGTGAGAAGATCAAATCGTATTTCTTTGAACTCTTGTCGAATCATCACTTGGACAGTCAGTCTCGATGGAGCAAAGTAAAAGATAAAGTAGAAAGTGACCCACGTTACAAAGCTGTAGATAGTTCATCAATGAGAGAAGACCTTTTCAAGCAGTATATTGAGAAAAAAGGCAAGAATTTAGACTCAGAAAAGGAAAAGGAGCTTGAAAGGCAGGCCCGCATTGAGGCAAGCCTTCAAGAACGGGAAAGAGAGGCTCAGAAAGCTCGTTCAGAACAAAGCAAAGAAATAGATCCGGAGAGAGAGCAACACAAACGGGAAGAAGCCATCCAGAATTTCAAGGCTCTTCTGTCTGACATGGTACGTTCTTCGGATGTGTCGTGGTCTGACACTCGGAGGACCCTCCGAAAGGATCACCGCTGGGAGTCTGGATCCCTATTGGAAAGAGAGGAGAAAGAGAACCTTTTTAATGAACACATTGAAGCACTTACCGAAAAGAAGAGAGAGCACTTTAGGCAGCTTCTGGATGAAACATCTGCCATTACCTTAACATCTACTTGGAAAGAAGTAAAGAAAATCATTAAGGAAGATCCTCGGTGCATTAAGTTTTCCTCTAGCGACAGGAAAAAACAAAGAGAATTTGAAGAATACATCAGGGACAAATATATCACCGCCAAAGCGGACTTCAGGATGCATTTGAAAGAGACCAAATTTATAACGTACAGATCCATTAAAGCTAATCCAAGAATCTGATCAACACCTGAAAGATGTAGAAAAAATTTTGCAGAATGACAAGCGGTATCTAGTACTGGACTGTGTGCCGGAAGAGAGGCGTAAGCTCATTGTGGCCTATGTTGATGACCTATGTCATGATGACCTATGTGACCTATGTTGATGACCTATGTCGCCGGGGCCCTCCCCCACCTCCCACAGTATCAGAGCCTATGAGACGCTCCACAAAATAATTCCAAATACTCTTCCACAGGGGTATCTTTGAATTCAGAACGCTTGCATGAGCCAGTTTTCAGGTTTTACGTATATGCATTAGTCAACCTATTGCAAAACCATCTGACGAACAGAAGGAGAAGCATTTGTGAGCAGTTTCTGAATAGCACACTTTGGAAATCTATGCTTTTCTTTGTGTGGCATGACAGACATACATACTCAAAATATAGGCTGTCTCTAGTAAATTTACAATCTTGAAGCCAAAAATCATCCTTCTAAGAGGTGTGGAAGTCAGTGACCCGGTGACATTCTTCCTAGCAGTGTTAGCACTTGCAAGACAAAAGCGATTGCAGTTGGAGCTTGCAAGGTGCAGATACCACAGACTCCAGGAAAACCCAAGTTGAGGTTTGTTTTGTTTTGTTTTGATTTTGTTTTTTAAAGCGGGTAAAAGAAAACACTGAAAATTGAGTTCTTCTCTTCCAGAGACTAAGATTATTATAATGGACATACTTTTACCTTTGTCTCTAAAGAAAAATTTAGTTTTATTTGTTCACTTAATGTGCTTTGTATTCCCTCGGAATTATAGGCCAAGTCTTGTTGTTTAGCCTAAGAGAAGATTTATTTAGTCATTTCTTCTCAGGTATGGAACCACGGTCATAACTAACATGTTGTCCAGAATAGAACCTCTGGTTAAACATTTTACTCATCATTAAATGATCTTTGTCAATATTTTGGGTTAGACAACAAATTGCCTTTGTGGACGTTCCCTGTAAAATATACTCCTGTTTGGATGTTCAACTTCTGTTTCTAAAGTTTAATTTTAAAATGTTTGAATGTTCAGTTTATGTATTTGAACTATAATAAAAAAAGACCCCTTTTTAAAAAAAAAAAAAAAAAAAAAAGAACCAGCGTCCATATGGGATCCTGATGTGTTCAAGGCAAGGACTTTAACCGCTACACTATCGTGCCAGCCCCTCTTGATTCAGTTTTTACTTATAAGTTTGTACATTTATTTTTATTTCTAGTTTTTACTCCCTGAGATATAATTATAGTTTTAAAATTATATTTGCCTTCTTTGCATTTTAATGCCAGTTAAGAGATATTAAAATCATAAATATACACAATGTCAACACATAAAAGCACTTACACCTAAGAGAATGAATTCCATTGTTTCCAATCTGTTGTAGCTAATATTAGTCTAATATAGGTGGCAAAATCAGTTCCTTAAATACCGATTACCACTCACTTTTAAGTATTTTCCAGAAGAAACTAAGTTGAAAAATGTACCAAGCATGCTAACAGCAAAGTCCTCACCCTAAACTGTCCCTAAAGTTATAGTATTTCTATAACACCAAGTACTCTATATTTGTAATAATTTCAACTTGAAATATTCTAGCTATTCAGAAAATGGTAATGCTTATTATTTCTAGATGAGACACAAGACAAAAAAATAATTTTTTTTAAAGATTCATTTACTTGTTTGAAAAGTTAGAGATGATCCAGCATGATGGCTCAGAGACTAAATCCTCACTTTACACACACAGGGATCCCATGCAGTCACCACTTTGTATCGAGGCTTCTCCACTTCCCATCCAGCTACCAGTCTGTGGCCTGGAAAAGCAGTAGGTCATTTCCCAAATATTTGCGACCCTGCATCCATGTAGGGGACATTGAAAAGTCTCCTGACCCCTGGCTTCAGATCAGCACAACACCAGCCATTGCACTCACTTGGGGAGTGAATCGTGGGACGTAAGATCTTCCTCACTGTCTCTCCTCCTCTCTGTATATCTGCCTTTGCAATAAAAAATATGCATTTTAAAAAAAAGAACAGCTTTTATTTCTGTCACAGCTGCCACTATTGCATGCAGAGAGTGGAATTTTGTGGCCACCATGACAAAATGAAAATACACGATTAAAAAAAGTAGCAGAGGGGTCTTTTTGCTTTTCCTTCTGCCACTATGGTAGAGGACTAGGGTCTCTCTTTTTGCTTTTCCTCCTGCCACTATGGCAGAGGACTAGAGTTTTTCTTACTTTTCCTCCTGCCACTATGGCAGGGGGTAAGGGTCTTTTTCTATCTCAGAGCCCCCTCACGTCACTAGGACGGGAGTCTCCTTTCTCAGCCTTTCTAATAAATCTTACTTTAAAACTAAAAAAAAGAAAAAGTAGCAGATATGCACAGTTGGCATTTATAATAGGAGGTAAAAACAACACTAACCAATTATAACTATATTGTGTTTTCATTTTTTCAAAATAGTCTGTCTTAAAAGTTTCTCAGAAAATAAAAAGGTACCTTTTTATTGTTTCTGGAGACTTTTGATGTTTTTATCACTAATTATAAGTAGCAAAAATATTCTTTTCATCTGAAAGCTTTATTTTTTCCTGCAACACAAGATGTGTAAGTATTGCTGAACATGTTCGCCATTTTGATTCTACAACAAGATGATCTCATGATGAGGTTTTGTTCCAGCAGCAATCAACTCTGCCATCATTCTACTTACTGGCCTTCCATGGCCTGTGGGTGAAGCAGTCTTAGTTTCTACTAAAGACATGCACTAGCCATCTTTAGCCTTTACAGATTGGAGTAACTTAGAAATGATATTGCATGGAAGACTGTCCAAACCATGACTGATTCTTTTTTTTTTTGCTGAATTCTTCGCAATTTTTAACTGAAATCATTAAATAGTGTGGTTTATAGCAGAACTTGCTCCATGTAGTAACACTTATATTATGTGTATAAGCATAAGTTATATTCATTAATAACCCTGTACTGCATCCACTGAGTTGGCACCATCAGAATTTCTTTCTGTGACAGGTGATAACTGTGATGTAGAAAATAATACGAACTCATCCAGGCTGCCAACATATTTAGGTCAATTTTTGTCAATGATATTTAAATACCAGAAAAGTAGCATGCATAATTAAGAAAACTGGTTCACCAACCATAGCAAACCATTTTCAATAAATGATCAGTTCCCAAGGGCTAATAATCAAAGTAGCACTCTATTTATTACTGATTACATGTGTCTAACAGTCACAAGCTGTGCCCAAACTACAGATTCTTGCTCCATACAATAAGGAAACAATATTAGTGATTTCAGGCCACTGTGGGCTGGTGCTTTGTGCTGTCTGCATGCAGAGAGTCAGTTCTTGAAAACACTACAATCATTAACTCATATATGGACAGCAATGTATTTTGGCAAGTAGTGCAAAAAGCTTCAACACACTACTTGTTGAATATTTTACTGGTGTTGGAATTAAAAAGTAAATAAAAAGCATATCACTGTAAAAATAAAAAAAGATAAAAGGAGGCAGGAGAGTAGAGTCAAGGGGAGGGAAGGCTGGGTGGAACAAATTATTATATGCTTAAAATTGTATATAGAAAGCATATAAAATATCTATCTATATTTTGTAATTAAATAAAACAATAGATAAATACTTTAAAGAGTTATACCAGGCATGCAAGATTGGTCAAACATCATGATATAAATTAATGCATTCAAACATTTCACTGAATAAAGTTATGAAAGTAGGCCAAATCAAAGAATTTCCTCTAGCATTTTGCATCATAGTTCACGCTAGGTTCCAACAGGATCCACACTGCTATAAAATGTAAGAATGCTTAATAGGAGGTAATTGACAAAGCTGTTAAATAAAAGCTTTCCCTCCAGATTCACCTCTTGTTTGTTTAGAAACAAAATTGCTTAGACCGTTTTAATTGTTGAAATGTATTACAGAACTTTCCTTTCATCAACCTCCCACAGGTTGTTCTCCTTAGAGTTGACCTCTCCAAAGTTGACATGGGAAAATGTCTAGCTCATCTTAGTATACAAAGTTCTGCATATGGTATATGGTCACACTAATGTAATCCAAGAAAACTCCCATCCATCTGCCTCAACACGGACCTTCTTCAATCGCACAGAGAGGAAATACATAGGCAAGTCCAATTCTGACTCTTTCTCTATTCTGTTACATGCGAAGATTCTATGCTGAATCAAGTGGTAATATAGCCAACATATTTGGTAGTTCTGAACTATAACTTACCCGTTCCCAAATGAATCCTATCCATATGATACTCTATAATAAAACTGATGTTAAGCATTTTGCATTCCACTTGACCACTGAAACAGAATGTTGTATAAACCAGTGACAGTGACAACAAAGTTTTATGACAATAAGAGGAAAGGCAACTGACTGACACACTAGAACCCATACCTCCTACCAGAGTGTGGCCCTGAGCAATACATTTACAGGGTTTTTATATAGGACCGGTTTACAATGGCTTGTTGTGGCTGGACTCTCTGTGACTGGCTCTTTTCCCGGTCTAGTAGTTCTGAGAACCAGATTTAGGCCTTGGAGCCAGGCTTGAACCCTGATTCCTGGGAACAGAACTATCCATGCAGAAGGTCCCCTAGGTGGTTCAGCCCTGGGACCTCACACAGTCTCACACAGTTTCATAGCCAAGCAAGCAAATCAGAAGTTACACAAGTGAAATGAGTCACGTTACACCATGTTGAGACCAGATTCTTCAGCTTATAGGTTTTTCATTAGGTATTTCAGTTAATATTATTGGAGAGAAGTCAATTCAGAGTTTGAATACAAAATATCTGATAAACTTATTACTTTTTAAGCCTGTTTTCAGAAAAGTTTAGTTTGATAGCAGAATTGAGTAGACAGTAAACCAGTTCAAAGATGCCTTCCACAGCAGCCTACAGTCAGCTTCCTCAAACAGAAGGGGAGCATAGATTTCCTCACACCTTTCCCATTAAGTTTTAGGACCCACTCATCTTTTTCCTACTACCATTGATTTCTCTATTCTAGAATAAAGGTAATTTGAATCATATGTTACACAAATTTTGCTGGTTGCTTTTTCTTTCATTTAGCGATAGAGATATAGGTTTCCTCCATGTCTGCAATGGCTCCATAATTCACTTTCTCTTCTGTAATGTTCATGTTTTGTTTGTCAATTCCCCTGATGTAGGACATCTTAGTCAATGCCACATTTTGGAAAATGTAACTAAAGATGCATGCTTGTACGGAACCAATATACTAATCAAGCGGCATTGTCAGTCAATGTCAGAAGACTCTGTTACAAACTTGTTCAGATTCCGTGAGTGTTAAGCAGAGACATTACAGGCAAATTAAATCATAATTGCCATTATGGGGATATATATGAGTGTGAGCTAACATAAATAATACACAATTGTTTATTGCTCTTTCTGAGATCCATCAAGTTTGAGAAAAATGAATTTTATTTACTTCAATTATTGGTTCTCCACTGTTCGTGTTTTCTCTGTAGTTTCCACTTTCAGACCTGTGACAATTTCCTTCTCTATGAAGAACTTTGTTAACATTGCTTACAAGGCACATTTGTAGGCAATTTAGTTTTTTATTTTAATCCTCACATTTGCGTTCCATGACAGAAGCCTGATCTTTGTCTTATATTGCAGACTTTTGTAACTCAACTAAGAATACATTTAGCAAATATTAAAATAAGTAGTAATATGCATTGAAGGAAACTTAATATATCTTAATGGTCATATTTAAAAGAATGTAATGTTCTATACTTAATAAAATCAGGCATTTGGATTTTATAAAACCATTTTCCTATCTTTATTTTCATTAGATTATATTCAGAGAGAAATGGTCTTGTATTTTACATTTATAAAATGAAATCTAATGATTTCTAGTCAGTACAGTTTTATTAAATTGCTGTGCCATCATCATTTTAAAAGATTTTAATTGTAGACTAAAAATGAATTGATAACAGTTAGCAGGAAAAAGTTCAATGAAAGACAAAAATAAAACCATTAATCATGATTGAACATATTTTCATTAGACAAAGTTATTAAACTGAAATGAATCATCTTAATTTTCTTCCATAACCTTTCTAAAGAATATCGAAGTTGGAATAAAAATCAAGACTATATTTACATAATTGAAACATACATTCATATCAAACTCACATCAATGTTTACTTTATAATACTGCTCATATTCTTTGTCTCCCGTGTTTTATTTCTTCCTGCTTAACTAAGGCTTCCTTAGTACTTTTCAATATTAAATATAATACTAATACCATTCAGGACAACTAACTGTTCTAATATTTTCTTTAAGACTTTGTTTTGAATATACTAAACTTAGAATTTTAGTTCATTATATTTTTCATTTATACAGTAGTCATACAATTTGCATATATTTAAAATGCACATATTGACAGATTTCAACATAAACATCCTAAAGCCATCATCATAATGAATATAATGAATATGTATTCCTCTTTCACATTTCCTCCTACATTTCTCATCTGTCTCCCACCTTCCTTTTATTGCTAAGTCAAACACTGGCCTGTTTCCTGAGATACATTATTTTTCATTTCCTAGAATATATGCAGATAGAATTACATCAGGTAAAATCCATCCTGTGTTTATTTTTTATCAGCATAGTGATGTGAAGAACCACTCATGTTAGGGACAGAAATTTGGTACAGCAAATTAATTATCCACCTTCAGTATTGGCCTCCCAAATCAGAGTGCTACTTCAAGTCCCTGACACAGCACTGACATTCCATCTCTTTGCTAATGCTTCTGGGGAAGAGGCTAAAGAAGGTACAAGTACTTGGACCACCTTCTAGTTTGTTGGGAGATCCGACTTGAGTTCCGGGCTCCTTTTGTCATGCCCAAATCAATTCTGCAGTATATTTAGAAAACAAATTGGCACATGGAAGATCTTTCTCTCTGTTTCCCTGACACTCGGCCCTCCAAATAAATAGAAATTAGCCTCAAAGAATAATTCACAGCGCAGGAGAAAACATTGTGATGTAGCGGCTTAAGTGAGTGCTTGGGACACTGGCTTCCTTTATCAAAAATGCTAGACTGAGGGCCAGCTACTCAGGTTCCAATTTAGTACCCTGGTAATTTGGCTACAACGTCAACAGATGTCATCTTGAATACCTGGTTCCCTGCCACTTGCATGGAGGATTACATACTGTTCCAGGCTTTGACCTGCTATGATGTGTTACCGTCTGTCTATTGGTCAGAAAATGTTCTAGCTTTTGTAAATTAAGTTTAAACTTAAATATAAATGTATCAATGGTGTAACAAATTTTGAAAACAGCCTATTAGTAATTTAAATTATATAAATCAAAGAAATATGTGTTAACTAGTAATCTTATTGCTGGACAAAGTAAATGAGTTTTTAGCAATGGTTTAAAACCATTTAGATACTTTCACAATCCTATAGGAAAGCTCTGAGAGTGGCTGCAGAATCCAGGTACTGCCACAGTCCCAAATCAAAAGCAAGAGCAGGTTGCCAGGCAAATTATGTGCACTGCGTTTACAGCTGTGGATCAAGGCAACTGAGGAGACAGGTGAACAAATTTACCTGCTTTAAACTTCATTCACAAAAGCTAGAACATTTTCTGACCAATAGACAGTAACACATGATATCAATGTTAAACAACTTAAACTGTTGTAGGGTTTTTTTGATCCCGAATACAGCATCAACCTCAATTCTTGTCTCGCAGGAAAGAAGAATTTTCGTGCGGACACAGTTTAATTTTAAAGCAAGATTTATTAGAAAAAAGTTGAGAACGGAGACTCCCGTCCTAGTGACAGGAGGGGGCTCTGAGATAGAAAAGACCCTCAGCCCCTGCCATAGTGGCAGGAGGAAAAGTGGAAAAGCATCTTTTAAAGGTTCCCCTCAAAGATGTTTCTCCACAAAGAAAATTCCTGGTTTCCATGGTACCTGGCCTTGGGACAAAAGGCCAGAAAGGTATCACTGGCCAACTTCCTTGGTCCCATTCTAATGATAAAGAGGCCAGTCTGAAGCCCTCCCCCTTGGCAATGGCTGGAGACAGAATTGGGCTGAGGCTTCAGGTGAGGAATAGATATGTTAATGTTGCCCTTGTCTCTTGGGGAAGCTAAGATATGCACTTGTCTTGGCAGAGATCTGCTCTGGTGAATCCAAGATGTGGTGGGGAAAATATCCTTTATATTTGAGAAAAAAATGACTTGGAGACCCAGAATACCCTAACTGACTACTACGCAGTCTAACTCCTCTTAGAGACTTAAAAAAAGTATTCTCAACCAAGCTTAGTAATAGTACTGTTCACCAGAAACCAACACATGAAAAGCCATCAAATCAATAATCTTGAACCAAGACCCTAAGAGAAAAGCCACCACTATGAAATCCCTCCATCAAGTTCAAGATCTGAATTTCAGTCTTTCCAGTAATATATCCATCCCAACCATATGTAGGGAACAACCAAATACAACTGTATTGCTAAATCTTTAACAACACGCAAACTAAAATTTAACCTTCACAACTCCATGGATGTATACAGCATTTTGACATGACAGAATTTTACTCCATTTGGCAATAATCTTAATATAATCCAATCATCCTGATCTACTGTCTCCACAAAATGGGAGATAAATCCGTTGGCATTCGTGAGACCTTGTAAGAATACCAAGGAAAGCCCTAGAATTTGAAACTTTTGAATTCTTGGATGCTTTTTTAAAGATGGCTAAAAACATCTGAAACAAGATTTTTTGTTGCTGAAGTTAGCAAAGCACATTATAGATTAGACTCAGTCATTGACATGAAATCATCACTCAAACACCTTTAAAACAAACACAAACCTTTGCCAACTTAAAGCAGTGAGAAATTTGAAAACCAGCCTAAAACACAAGAATTACTTTAACATATAAAAATGCTTGTAGACATTGAAATGCACACTATTTTAACTTATACCTTGAAACAGTTCAATAGTGCGTTCGAGTTGAATTGCATGCCAAGTTATTTATGATAAAAATCTCACACTTTTGAAACTGTGGCAAATGAAACCTTAAGAGTTACACGAGACAAATATCTAAATTCTAAAGTTCCCAAAAGTTGCCACAGACATGCAAATGAAGTCAGTCTGTTTGCTAAACATTTATCACAACAAAAGAACTTCCAAGGTTGAATTTGCAAGCCCAGGGAACAAGTTCTGTCCTTGATTTTTTCTTCTTTATCATCTTATAAAGGTATTTAAATAGTGGGTGCCAGGCAACAAAAACCTTGGTGTCAAGTAATGGAAACCTAGATGAATCAAAAGCAGCCAGCAGTGGGCATCCCAAGAACTGCTATCACAGCAAAGCATTCACCCAAGCTTCCAACGGGTGGGGTCTCACCTTCCTCCCACTCAAATTCAAAATGGGCAGCTTGACTCTGCACTTCTGATTCCACAACTCTGGAATTCCTACGCCTCCTGGCCACATACAAGCAAACAGCACCCGCGCTGTGAGCTCCACACAAAGGCAAACATCCTCTAACACAGAAACCAAACCAAACCAAAGGGTAAAAATCTCAAGAGCATAACCTGGGGTTACCCACCTCTGGGCGAAGTCCGAATCCACAAACAGGCACGAAAAACCTCAGAGGTAAGGCGCAAACTGAGAGCCTACCGGTTAAGGAGAAAACCTCAGAAGTCCACTGAGTAGGGCGCAAAATCTCACCCCGAGGCTGGAGCCTCACCTGAGGTTTTGCAGTCCTGAGGTTCCACGGTCTTTGTAGTCCCTGTTCCGAAGTCCTGGGGTCTTGTGTCTTGAAGTTCTGGGCTCCGTGTTCAGGCACCAGTTCTCAGGGATTAGACCTGCACTGAGAGTGAGGCAGCCGGTGAACTTAAGCCGCAAGAACACCCAGAGACAAGCTGGTGAGGAATGCAGAGGTCACAGGTATTAAAGGGTAAGGAAGGGGAGGGCAGAAGGGAGCCTTCCTGCAGACCCCGCGCCCGCCAAAGACACTGCAATTGGCTGTAGGACACGTCTATCTCCCTAGATCTTCCGGTGATGTCAGAGGTCATGTTCAGGTATACTTCCCTTGACCTTCTAGCCATGCTGGAGGTCTCACTCTATGTGTAGGCCTGAAAACTGTGCCTCAGGCCATGAGGAAGGTGAGGCTTAACGCCCGCCCTCCAGGCAGCACGGCAGCGGCCTGGGCGATCGCCCACAAGTCAGGAAAAATTTCAAGGGCATCCTATTTAGTAGTGTAGTGAGGACCATGGGAATATATATTATATAGTTTTCACCATTTAATGGGAGATTCTTGTTTTTTTTAATGTATCTGGTAGCTGGTAAGAGTAAAATAGTCAAATAAACACTTAAACTAAGGGAATATACATAATATTGACCTTAGAATGAACTATTGGCAAGTACAATAGGAATGTTGGCGATCATCAAATCATAAACATTATCTACACATCTGGTATGTTAACTTGTGCAAGTTACATGACCACCATCCTAGGGGAATAGATCATTGTCTAGAAGACTGTTTTGGAATTAATTATACTTAGTTGACTGCCAATGAGGATTATTAACTATGACTTTATGTGAGAATTGAGGATCATCTGAAGGATAAAATGAACAAATAAATAAATATTCTTTTTAAAAAAGTTGAAAAGACAAGGGACAAATTGAAGGGAAATATTTAGCAAAGTGCCTTTTAAGGACTTCATGCCTTTCCAAGAATTATCCTGTGGAGGAATACAGTATGCTAAAGCCTCCGTCCCCTCAAGCTATTAATGCTCAAATCAAATCCTCAAGATAATGCTGTTAAAAAGTAACTCTTTGAGCCTGGCAGAGTAACCTGGTGGCTGAAGTCCTAGCCTTGCATGCGCTTCGATCCTATATCCATGCCAGTTCATGTTCTGGCTGCCCACTTTCCATCCAGCTCCTTGCTTGATGCCTGAGAAAGCAGTGGAGGATGGCCCAAAGCCTTTGGACTCTGTACCGGCTTGGAAAACCTGGAAGAAAGTTCTGGCTCCTGCCTCATGTTTTCATGGCGGTTTGGGGAATGAACCAGCAGTGGAAGGAAAATCTTTCTGTCTCTCCTCTCTGCACATCTACTTTTCCAATAAAAAATAAATCAATCTTGAAAAAAAATAACGCTTTTTGAGAGGTTGTCTAGTAGACGTTGGATCCACATGAATTGGATGTATACATTTAATCAAAATAATCTATTTAATTATGTTACATTAAGCATTTGTATGACAATAATTCATTTGAAAGTAGCCTGCAAAATAAATGTAAACTGAATAACACAAACAATGGGACCTGGCACGGTAGCCTAGCTGCTAGTGTCCTCACCTTACAAGTGCTAGGATCCCATAAGGATGCCAGTTCTAATCTCGGCAGCCCTGTTTCCAACCCAGCTCCCTGCCTGTGGCTTGGGAAAGCAGTCGAGGACGGCCCAAAGCCTTGGGACCCTGTGCCTGTGTGAATGACCCAGAGGAGGCTCTGGGCTCCTGGCTTTGTCTGGGCTCAGCTTTCACCACTGAGACCACTTGGCGAGTGAATCATCTGACGGAAGATCCTCCTCTCTGTCTCTCCTCTGTATATATGATTTTCCAATAAAAAAAAAACCTAAAAAAAAATAATGATACAGACAATGAAAAATCTTTTGCTTTTCTGGCTCTCAAAATGACATTCTAGAGCTTATTTATTACAAGGATCCCTTGAGATATGTTCATGGTCTCATTTGTGCAATTCAGTTTAGTTAGTAAAACTGGCTTCACCAACCTATCAACAGAAACTATGTAAGCACATGTATACACAAATAACAGGAATATATTGATTCAGTACTATAATAAAAACAGCATTTGTGAATATGTACATATTGTAATATATATTTTATTTTAAGTAATAATTTTATGCATTACAAGATAGTGTGAAGCAGAGTTTATAAATATCTCTCCCAATTGTGTAGATTGACAAGCTAGTCAATGTCATACTGTCATCTGCTCACCTGCTGTTCATGACAGGTCTTTGACACTAAACTATAATTGTTTGAGAAAAATATAAAATTATGCTTTTAGCAATCAATTTCTACTAGATATATGAATACAGTTTGTATTTTTTAAAATAGCTTTATTTTAGATAAGAAATATAGTATCAGAATTAAAATATAAATAAAGAGAAGCCATAATAGAATCTTGTGTCACAACCAAAAATCATGAAACAGACATTTTTATAACATTCTTTCATAGTTATACATTAGCTCTACTGTGGCAATATACTTATAATGCATGACTGTGGCCAAATATTTGGCAGGATTAACTTTATAATCAGCCTTGTACAAATTACAGTTCCAAAGAGATTTCAAAGTACAAGCTCTATGTGGAGGTGTTCTCCCTCTGTATTAACGAAGTTTGTATTTCATATTGTTATTATTTCTCATAATTGCAATACATTGCAGATTTCTCTCTATTGAATAATTAATTTTACATTTTAATTTATAGTTTTGTGAAGAAAAACGTGGAAATTATCTCTTGAGAAAGCAATAACTGACATTATCACTTTAAATTGATATGGCTATGACATAGTCCCTGAGAAAGGAGAATTATTAACATTAAGAAAAGTTTGAGGGGCCCGGCGGCGTGGCCTAGTGGCTAAAGTCCTCGCCTTGAACACCCCGGGATCCCATATGGGCGCTGGTTCTAATTCTAGTGACCCTGCTTCCCATCCAGCTCCCTGCTTGTGGCCTGGGAAAGCAGTTGAGGATGGCCCAATGCTTTGGGCCTCTGCACCCATGTGGGAGATCTGGAAGAGGTTCCAGGTTCCCAGCTTTGGATAGGCACAGCACCAGCCATTGCAATCACTTGGGGAGTGAATCATTGGCCGGCAGATCTTCCTCTCTGTCTCTCCTCCTCTCTGTATATCTGACTTTGTAATAAAAGTAAATAAATCTTTAAAAAAAAAAAAGAAAAAGAAAAGATTGAGACCCACGAAACATCCAAAAAATGAGTAATGAATCATGTTTCAAGAACTTCCTAATGAAGAATAGTACGACAGTTCAGCAAATAGCTTTAGCTTTACATTTTCTAATCCCAAAGATAACCAGGAAAAATACATAAGAATTTCATAAATCTTGCTCTCCAAAATATCATTATTCTAAATATTTTTATTCCATTGATGCTATATAATTAAGACTTAAATTACCGGTGTTCCATATTATGTGAATATAATCTACATATAATATTTAATACACTTACTCATTATAGAATCATTTTTCTTCAGAGATGTTGTAACTCATTCTGAATTTTTTTCAGATTAATTGAAGCTTGCACAGCTTGCTCTGACATCTTTCAAAAACGTGAATTCTATCTGAAAGTGAATCATATTTTTCCAATTTTGAGTGAAGTATCTATACATACCAACTTGTGAGATCAATAGAACGTCCACCTTCCTTTCATGGCCCTTCTCATTTGCTACATCAGAGGACAGCAGCGTGATGGAACACACCTGCCATCACGGTGCTGCACGTCCCACGCCACACTTCCCTCACCAGCGATTGCTGAGGTGACACTAGAGCAGCGCCATTGCTGCACAAATGGCATGCCGAGCCTCTCTCCTGCACATCTTCGGCTTGAGAATGGTAGTGTAACTACCACTACTAGAACTGCTGTAGCACCTGTCAAAAATTGGTGAAAGAAAAGAATGAAAGTTCTTTCTATTCAAGATTAGATTCCAGGCATCTAAAACCATTGAATCACCAAAACTGTTCTCACTTGGGAGGCTCTGGGGAAAAGGTAACCCTTTCCTTTTTTCGGCTTGTACTGATTGCTGACTGTCCTTAACGCTGGCAACCCTCCAATCTTGGCTCAAATTGCATTTCACTCTTCATTTATTTTTCTCGTCCTTTCATTTTTCTTGGTGTAAAAATTCTCACCGCCTCTCTCTGATGAGAGTGTATCTGATTTGATCCGATAAGGTACATGACTATTTCAAGTTGTTTTAAATTAATCTCATCTTTTCCCACAAACGGTACAAAGTCCACATTCTGGGAACTAAACATGACATAATTTGGAACACTTGTTAATGAGCTATAAAGATTCCCCTTTATTCTGGTCACAATCTTCTAAAGTTGCACTTGAGAAAAGATGACTGCACTTCAGTGAACAATGACTGACATCTAGTTATTCCTGTTTCCATTTCCATGGTTGGCACAAGTGTATAACCATCTGAAGCTCGTGCTGTATCCTCTGTTTATTCATTTTGCCCTTCAAAGTCATTTTCTTCTATTAAAAGTTTGCTTGTATAGACTTTCTTAACACTCTCCACTGACAAATCCCACAGCTGTCACAATGAGCACAGTGATGGAATGGTCCCAGAAGCAGAGGTGGAGATGCCAAGAGGGTGGAATCGCACTTGCAAAATTCAACCTAGCTTTTACTACTTATTAATATTCAAGGTGAGCAACAAAGATAAGTTCTAATTAACCAAGAAGTCATTTTTATTCCATTAGGCAAAACAAAATCCCAGTTAGTATAAAATTAAGTAGCAGAATTTTCCATCTTGGAAGGTCCAGCATTTAATTCTCACAAAGAGAGCTATCTATTTCATTTCTAAATTTTCAGCCTACCAATTGTTAATTCGCAAGTCTGGAATCTCACACAACAAAGCATTCAAACAGGGACCCAACTGATTATCAAGTAACTCAGAAGCCCGGTGATTTGCACAGCAGTTGGAAACGCTGACATTCAACAAACATTTACTAAGCTAATCAATTGTGGTATGTGTTTTGTAGTCCTAAGATGTAATGTTATCAAGAGTTTTTATTAACATGAACAAAATGCCTCATATTTATTGAGCACAAGATTTGTGACATTCAATTTCATCACTATTAGAGAATGAATTTTTATGAAAGAAAAATGTAAAAGCTTATGCTAATTCTTCAATTCATAAAACCACCAGATGGATGATTACATTTATATTACAATTTGATTCTGAGATCTGTCTTTTAACCCAATACTTATTTTTTTTAAAAGATTTACTTGCCTTTATTTTTGGGGAAAACATTTTGTTAACACAAAGAGGTCAGGTTTTATGCAGCTCTTAGGTACAGTTCCAAGAAGACACTTACACCCTCCTTCTCTCCTCTGGATACTGCAACCTACAGGTGCATATTGATTCAGACAGAAAATAAACTCAAGCATTTCCAGTTAATTTGAAGCTAGTTCAACTCTTTATTGTGTACACACACACACACACACACACACACACACACCTATACACACAAAGCATCTGTAAAACCAGGTCACCGCAAACAATAGCAAAAAGCCTTAAAATGCTTGAAATCCTCAGAAAGAATTCCATTTAGCAAGAAAGGCTGTAAATCTGTGAACTATATAAGTAGAATTGTCTATCCCGAAAAAAATGTAAATTAGAAATACTGGCTTGCAAGTCCTGAAATACGGTAAGTGCGCATGCATCTCCAGGCACCAGAGGGGAGAGCAACCAAGCAGCAGAGGCCTGGAAAGATGCCAGACCAGAAATGTGACTCTGTATGAAAGAACATTCTATCTCGGGTACTAATTTTATCATGAAAAGAAAAAGATAAAGAAAGAAGGCAATAGGAACACTCACTTGTCCACATTCAAAATCCCCCGTTTCTACCGCAGAAAATAATTCTATATATGATAAATTTTTTTATTATACAGAACTAGTTCATATTTTAACATACATCCACTTCCTTTACATAATCTATCCATTTTCCTAGTGCTTATAATTTAATAGATGATTTAGAAACGTGTGTGTGTTTAAGATTTATTCTATTTTTATTGGAAAGACAGATATACAGAGAGGAGGAGAGACAGCAAGGAAGACTTTCAATATGATGGTTCACTCGCCAGGTGGCCGCAACAGCTGGAGCTGAGCCAATCTCAAGCCAAGAGCCCAGAGCTTGTTCCAGATCTCCCATGTGGGCGCAGTTTCACAAGTCTTTGGGCCATCCTCAACTGCTCTCCCAGGCCACAAGCCGGGAACTGGATGTGAAGCGGGGCAGCCGGGATTAGAACTGGCACCCATAAGGGATCCTGGCATGTGCAAGGTGAGGCCTTTAGCCGCTGCGCTATCGCACTGGTCCCCTAGAAGCATGTGTTTTACATGGACATATTATATAGTAAAATGAAATGTCTGTAACGTAATTTACTGGAGATTCCAGGCTCAATTACTTCTGTGAGAGCCTTGTGCTTTCCTCAACATACACATACACTGAATGAATATCTAATTGCTTCTGTAGTTAATTACTGCAGCATATTGTGTACTCTGTGAAATGCACATGGCAAAAATTTACAGGAGAAATATAAGGTCTAATATATAAAGCGAAATGATCTTTTACTTTAGGATAGTACAAATTACTTAGTCAATCATGTTTTTCGTCCTCAGCTACTAAGGATATTGCAGATAATGTTCAAACTTCATTTAGTTTTAGTTTTTGCAGATAGTTTGCATTTCATCAATATTATCCAAAGAAGGAATGAGTAGATGAAAGATTTACCATTTATTATTTTTAAGAATTTTTAATTCCTAAAAAAGTCATATATATATAGAGAGAGGAGAGACAGAAAGATCTTCCATCCAATGATTCACTCCCCATGCGGCTACAACACCTGGAGCTGGGCCAATCTGAAGCCAGGAGCCAGGAGCATCTTCTGGATCTCCCATGTGGGTGCAGGATTCCAAGGCTTTGGCCCATCTTCGACTGCTTTCCCAGGCCACAAGCAGGGAGCTAGAAAGGAAGTGGGGCCACCGGGATTAGAACTGACGTCCATATGGGATCCTGGCATGTTCAAGGTAAGGACTTTAGCTGCTAGGCTACCACACCAGGCCCGAACTATATTCATTTGTGAAGCTCCTGAAGATCACAGTCTCTACACTTCTCTATGCTATCATTTTTCCTTTTTATGAATGATTTCTAGCATATAAACATCATTTCCTCCCATTTAAAAAAAACCTTTACTCAGTTTGTTCTATTTTCATATTTATGTATTTATATATTTTTATGATATAGTTTTATAGGCATAGGTTTTCGTTCCTCTCCCACACTCTTGGCCCATTTTACCTATCTACCATTTATTCATATGTTATTGTAGTACAGTCCCTCAGAGCATGTTACAACTTAATTCCTTAATAAATTTTAAAAAGTTACATTTTTTTTTTTTGAAAGTCAGATTTACAGAGAGAAAAAAAGGGACAAAATTTCCATCTGGCTGGTTCACTCCCCAAGTGGCCCCAACACTGAGAGAAGCCAAGAGCTAGTAGTTTATTCCAAGTTGCCCATGCCAAGTTGTCCCAAGGCTTTGGGACATCCTCTCATGCCTTCCCCGGCCACAGTCAGGGAGCTGGAAGGCAATCAAGCATCTGAAGCATAAACCAATACCTATATGGAATCCCAGTGCTTGCAGGGTGAGGACTTAGCCACAGAGCCATGACGCTGTGCTGACAACTTAACCTCTTATATTTAAAAGAATCCTTACTTTTATTTACCCATATTGCATTATATATATTCACTTCTTTGTAAAGTATCTTTGAAGTGTCACCGTAGTTGGTGTCTTTAAATTTTTCTAGGCATTCAAGATCTACCACAATTTTAACTACATGTTTTTACCAGTATTGACACAGCAGCTGTGCCACTATGATGTATCTCCTTCGCTCTTCTTCCTGTGTATTATATTTAGTTCTCCTGAATTATCTTTCCAGGTTCTTTCCCTTCCAACAAATTATGACTGGATTATTTCTGGATTTTTTTTTGTTTTTATAACGTCTTTTTCTTCTAATATGTATTTAAATATCATCTACATATTGCTTTATCCCAGATTTGCATTTCCAAGTCCTCAGCTAAATTTCTGACCATTAAAATTCTATGTAACGGTGCCGGCATCGTAACCTAGTGGCTAAAAACGCCTCGCCTTGCATGCACCAGGATCCATTATGGGCATCTGTTCATATCCCAGTGGCTCCACTTCCCATCCAGCTCCCTGCTTGTGGCCTGGGAAAGCAGTTGAGGACCGCCCAAAGCCTTGGGACCCTGCACCCAAAGAGGCTCTGGGTTCCTGGCTCAGATCAGCAAAGCTCCAGCTGTTGTAGCCGCATGGGGAGTGAATCAATGGAGGGAAAATGTTCTTCTCTGTCACTCCTGCTCTCTGTAAATCTGACTTTAAAGGAAAAATTTTTTTAAAAAAACTAAATCTTAAAAATAATGTATGCAATAAGAAGATCCCAGTTTGGTACATTCAATTATAATTCAAATCGCAAAATCAACATATCTGCAATTGAAGTTCTTAGGTAACATCTTGTCTTCCATATTTCAGCTGTGCTGTTCTGCATACTTAATAACTTTTAGATGCTTGCTATGAAATCCTCATTGTGTATGCCTCTTTTATCAACTCACGTCTGTAAATAATTATGATGATTTACAACTAAAACATTTTGACTGTTAAAAAATTTTTAGGATCAACACTGTAGATTTTACCCACTTTCTTAGTTCTGTGTTAGTTTATATCACACCTAGAATTATCCTTCTAAATTACAAATCATTCCATTTCACTGCCCTAAATTACCCAAGGGTTTTCTACTTCAGTCAGAACAAAAGCCAAAAAAGATTTTTTGGTTAAAAGCTATCTCCCTCTAGTATGTTCTGACTTCCTGCACCCTTTCTCTGCAGCTGCCTCACAGAACCCCAACCTGTGAGACACATCAGTTATTCTTTCTTAAGAACTTTATAGCAATTATCTCACCAATGTCACAACCACGCTTCCCTGACATGCTCTTTGCTTTCTTTTCTTCAGCTGTGTCACATTTAATGAGACACCACATTCTCCACTAATTTTTGTTATCTCATCTACATTTGATCTTAGCCAAAAGGCCAAGAAACCTGGTGTTCTCTCATCTGAAATTGCTTTTTACCACCCCAGATGGACTCAGTTGACAGTTTATGTTTACCTAATTTTCCATGACATTTGCAATTTTCTACTGTTATAAAATGTTATTTTTTATTTACAATATGCTGCATTATTTATTGTACTTCTTTTTTTTTTTTTTCATTCTCTGCTTTCCCAGTAGAACATTGAGCATGGAGAGAAGTTTTAAGGATTTTCGCTGATAGATTCTAAGTGAATTGAATAGCACTGCAAACCCATGAATATTTATTGGACAAATGAATTAGTCAGTAACCAAATTTATGTACTAGGCAAATGCATTCATTTGCTATATTGTGAAGCATATATAAATTTACGCATTTAAAGTGGATAAAATTAATTGTATTAGTAAAGTGTTTTTACTTATTCACATAATACAATTAATCATTTTAAATATCTGAAGGTCTCTGTGTAATTAAAAGTTTGTAACAATTAACAAGGGACAATTTCATATCTATTGTTTATAGTATTTTAATACTGAATCCAAAGTAAATGGTATGTGTTACTTGAAATTTAATCTTTTTGGGATTTGGTGAACTCAGTGCATCTGTAACAGATATTGGAATGTACATAAATTCAGTATTATATATTTTGATATTTTGACATATAACATATTTATTCAACTGAAGGTACTCAAATTATTCATTTCTAAATGATACATAACTTCTCTATTAAGAAACTTTTGGGATGTCCTATCACAAGCCAGGGTACCTGGCTTTGAGTCCTTGCACTGTTCTCACTCCAATTTCCTGCTAAAGTGCACGCTGGGCAGCTCAAGTAGCTGGTCCCACACGGAGACCTGTGTGGATTTCCTGACTCCTGAACTCACTTGGTCCAGCCATTGGCAATGTAAGTCGTTTGGGGAAGTCAGAGACCGGAGTTTTCTTCATGAGACTCTGTCTCTCCACCCAGCAAATACATGAAAGAAAATAGTATTTTATGCAATATTTGTGCAAAAGTATGTAGTATTTTCATTTATGTATACAGTGTTGTTCGAACCAAGCAAACATATACATTTCAATTCATACACAAATATATGCAGTTAACTCATCACATTTTTATAAGTGCCCATTCTTTCTTTTACATTTATCATTAGTTTAAATTCTTTTAGGACTGCAACATTAAATGCAGTATCAACACTGTAGGTAGAGCTACCTTTTCTGAGCCTAGTTCCATCCCGCATCCACAGAAAAGAAGACTTGTTCTCACTCCAGATTCGTTATATGTAAAGGGAAAGTAAATTATGAAACATCTACTTTCTTGTTGGCTTGTTCACTTTTAACTTGTTTTGTTTATTGATTTGTTGTAGCTCTGTGAATCAATTATTTTCTGTTTCTTTCATTCTGTAACAAAGAGATGAAAATTTTAAATATTTTCCGTGAGTTTAAATTTGCAAGCTTTATTTTGTTATATGCCCAACTTATAAAACCTGTACGCATGGTTTTGCTTTTTTCTGCTTAAACTTTCCAATGTAATAGCAAATTTGTTAAGAATCAAAACAAGAATATAAAATTCATGAGGATTTCAATAGGTTTGTGATAAGCACTGAAAGTTCTTATTTGATATAATGTTTCCTTTTAAAATATTTATTTACTTTTATTTCAAAGTCAGATATACAGAGAGGAGAGACCTCGGTGATCCTCTGCTGCTTTCCCATGCTACCAGCAGGGGGCTGCCTTGGAAGTGGAACAGTCAGGACACAATCAGAGCCCACATGGCCTCTGGTGCTTAAAGTTGGGATATTAGCCTGTTAAGCCACAGTGTCAACCCTTATTGTTTTCTTCATGTTCACAAATAAAAATAGATTAACTCAATAGGTGTCATATCATCTACATGAAGTTTGTAACAGACTTTAAGAATATTTAGTCATTTGATTGTTTGCTTGTTTTGCAAGTTAGGATGACAGAGAGATGAATTCACTAGTTCCCTCCTCAACGGTTACACCACCAAGTGCTTGCAGAATGAAGACAGCATCCCCACCCAGTTCTCTACATGGGTAGCAGGGCCCCCAAGCACTCAGGCCATCTTTTGCTGCTTTCCAGTCACCTTAACAAGGAGGTGAATCAGAAACATATCACATAACATCAACCCAGGAACAATGTTTTTGATAACTCTAGGAAAAATATGGCATAACCATGGTTTTCCAGTAAGAAAATTAGTTCAAAGCTAGCTAAATACTAATATACAAGCTCTCTTATTCAAATTTTTTTATATTCTAGCAGAATTTGCTTATTTCAACTTAGAAATAAATGATGATGGGACAGAATTACATTATGAGGCAGCTCACAGAGTAAGCAAAGACATCTGTTACTGGTACCATGAATAGTTATGAACTACTATGCTCAAATGGTTTCTCTAGCAATGCATTACTTCCTAATTTAGTTCTACAGCACGTGAAAGCATCATTTTTCATGGTTTTGTAGTTGCATTCAGATATACAAATAATTTCAAGTGCAATCATTTCTGTAAGTTAAAATTCATTTTAGAATATAAGATGGAATTTTTATTGTTATGCTGATGAATAGACAGCTCTTTGTCAGCAGTTGTGTTTCCATCTTTTCTGCTGTGTTTAAATTAGCCTTTAAATAATACTTATTTATTTTAGTATAATTTAGAAAGTCTGATTGTATGAAAAAATTTAATACATCATATGCATAAAGTTAAAAATGTTCTTTCTTGGAGCCCTGCAGCCATGTCAGTGTTTTTCCTCTATTTGTGGTAGCTAGAAGACTTTTTTCTAAGAAATAAAACTTTATTTTATTAAAATATTTTCATGATTGAATTTGAACAAAGGTAGTTATCTACAGATAAGATAGTTTAGGTCAACAGTTTTTCACAGAACAAAATATGGAAGTATGTTTTACTTTGTGAGGATTTTATTGTTTGAACAGGTTTCTTTATGCACCTGTCTCAATCATGTATCTGTTCATCAATAAGTCAGAAAATGTGAAATATGTCTGATCCTAAACATGAGTATTTATCCCATGACTTACCAGCCACACATTGGTGATTACCTAACTCTATTTTCAAGCTCAGTAAAGTTTTAAATCACAAAGATATATTTTTCATGAAACTGTAATAGTTAACTGCCTTTTACTAACTTTCTCAAGCATTGTGCAGATGGAGTTATCCTATTTCCATAAATGTTTCTAAGGATAAATATCTAAGATCATTAGGATGAAACAGAATCATTGTAATTATATTTAACAGTACTAATATTTTGTAGCATTTAGGCAAAATAATCTGGCATATTCGGAAACAGAAAATATAGGTCAGGATCTGGAGCAGTAGCCTAGTGGCTAATGTCTTTGCCTTGCATGCACCGGGATCCCACATGAGTGCTGGTTCATATCCCAGCTATTCCACTTACATTCCAGCCCCCTGCTTGGGGTCTCAGAAAGCAGTCAAAGATGACCCAAATCCTTGGAATCCTGCACCTACGTGTGAGACCCGGAAGAGAGACTCCTGATTCCTGGCTTCAGATCAAGTTAGCTCCAGTTGTTGTGGCCACTTGGCAAGTAAACCAGTGGATGGAAGATCTTTCTCTCTGTCTCTCCTCTTCTCTGTGTATCTGACTTTCCAATAAAATTAAATAAATCTTTAGCAAAAAAAGAAAATATAGGTCAGATTTTTAAGTCAAAGGAACAATTGCATTTGAATATAACATACCATCATCCATACTCATCTAGCATGCCCATGGAAAGTATAATATATTGAATAAATATATTGATAAAAATATATTGAATAGGGCCCGGCCCAGTGGTCTAGCAGCTAAAGTCTTTGCCTTGAATGCGCCAGGATCCCATGTGGGTGCTGGTTCTAATTCTGGCAGCCCCGCTTCCCATCCAACTCCCTGCTTGTGGCCTGGGAAAACAGTCGAGGATGACCCAAAGTCTTGGGACCTTGTATCCACGTGGGAGACCTGGAACAGCTCCTGGCTCCTGGCTCCTGGCTCCTGGCTTCGGATTGGTGCAGCACCAGCCTTTGTGGTCACTTAGGGAGTGAATCATCGGATGGAAGATATTTCTCTTTGTCTCTCCTCCTCTCTGTATATATATATATCTGACTTTGCAATAAAAACAAATCTGAATATATATAGAATATATATATATATATATATAAAAATCATACATAATATAATATATAATTTGTGAGGAATCTCAATTTCTTTAAGGTCCTGTAGATGGCCATTCCATTGTGCTTCACTGGAGTTTTTAGTAATAGCAACACTAGTCCTAATTTTCAGCAAATAAGCGAAAGTATATTACATTCATTCCTAATGCTATTTTAGCATTCTTTCTGAAAGAGTGCTCAAAGTTTGATTACAATGTATATATAGACAAATGTGTTGTTAGGTGAGAGGTAGAATCGGTAAGAGAAAATGGAAAAGGATATATTAACTATATTACATGTATATATGCATTATATATGTGTATATATAATATATATGTGCACACACTTAACTATACATGAAATCCTTTTTTGTACACATATAATTTTAAAATATACACTGACTTATGTTTTGGTTTTACTTATCTAAGACACAACTAAGGTTCCAATCGTATAATCTGACTTTGAGCACTAAGATACTGTTGAAATTAAGACTGTATATTGGGTTTGGCAAGATGGCTCAGTTGTTAAATGATGGCCTTTCATATGACAGAATCCAATATTGGTCCCAGTTTGTGTCCAGGCTGCTCCACTTTGCACCCAGCTCCCTGTGTGTGGCCCAGGAAAGCAGCAGAGGTTAGAACAAAAATCTTGTGGCCCTGCATTTGTGTGAGAGACCCAGAAGAAGCAACAGGCTCCTGGCTTCTGATCAGCTCAGCTCTGGTGGTTGTGGTCACTTGGGGTGAGAACCAAGGGATGGAAGATCTTTCTGTCTGTCTCTCTCTGTAAATCTGCTGTTCCAATAAAAAGAAAACAAATATTAATAATAAATAAAAAGACTGTATATTATATGTTGACATTGTGGCATAGTAGGTAAAGATGCTGTGTGTAATAATGGCATCCCACATGAGTATCATTTTGAGACCTGGATGTAACGTTTCTCATCCAGCTCCCTGCTAAGGGCTTGGGAAAAAAAAAAAACAGCAGAAGCTGGCCTGAGTGTTTTCCCCGCCTCCATGGGAGAGACTTAGAGGAAACTTCTGGCTTTTGGCATGTTTCAGCCCTGGTTATTGCAGCCATTTGCAGAGCGAACCATCAGCAAGTGGGATAATTCCTTTATACATATGTATGTGTGTGTGCATATATAATTTAACGAATTTGTTAACATTAAATAACAATTGTAAGAACACAATGACATCCTTCCCTCCTTTTCTCTTCTGTTCTGTATTCCCTCTTTTTCTCCCCTTTCCTTTTATTTAATTTGAACTTTTGAGACAGCATACTCTAGACTTTCACCATAGTTGCATGCTTAATACCTCATGAAATAAGAAGTAAAAATAATAAAAAGACCTTAATTCATTAGAGATATACTTAATGGTTGCAAGCAGCAATTGGATGAAAAAACAACCATTTCATCCATAAACAGTAAAATATAAAGTAGACAGAGATCACAGAAAGTATAGTTTATAATATTCTTCCCCAATGGTTTGACAAAGGTGTAAACAAAGTTTCACATAGCTGTATTTGCAGCAATATTGATACACAGACATAATTCTAAGATACTCTATAAGAAATTTTACACAGCTTAAGAAGAAACAGAACCAATCTTTCACAGGTGACTGCTTTTATATTTTTTTATTTTCATAATCTTAAACATCCACATTTTGTGTTTATCTGAATGCTCCCAAATTTTCAGAGAACTGTCTAAATTATTTATGCAAGATGTTTTGTACTAGGACAAATATTGAGAATTGCAAAAATAATGTCTATCACATGAGATGAATATATTGAACTTATGCCATCACTAAGTATAGTAAAAGTATTTCCCTTAGCTACATGGAATTTCAATGTGTACCAGTAGCATCTTAAAACTGGTTTAAGTGATTATAAATAATTTATAAGAACTCAACTAAGTCAAGCATGACTAACATTGAAAAATGTATTTTCATCAGGTCAGAATTTTAGTCGCTTCAAAGACTTCTCTGGCCAATCACAATAGCCCAGTGGCTAAATCCTCACCTTGCATCCACCAGGATCACATATGGTTGTGGGTTCATGTCCAGCTATTCTACTTCCCAACCAGGTTCCTGCTTGTGCCCTGGAAAAGCAGTCAGAGATGGCCCGAGGCCTTGGAATCCTGTGTCCACATGGGAGACCCAAAACAAATCGCTGGCTTTGGCTTTGAAAAGGCTCAGCTTCAGCTCTTATGGCCATTTGGGAAGTGAACCAGTGGACAGAACATCTTTCTCTCTGTATCTCCTTCTTTCTCTGTGTATCTGTCTTTCCAATATAAGATAAAATAAATCTAAAATTCTCTCTCTCTCACACACACACACACACGCACACACACACTTCTGTTACACGACTGTGTTAACAGGACACTAATACACACACACACACACAGAAATGCTTGAAAATAAGCTCATACATTTATATTAGACACTTTTACTACCTTTTGGAAGAACGCTTAATACTGATACACACCAATTTAAATCTTTTGCACCAAAAGAAACTTACCCAAAAGAAACTTACCTTAATTCTTTTTTAAGTACTGTTGCATTATACTGATACACGTACCAGACTGTGTGACATACGCGCATGCTCCTGAATACACATACTCAAGCACACAGTAGCCTGATAACCACATGACTGTGTAAATCTACACTATGATTTTATTATTTCATTAAAAGGATATTTTCAAATAAAAACTGAACCCATTTTATATAAGAATAATAGTTTGCTCTATGTGATGTCTCAACGATGCTCTTCAACTTAGGCATTAAAATAACTGATGCAAAAGCTGGTAGCAGCCCTGAAAATAGATTGTAAGCTAGCATGTGATGTTTCGTTAGAATGGCTTCTAAAACCACGCATGACCTTCATGTTGGAAAAGCCAATGACATTTTGTTTTTCATTTACCACAGACTGTCCTGTCCAGCAGGACAGTCAACGGGGTCGCAGCCACCTAGGAGAGAATGAAGGGACAAGAGACACAAAGAATGGACAGCAAGACAGTAGGTCTGATCAAGCTGTCAGTTTATTGATTTCAACTGAGGGTTTTTATATTCTTCAGTAACTAAGGCTCAGGGAGGGAAGGAGAAACTGGGACACAGGCCATGGTCTCAAGACCGATTGTTCTTGAACAACCACCATATCAACAATAGTAACCAGCATATTAACAACAGCATAGGTAATCAGTAACAAGATGTCGGTAAGTACAGCATAAATCACATTCTGAAACAGTTGCTAGAAACAATTGAAGCTAATTGTGTGATTAGCTTCATAACTTCTTTCCCAAGCATTTAGCCAACCGGGGGTTTTCCACTGTCCCATAGGTCTATATTCAAAATGGCTTCAGTGTGGCTATAGTACATGGCTCCTGACAACAGACCACAGAAAGTTAAGCAGAAATTCTCACTGGAAAGTAGAATGATATCAGCTGGCGTAAAAACAAGATTCTCCATCTAAAATATTAAAATGTTGTTTTGAAAATATGAAAATCCTCAGGAAAACTACAACTTCAATTTGAGTTAAACATTGTAATAACACCGAATGTGTTTGGCTTGCTGTTAGCACATTTTAAAATATTGCTGATAGTTCCTGTAAAGAAACAATCTAAGACACTACACTGAAAGAATATGAAAATTGTTATAATCTCTAAGGGATATATTATGATGTCTCAGATACGAAATGTTAATAGTTTGAAGCTGCTCTTTAGTGTATTGTGAATACATCGTTAAATTTTTATGTTTCTTTTGCTTTTTGTAACTTTTAAAATTTTATTTATTTGTATACTTATTTATTATATAAAGAAAACAGATTTAGTGTAGTTCACCTATACAATTCTGAGATTGATATGTTCCTTCTTCCTGCCTCCTCACTTATTTTGTTTCTTTCTAACTTTTGTAATAACACTTTTAATTTACTTTATAATCAGTCTTAATTATCCATTAAAAAAGAGTTAAACAATTAAATATAGAATGACCATTGTACAAGGGAAGGTAGACAAGTGCTATAAACTGTAATCAAATATTAAATTTCAAAATCACTGGAAAACATTGTTTTTATAAACTATCAGTAATTAGAAAAAAACCATGTCATATTTACCTCATGGGATCCAGCTAATTTCATAAGTGTAAGTGTCTATAGTCACATCCATTATTTTTACAAAGCATAGGATTTCATTCTTTCTGTGTCTGAGTAGCATTCCAACATGTACATATCTCAAATTTTCTTCATGCATTCATCAGTTGATGTGCACCTGGGTTGATTCCATATTTTAGCTTTTGTTAACTGAGATGCTGTAAACAGAAGGATATGGGTAACTCACTCATTAACTGATTCATTTACTTTGGATATGCTCTGGAGTGGGTTGGCTAGGACATATCATAGATTCATTTACATTTTTCTGAGAAGTCTCACTGTGGTCTTCCATTATTGATGTACTGGTTTACATCTCCGCCAACAGAGTGTTGTGATAGAGTACTTTTTGGTACAAATATCTCCAGCAATATTTATTTTTTGGTTTTAGATAATAGTCATTCTTTCTAGGGGATGATCATTTGTATTTAATCCCTGAAGATATGTCTACTCATGTCCGCATTCGATTGATTTTTTAAGGTTTGTTTGTTTATTCACATATTATTATTATTATTTAGAAAGTCAGATACACAGAGAACAGGAGAGACAGAGAGGAAGATCTGTCTGTTGAATCTTTCTGCAAGTGGCCACAACATCCCGAGCTGAGTCAATCTGAAGCCAGGAGCCAGGAGCTTCTTGCAGGTCTCCCATGTGGTTACAGGGTCCCAAGGCTTTTGGCCGTCCTAGACTGCCTTTCCAGGCCACAAGCAGGGAGCTGGGTGGGAAGTCAGGCAGCTGGGACAGAACCAGTAAACATATGGGAATCTGACGCAGGCAAGGCACGTGCTGCCCATGACGCTGCGCTGACACTGCCCATGACGCTGCACTGACTCAGGCGAGGCATGTCCAGGCTGCAGCACTGGGCTGATATTCATTTATTTTTGAAAGTGAGGTTTATAAAGACAAGAAGAGAGATTAAAATATACATTCTGCTGTTTCAATTTCCAGATGGCCACACAGAACAGGATTTGGTACTGCCAGAACCAAGATCTAGGAGTTTCATCCCAGTATCCCTAGTGATTATAGGGCAATTGTACTGTATTTCATAGCTTGTATCAGGCCATTAGCATTAGCAATGTGTTGAATCAGAAGTGGAACCATTGGGACACAAACCAGAGCATGTATGGCATGCTGGTTTGGCAGGCAGCAGTTTTAAACTGCAAAGTAGCCCCTTTCTCCATTTGGTAGCCAGATTGCTTCGTTTATGTTGTTTCTCACAATTCATGCAATCCTTTATCTGATGCATATATTTTGATATTTGCATTTATTTCAACATTTATAAATATGTCATTCCATGTTGTCAGTGTCTCTTAATTTTGGCTATTTTTGTTGTTGTTGTTATTCAGGTGTTTCTCAGCTTGAATTAAACCCATTTGTCTGATTTTGGTTTTATTGCCTGTTCTGGGATCCTATCTAGAAATCTTTCTCGCTATCAATGTTTTTCAGCATTACCTGCATGTTTTACTTCACTAATTTCATGGATAGTAAGGATTCCTATCAGGTCTTCCAGTATCAGGTACAAACTTCCCAAACAGTGGCTTAACCTGCAATGTCACAGCACCTGCTCCTGATATTTATTTTTTTATGTTGATTTGTAAATTTTTATTTCTGACTTGCATGCAGCTAAAGTGAAAGGCTTCATTGTTGCAGATTCTTTCAGAATTCTATGCTTTCTTGGGTGAGAATAACAGAGTAACAGAAGATTGCTAATTTAAACGGTGTTTTGTTTTTGTTTTTCAGTTTGTGAGCACCAGTGAATGAAAAATACCTTATTTGTTTGATACAACAGCTCCTTAAAACATGTGAGCCAGTAGGGTTTGTTTTAATTCGTCCTTGACATCACTTGTAGAACTGAAGCTGTTAGTAAGAAACCTGAATCTGTAATTTAGAAAACGCAGTGTCTTGTATGTTTGACTCCTTTTAACAGTGACAAATTAGCAGATAAAGACAATCAACAATAATTTTTTAATCGGACCAATACTGTGGCTCAAAAGGCTAATCCTCCACCTTCACGTGCTCTCATTCTGTATGGATTCCAGTCCATGTCCAAACTGTTCCACTCTCATCCAGCTCCAGGCACTGGAGAATGGCAAGCGTTCTTGAGACACTGTGCTTTCATGGGAAAAATGGAAGAAGCTGCTTGCTTGTGGCTTTGGTTTATCTCACGTCCAGCCATTGTGGCTATTTGCAAAGTGAAGAAGCCAATGGTAACTATTTCTCTCTACCTTGCCTTCTCTATAAATATGCTTTCCAAATAAAAATAAACAAATAATTTTAAAAAACCCTTTAAAAACTTTTTAAAAAGTTGGCTTAAGAGTAACACTTGTACTGATAAATAACTACTTACATAACATCCCACAAAGTGAAAAAAATATAATCTGGAAATCACATTTATCGTACCTTGAGTGCTAAAAAAAAAAAAAGGAATCATTCTACCATAACCTGTGAATTTATAAATCTTTAAAAAGATCCAATGATATCGAGGTGTCACACTGTGTAGTGGGATAATCTTCCGCTTGCACCACTGGCATCCCTTTTAAGCAGCAGTTTAAACTCAGCCTACAAGAGGCGTGAATAGTTGCCTAAGTGCTTGGCACTCTCCCAACAGGGAGGTCTCAGATGGAATTACAGGTAACTGGTGTCTCTCTCTAGCTCTCTCTCTCTCCCTGGATTAACTGGAAGAACTCTCCCTCCCTTAGTCTCCAACTCTGTCTCCATATCTCTCTGTATGTAACTCTTGCAAATAAGTAAATAAACTGCTTTTTAAAAATATTTTTATTTGTATCTTCAAGGTGAATAGTTTACTGCATCACTGATTACTAAGCAGGACTTCAAGTTGACATATTTTGTTTTTACTTTTAAGTGATTTAAAGTCTTGCTCAGTAACCACTATATTTTTTTATAAAATTAACAGAGCTTTTTTCGTGTTTGAATCAAAATGATTAAAACAAGCAATAATATGATTTGCTCATGGGAAGATAGATTCAAAAGAATTACCAAAGAAATACTGGGAAATCAAATAAGATAATACTAGTGTATCTGAGAAACAATAACTAGCAATCTATTTTGAAATAAATAAAAGCCCATTCTATCCTCCAAGCACATATAATTAATATTTTTCTGGCAGACTTGAATCAACATATCCTCAGTAATGGATATTTATAGGATCTTCAAACTAAATCAACAGACTTAATGAGAATAAGAGGTAGGTAATTCAGAACTGTCTTTCATCCACAACATTTAGCATATAAAAAAGTTTCTGAGATTACATTACATAATTTTTCTTTTTTAAAAAGATTTATTTATTTTTATTGGGAAGTCAGATAGACACAGAGGAAGAAGACAGAGAGGAAGATCTTCCATCTGCTGGTTCATGCCCCAAGTGGCCACAACAGCTGGAGCTGAGCCAATCCAAAGCCAAGAGTCGGAAGCCCCTTCTGGGTCTCCCACGAAGGTGCAGGGTCCCAAGGCTTTGGGCCATCCTCGTCTGCTTTCCCAGGCCACAAGCAGGGAGCTGGGTGGGAAATGAATTAGCCGAAATTAGAACTGGCTCCCTAATTGGGATCCTGGGGCGTTCAAGGCGAGGACTTCAGCTAGTAGGCTACAGTATTGGGCCCAACATTACATAATTTTCTAAGGTAAGATTAAAGTTTTATCCCTTGAAATGAAAAACATGGACACATTCACAACATGATCTAATGCCATAGTTAGCTATACTCTTCAAAACCAGCAATCTCAGGCAGAAGGAAAAAGTACTGGATGGTGTTATTTTGAAGTATTCTCTTTCAAAATGAAAAATTGGTACAGTTTTAAAGATATTTTTATGTAAAGGCATTTCATTTTATTATGACCATTTTGCTAAATGCTACTTCTCAAAATCATTAGCCATAGATTAAATTTAGTAAACTTGTCTATGTGATGGTGTTGCAGGTTGTCATATACTAAATCAACCTTACATTAAATATAGCATATGAGGAATCAGCCGTCATCTCTTAGATGACTGGATTAGCTGAAGTTTGTAAAACCTCTTGAAGTGAGGAAAATACAGAATTAAGTTAGGAAAGATAGTTTATTTTCATTGTTCCCTGAATTAGTTAAATGTTGAAGTGTAATATAGAGCTTATATTTAAAGTTATGTCTTCATAAAAATGATGATTCTTCCAGTTTAGAAAGGCAAGCTGTAGTTTAGATTCACAATAGCATGAACCTTGTATTTTGCTTGACTTATTTTAGCAACCTCAATAGCTCAGCTTTGATAAACTCTATGCTGCTAGAAAGAGGAATTTTACTTTCACTGGGATTGCAAACAATGGATTAGTAGTGTGTAATGCGTTCTTAGAAGCTAGGACTGCCTTGCTTGATACTTTCTGTCAGTTATAATGATTAAATAGGACTCAGAGAGGAACGTTGGAGAATAAACCACTTTGCTTGTTGAAAATGTGTGAATCTGTATCAACTGCAGAATCATTTCATTTTGATATAATTACCGAACAGTATCTCAAAAAATATCTAAAAATATGACACTTAGATTTCACACTTTTTGTTGGCCTTTGTTTATAGATGGATACTATGTGCCTATGAAAAGATTGATGGGCCACTTATTCTACCTATATCTTTGTGTCTGATGAAATGTGTTCTTAGGTGACAAATCATTTGAAGTGCTTGTATGTGCACCATTCAAGATCTCAGGATAGAAAGCCTGATGGCATCTGCTATCCAATGAAATGTTGTAACTAGGATAAAATATATTTGATACATGTATATACTTAGACTTATTTCATGACATATGTTTAATAACATATTAAAATGAGATGTTTGAATAGATATAAAATGGTAATTGGGAAACCATAGTTTAAGCTGGCTGAGCTGTCAGAACACAGCTGCAATCACAGATTGCTTTTTCTGATGATTACAATGAAGAACAGAGGTGTGCTTTGTGAATTCTATTCTGATTACATGATTATAACAACAATGATATTTTTAATATTTATTTATTTCTATTGAAATTTACAGAGAGAAGAGGAGACAGAGATAGAGATCTTCCATCCCCTCATTCACTCCCCAAGTGGCCACAATGACTGGATCTGAGCCAATAAGCCAGGAGGCAGGGGCCCCTTCCAGGTCTCCCGCATGGGGTGCTGTGAGATGGATGGGAAGTGGAGCCACTGAGATTAAAATCAGCACCCTTATGGGATCCTGGTACATGCAAAATGAGGACTTTAGTCACTAGGCTACCATGCCAGGCCCAGAAAGGGAATGTTTACAGAGAAGAATTGTTCAAAGAGCAAATCCTTTCTAATGCATGGTAAGTATGTATGTATGTATGTATGGAATGGCTAATCCCCAGCCCTGGTTCTAATCCCCGCAAGTAGGAGCTGCAGCATATCAGAGGTATGCCCACCATGACCCACTCTAATACCTGGATCATGGACTTTTCAGGTGGTTCTGCAGTCTATCCTGACAGGACAGGTCTTCAGTCCCAGCCAATGCTGTGGCAAAGCCATACCAGCCCTCACTCTAGTTCATGAGTGCACCAATGAATATGGTTGCATAGCCCAGCCTGGCTCTTCCTCTAACTCAGTGCCCATGCAGGCCAATGGATTTTGTAGCCCTGCCCAAACTGGTCTTCCCTCAGTGTCAGCTCTTACATTTACCAGGGGGAGCAGTGGCACAGCAGGGAAGCCCCTGCTGCCCCCTGCAAGGCTTGCCCCTACCCCCGAGGGGAAGGAGGTTTTACATAAGCTGGTGGATAATATGGTCCTAACTTACATGGCCTGCCTTAAATTGGCATTCACTGGTGGGTGCTCAGTCTGGCTTGGCCTGGTCTGTCCCCAGTTGCAGCTCATGCTAGAAGGTTGCTGAAGCCTAGCCTAGTCTGGACAACCCGAAATCCCAGGCCTAGTGTGAACTGGCTGGTATTGGGGCCCAATCTGGTTGTTCTGTTCTCTGTCCTGTTTCTCACACTTGAGAACCGACCTACTCACATTGTGATTGACCCAGCCTGGCCCGCCCCCAGACCTGAGCCACTTGTATGACAGTGGGTATTCTAACCTGGCCTGGTCTAGGCTGTTTCCTGCCTCGGTTCTTGTGCGGACCTGCAGGGACTGTAACCTGACAAAGGAGTTCCCCAAGCTCCTCCATCAGGTCACCTCCAAGTCACAGATCTCATACACACCAGTGAGTTATTGGCCCAGCCTGACTTAGACCACCTTCTGTCATGGCAGGTACAGTGGCCTTGCCCGATCAGCCCACACTCATTCTGGCTCTTACCTATGTATTCTGCAGTCCATCCTTGTCTGGTCTGCCCTCAGACCCACCTCTCATGTGGTTCAGTGTATGCTGAGATGTAGCCTATCCTATCCTACACCACTCTGCCTCTTGTAAGCATGAGTATGTGCTGGAACCTAGCCAGCCTGGCACACCCCAGATTCAATCCACACCCATGCCAAGGGATCCCTCAAATGAATCCAACCCAGTTTGCTGACCCCATTCTGGCTCTCAGGGTTACCAGTGGAAACCACATTCCAGCCAGTATATTCCCTTAGTTTCCCAGCCAGGTCTGCTCTCAGACACAGATTTTTTAAGTACCAATGGTTTCTGTGACCTAGCCTGCCATGACCCAACCCCAATTTGACTTTTGCCTTCAGATGCCACAGAATGTGCTGGCCCTGGCTGACCCCCAGGCCAAACTCTTGTTGATGGGTGCTAGAGCTTAGTTCTGTCCATCTTGCCCCCATCACTGGCTTCTTGTAAATCTGAAGGTGTGATAGCCTAGCCCACCATGACACACACCCTATCCTGGCTCTTTCACATGCCAGAATATTGTGGTTTGGCCTAGCCCTGCACAATCTACCCCCTTGAGCCAGCCCACACACTTGATGACAAATCAAGCAGACTCATCCTGGCTCACATTCTGCCTGACTCAGGAGCTACAGCTTAATAGGGGAGTTCCGCAAGTTCTGCCAGCAGATCCACTCCCAGGGCTGGATCTCACATGTGCCAGCAGGTGCTAAGCCCTTACCCCACATAGGTCACCCACTCAGTCTTGGCCTTTCTGTGTGCTGGTGGATGTTGCATACTGTCCTTGCCTGGCCCACATCCAGGTCTTGGATGTGTCTATAGCTGCTGCAGCCTGGACCAGTCCAGCCTGTTCCAAATTCTAGCAGCCATGAATGTTGGTGATTTCCATGGTCATACCTAGCTCAGCCTGTCACCACCGTCATTTTTGAGTAAATGAGTAGATATTGTAGTCCCATAGGGATGAGCCCACATGTTTCCTATAAAACCTGCCTCCAGACCTGGATCTCTCATATACTGGTTAATGTCATGGCCACATCTAACATTACCCATCCCCAGTTCTGACACTGGAGGGTACTGTAATCTAGCCCTACCCAGTAGGCCACCATCCCCATCTTTAGTGTGTGCTAGCAGGTGGTGGCCAGTGTTGGCCAATGCTAGTCAGCCCAGCTCAGGTTTCTCATGTGGGCATTGCTTTTGTGTGACCCAGAATGTTCCCTAGATTCCCTTCTCCAAACTGCTTGGTCTTAGCACTCTCACTTACCTGCAAGTACAGAGGCCTTGTTTGTGGATGTCCCCAGAAGTTATTCCTTACCTGCAACATACTCCCTCAGTGGTCCTCCTTCCCATAAATCAACATAATCCCTTCCCTGAGCAAGCCACACCAGCATGAGGCCTTTTCGCCTCCCTACACCTCCACCCCACCTCCATGGGACTGAAAAATATTTGTGCGTCCCCAGGATTGCTCAGACAACCACAGGCATGAGTCAGCAAGGCCTGAAAACTGTGGAAGAGAGTGGAGCCGCTGGCAGAAGGGTGAATGATATTAACATTCGTGAATAATGCATTTACATTTGGTAGTTAAAACCATAATTAAATATCATACACGTGTTTTATTACAACTCACTGAATGCTCAAGTTTAGTGCTGAGATGATTTTAACAATACCATCTGCTAATTATTCTTATAATGTTAGGTATAGTTATAAAGTTTATCAAAAATCAGAGGCTAATAAATCTTTAATGGTGAAATAAACCAAATGCATAAAGACAAACATCATATGTTCTCTTTTATATAAGTCAACATACATGCAAACTATAAAAGAAACAGCTATACAGGTGAACAAATACATACAGATATTTTCAAATACGAGTTGTATAATGGAGAATAGCATAGTGGGAAGTAGAGATACCTTGCAGTATACAGCTGTACTGCCAAATGAAAGGACTTTCCATTAGGCAACTAAATATACATCAAAAATATGATATTAGATTTTTACCTTTGTCTTTACCTACAATGTTATAACACACATAAACAGCAAAATGTTGACTTTGTTACTTTTACTAAATGACAATATTACTATAATAATATGGGGTGGAATGGTGGGAGGGGAAGTGTAAAAGAAGAAAGGAGGAAAAAGATAATTAAAACATATCATAGAAAATAATTTTATAAATGTTAGAAAAATGATAGCCAAGTTTAATAAAAAGTAATAGAGCAGCAGGGATAGGCTTGCATCTTAGGAAAGAACTGAGAGCCTTGTCTATTTTATGCTGGAGTTTAGTAGCGACTAATCTGGGCCTTGCATATCTCCTTCCTTCTTCCAGTATGGTATTTAAGGTGCATGCAGCTTTTCCTGGGCTTAGCATTACCAAATTCGCCCAGAAACTTCATATTTGACTTCTTAAGATTCATTTTTTATGGTTCAGGGTGGTATCCTACTGTCTAAAGTCCTCACCTTGCATGTACCAGGAATCAATATGGGCACTGGTTCATATTCTGGCTGCTCTACTTCTCTTTCAACTCCCTGCCTGTGAACTCGGAAAGCAGTCGAGGATGACCCAAAGCCTTGGGACCCTGCATCCATGTGGTAGGCCAGGAACAAGCTCCTGGCTCCTGATTTTGGATTGGTACATCTTTGGCTGTAGTGGTCATTTGGGGACTGAGCCAGTGGATGGAAGATCTATATCTCCTCTCTGTATAAATGGCTTTCTAACAAAAAAAAAAGCTCCCTTTCATATTTCTGCTCATGCACATTATTTTTGATATATGATTTAACTTAACCTGTGACCTTATTTTCATTTCAAAATATTTTTGTCTGATAAATAATGCAAATCAATGACTAAGTATATAATAAGTACAAATGTTACTTTTAACTTTTCAAAAATACTCCATGTCATCTGACACAATTAAATATATAAAAATCAAGCCTCTAGACATTTTGATGAAAATAAGACTACCTACTGATGTGTGTGACCTGAGATTTTCTTTTTTTTTTCTTGAAAATGATTATTAGGTTTTAAATACACTATACTTTGAAAATCGACAAGTTGGGCTATTGTGATACAGAAGAAGAACCATCAGTTCCTGGGCTGGCAGCTCATATTGGAGCACAGGTTTGAGCCCCAGTTGCTTCACTTCTGATTCGGATCCCTGTGAATGTCCGTGCAAAGCACTCAAATGTGTTTCAAGTCCTTGGGCAGCTGTCATTCATGTGGAAACCCTGAAAGAATGAAATAATTCTGGCTTAGGACTGCACTAGCATTATCTATGGCAGCCATTTGCATGTGAACAAATACTTATTAGCATTCTCTGTTTCTTGCTCAACCTTTTAAATAAACCTTTTTGAAAATCTAAATGTCTATATAATAGATAAAATTATTTCTCTGATCTGTTTGATTGTTGGCTAAAACGTTATGAAGGTTGAAAGACATTTATCCATGGTCCATGCTATACAACAATAATATTAAGAATGAAGAATGATAAAACTATCATGGTGGGAATAATGGGTAGATCTAAATGCAGTTATGCTATTTTTTGATGAGGTAGTCACATCTTAGCTGGCTCTTGTTGCCTAAAGAGAATATTTACGCATCTTCCTCTCTATTGCAAGACTGACTCTTCTCCCTGTCCTCTGAACACTGCATAGTTCCTTAATCTCTTGTCAGGCCTATTTTGCAAACACACAAAAGCTTTCGGAAAGCTCATGGTAAGGACATATTATTAAAAAAAAAATGGGATTCAATTTGCTTTGGCACCAAAATGTTTTTTATTGCACTTTTCACAAAATGTTGAGTACTCTTTCCCAATTTTCTTAAACCGTTTTCAAACTAGGGAATGCACTTCATTAGTTTTTAACCTTGTGCTTGATTGCTGTGGATGCTTGTTTGAACAACATTTCATTAATCGATAATAAGATTAGTCAGAACAAGTTGTATTTCTGCTCAGACTTTAACACCCTTGTCTTTTTTAGTTTGGTTAACTGACCAAGATGTTAAATCTTCTAAACAAATTCTAATTAACTTAAATGTTATCATCTGAATCACTTAGAACTTTTGAAATACAGTTTTAAATCATTACAACATTTAGGAATACTTTAACGCATTTGATCTGAAACAGAACACATTGGGGAACTGAAAGCCTCAGCAAAACTAAAATCTTAAAATATATTCAAGAATAACTATATTTAAAACATTTTAAGTTAAAAGAAATAATATGCTACTAAATAGATAATCAATAATTTTAATAAAAGTAATTTTAGTTTGTGATGGAAAAGCAAATCTTTTTTTTTTTAATCTACTTTTATTGTATTGTTGTTGACAATCTTTACATAGTTAATTACAGTTAAAGAAAGAAAAAGAAAAAAAAAGGTTCAAGGGGATAGGGAAGTGGGTAATACTATTATGTCCATATTGTTTCCATCATGTATCTGAGGTAAAGGGGGATATTGAGGGAGAAGCCCCACCCGGTTTCCCGCCCACTCCGAGTCCCGGATGTGGGGCATGCTCTGAGATATGTGCTCGAGTGGCGTTAATAGTTCTCCGGTTCTGAATCGCTGCCAGTTTCGCTCGATGAGGTCGTCCACTGATTGATATGGTCCATTATAAAGTCTCCGTTTGCCCCATATTTTGCTGCAAACATATAGCTGAGATGAATGATTGATCTGCTCTGTCTTCTGTCTTTTCTTGATTAGAGTTCTGAGTCCAGCAGTTCGATTGGGGAGATCTCCAAAGAAATTTTGAGGTATTCCCAGACTAGTTTCTTGTATGTTCTAGCAAGCACAGGGCCCGGCACAGTCCATCACCCCGATCAGCTGGTGGTTTCAATTGCTGGGTTGGTTCTGTTTTCGGTCCCGAGTTGCACTGGAACCAATGGGTGTTGCAGTCCAGTCTGGTTCGGCCCTTACATCAACTAGTGGGAGCTGCAGCCTAGTTGGGGCGACCCACAATAACCCCCACCAGGCCCGCCCCCTACCCTGGTTTGCCAGTATGTGTAGCAGAAGACCAGTCTGTCCCTCATCCCATTTGGCTCTTGTACTTGTCAATGGGTATTAAAGCTTAGTTCTATCTAACCAACTCAACCATCCACCCCTCACGGGTGTTGTTGAGTGCCTCTCTATCTAGCCATCCCAGCTCCCGTCCTAGTTTTCATGCCCTCCCACGGGAATAGTGACCCAAGAAGGGGGAGCCCACTTTTTCCCTCTCAGGTCTCTCTGTCCCCGTTTATGCACTCTTTATGTGGTTCTGTGATTTGACTTGACAGAATTAGTCCCCAGTGCCAGCTTCTGCGGCTATGCCCATACATCCCTCACCCACTCTAGTTTATGCTTGCACCAGCGGGAGTAATCAGCCCAGCCTGGCTTTTCCCTGGTCTAATCCACATGCAGCGCACAGGTGATGTAGCCTTGCTTTGTCTGATCTGTCTCTATCCCAGCCCACACTCTCCAGTGGGAGTAGCTGTCCAGAGAGGGGACCAGCCCCTTAATCCCCCTGCCAGTTCTGCCCCTCCCTTCCTGGATCTCACTTGTGCTGGTTGGATGCTGCATTCATATCCAGTACAGGCAACCATGCCCTGGCATTCCATAATGTGTACTGGTTTTGTTGCGACCAAACCCGGCTCATCCCACGCTCTGATCTGGTGATCGGATTTGCCAGTGGGTGACATGAACTGATTCAGCCTGGTCTGCTCCTGACCCATGCTGAATGTGTGCCAGTGGGAAACTTTCCATGGCCTATTCTGGGCTGTTTCCTATCATGCTTCTTGCACTAACCTGCAGGGACTGTGTCCTGCCAGAGGAGTTGCCCAAGCTCCTCCATCAGAACCCCTCCCAATGGCAGATTTTGTGCATGCCAGGGGTCCTTGAGCCAACCCTACCCAGTTCACCTCCTGTCCTAGCAGGAACAGTGGCTTTTCCTGGCTGGCTTTCACCCCATTCTGGTTCTTGTTGTTGGATGTTTCAGCCCGGCCATGGCTCATTCATACCCACATGCAGCTCACGCATGGCTCAAGAGGGGATTGGGACCCAGCCTAATCAGTCCCACATCTACCCTCTGGTTCTTCATGACACCAGATGGTGTAGGGATCTGAACTGGCCTGGTGCATCCAATCCCAGCCCACACTAGTGCCTCAGGTGACTACAACTGTTTCCTAGATAGAATGCAGCCCCCATTCCAGCACACGCACCCCTTGGTGGGAACCTCAACTCAGTTAAGGTGTCCCCATGCCTCCCCAGCTGGGCCTTTTCCTAGCTGTAGATCATGCGCCTGCCAGTGGTTGCTCTGACTCAGCTTATCTCACACCCTCACTTGTCCTGGCCTCTGCCTTAGTCAGTGTGACTTAGCGTCCTTGACTCAACTAGCTACCTAAGCAGCGATTCAGACAACCAATACCCCAGAGCTCCCTGGCCGGGCGGCAAGCAGGCAGAGCCTGGCACACATGGTGCACTGGCCACCCTGGGAGAGGCCAAGGACTAGTTCACTGCCTTGCGGCAGTATCTTTGGCGTGAGCCCCCAGCATTGGGTCTGACCCGGCAGGGGCACCCCCCACAGCTGCCACACTGTGAGGAGCGGCACTTGCCCCCGAATCCCAAGGCCCGAACTCCTCCCAAACTCACCCTGCCACAAGATATTAGCAGCTGGGCGGAGTTAGAATTTTAACCCAGTTCCCAAGTTCCCTCATGGCGTACTTACCCTGAGGGAAGAGCTCTCTTGGGTCCTGGGGGAGGCCAAGGACTTGTTCACTGCCTTGCGGCAGTGTCTTTGGCGTGAGCCCCCAGCATTGGGTCCAACCCGGCAGGGGCACCCCCCACAGCTGCCACACTGTGAGGAGCGGCACTTGCCCCCGAATCCCAAGGCCCGAACGGAAAAGCAAATCTTAATGATTAATTAAATTTCCCTTCATGTTTAATCAAAGTATATTTTAATTTACAAAATAATCAGTAACAATTTTACAAAAACCATCATCGTCTTTATGGCTTATCTTGGGTTCTCCTATTCCCTATCATTATTTTTTATTTTATAACTTCAGGACCTGCATAACTATATTTTTCTCTTTTTCTATATGTATGTATATATACCTAATTTTTATTAAACATCCATCTACAGAAAATTACTTTTCACAGAAGGTAAAAAGCAGTGGTTATTTTTTTTCTTAAAGATTTATTTTATCTACTTGAAAGGCAGAGACATACACACACACACACACACACGGAAGCAGATTTAGAGAGACTACTACATAGAGATCCTCTATAGGCTGGTTCACTGGCCAGATGTCTGGAAACACTGGGCCTGGGTCAGGCTGATGCCAGGCAGTGAAGTTTCCTTTGGGTCTTCCATGTGGCTGCTGGTGCCGATGGCCCTAGATCATCGTTTGCTGCTTTCTCAGGCATATTACCAGGGAGCTCAATCAAAAATAGGGCAACTGGAGTTCAAACCAGTTCCCATCAAGATAACAGCGTGGCAGTTGGTAGCATGACCCTCTATATCACAATAGGCCCCCAATAACCTTTTTCTTAGTGTATGTGATATAAGAAACATATTTACTGAGTATGCTAATCATTGCACTACCAAATATAGGGAGGTATGTATGAACTCAAATAGAAATAAGAAGACAGTTAAGTATATTATAGTATTAAGCTTGGTAAATTAAGCTAGATTTCTCAGGTGAAATTGAAAAGCAAATAAGCCATCACTACCTTTCATGGTCAAATAAAGTTGTCAAGTATAGATTTCTACTTATATAAACATTTCTACTTACATAAAAATCAGGTTTAAATTGGGCATGCAAAATAAAAGGAATGCCAATTTGCTAAGAGTTATTCCTAAGCAGCATGCATATAGTATTAGTGAAAACAAGGGTGTGCATTGTAACACCACAGATTAAGGGGCTGCTTAGAATATGGAGATTGAATATAGCTGCGCCAGTTCAAGTCCCAGCTGCTCTGGAGTTCAGATAACTTACCAGTGCTTCCAGCAAAGTAATAGATGATGACTGAACAGCTTGGCCTCTGCCTCTCACATGGAAGATTCAGATAGAAACCCTGGACTCCTGACTCTGGTATAGCCAAGCCCGGTTATTACGAATGTTTGGAGAGTGAATGAACAAATGTGTTCTCTCTCTCTGTCTCTCTCCCTCTCTCTATCCTGTCTCTTTCTCTGCCTTTCAAGTTGATAATAAACATTAAGAGTAATAGAAAAAAACAGAACTCATCGTGATAGTAGAAAGCTATTAAAGAAATTACACCTAGCCATTTTAACTTTTCTCAATTTTAAAATAAGATTGCACTTTTTAAAAATACTGAGCATACATATGTATACGAATAAATATCTACATATAGCAATATATGAAATACTTGCTATCTAGCTAAATATGAAATCTAGGTGTGAGACCTAATTAATTGAATGAGAAAAGGTACTCAAAGCATACTGTTAATTACAACATTTAATACCATATCAATACATTAATAGGTGCTCCAAATACCTGAAAAGTGTACATAAAAGTTACTCTTTTCAATTACTACTATTTGTCTGTAATTTTGTACCAGCAACATTGAGCAAAACAATCCAGATGACAACTATTGCAGTTTTACTCTTGTTCTACAAACCAAATTGGTTACTCAAGAATGCATATCCCAGTAGTGAAACAGCCTAGCGGGTAAATACTTGCCTTGCATGCGCCCAGATCCCATTTGGGTGCTGGTTTTTGTCCTGGCTGATCCACTTCCCATACAACTCCCCGTTCCTGGACTGGGAAAGCAGTCAAGCATGGCCCAAAGCCTTGGGACCCTGCAACACCTGGGAAACTTGGAGGAAGTTCCTGGTTCCTAGCTTTGGAAATAGCCCAGCACCAGCCAGATCAGCTATGCTCCGGCCTTTGTGGTACACAGATTTATTAATAAATTGATTCTGAATCCAAAGCAAAGGGGAGTAATAGAGATAAAGATATTTTCTAATTGCTGGATCTGCAGCCAGGGGTAGGCCACACCGAAGCCAGGAGCCAGGATCTTCATTCAAGTCTCCCAGATACAGGGTCCAGCTGCTTGAGTTATCATCCCAAGTACACTAGCAGGATGTTGAATCAAAGAAATTCAAGTGTGGTGTGGGAGTGGACGCAAGTAGTGCCTGGGCCACTAGGAGTAGACTTTGGCCACACAGCATGTCAGCAGGTGATTGAGTCCACCTCCTGCTGGAGGTGAACAACGGCATCATCCTGGAAGAGATGTTCACTGTTGAAATAGAGACTGTGGCCTCTGGAAAAAAACAGAAGCATTACAAGGAACATTTGAAGATTCTGATGGAGTCAGCTGGCATATTTATATCCTAATGAAGACAAAGCAAAGGTGATGATCGGTATTTTATTGTAATTCTACAAAGAACTTCAGGCACATTGTGCTGATTAGTTATAAAAAGGGGTTTAGCGGGCTTGGTATGGTAGCCTAGTAGCTAAAGTCCTCGCGTTGCACATGCTAAGATCCCATATGGGCGCTGGTTCTAATTCTAGTGACCCTGCTTCCCATCCAGCTCCCTGCTTGTGACCTGGGAAAGCAGTTGAGGATGGCCCAATGCCTTGGGACCCTGTACCTGCGTGGGAGACCCCGAGGAGGCTCCGAACTCCTGGCTTTGGATCAGTGCAGCTCTGATCATTGCGGCAACTTGAGAGTGAATCAGCAGACAGAAGATCTTTCTGTCTCTCCTCCTCTCTGTATATCTGATTTTCCAAATAATAATAATAATAATAATAATAATAATAATAATAAATCTTTAACAATAAATTAATAAAAGGGTATAACAAATTTTCTTGGTGAATCTTGAAATAGGATATAATGTCTTTTTGTTATTTGATCTTAAATATTGGCTCATTTCCAAGAATTCCATATATATCATGCTAGCATATTGAAGAAAAGCTTTTATCTCTGTCGGAGAAACATTTCCACTCCAAGAAAGCAAAGAAGGACAAAACAGAATAATTGCCCATTACAACGGTGATGAGATCACGCTTGTTTGGTGTAAAAAAGGCCGAGTCGGGGTAGTCTCCAGCAGTGTATTTTAAGATGGCTGTGATATGGTCACTGAAAATGTGTCATGCTAGGCATTTGTCTCCAGGTCGCTGTGGTCATTGGAAGCCTCCTGTGGAGCAGAAAGATGTGAATGCTGCCATGGGTGACAACATGGGCTCTATCACCATTGCGATGATCCCTTGCCATTCCAACATCAATGTCAAGATGGCACCACCAGCCTGATCTACATGGGTCTGGAACTACCTGCACTAACACATCAAGTGCTAGAGAGCCTAAATTCACACACAGATTCAAGCAAAGCTTTGGGCTCTCACAAGGTGCTGAACCAGGCATGTCCAGAGGCTGGCAGAAAAACCAATGAATTCAGTCCTAAGGAAGAAATGTTAATCCTGCTGATTCTAGAGACCAGCAGGAGGAAGCAGCTGGTGATTGAAGGCTGCAGGACCGGCTAATGGATAATCATGGCTTTTAATGTTCCATTCCTTAGCTTCTTAAGGGATTCTCTGCTTTGCTTACATATTAAACACGTTAGGAAAATAATCTGCAGAAACCAGCTGTGCATGAATTTCATAGTTCCCAAGAATTAAAAAAGAAGAAAAAAATCTGTTTGATCAACTTAATTCCTTTTTGTAATCGGTCCGCTTCCCTTCAGCCTATTTTTCAAAGCTATTCTATGTTGCAATGTTACTGGTAATGAGTTGCAGGATGATTCAGTCTTAATTTATTTTCTCGTATTTGAATTGAAAACTCTTGTATCTAAAAAAATAATAATAAATATTTTAAAAAGCTATTGGTAAATGAATAATAAAGAAAAACTTTCTATATATAAAAGAAGAAAAAAACGGAGCAGTGAGGGCTCATGCTTTAGCACAGAAAGCTGATTCTTGCTCTCTGATCCTTTAAAAATGTTCTACAGAAATGAAATAATCTGCCCAGATTCCGTTCCCTAGAGCTCCAGCTGTTGCTCGTGGGCCTCTGGAGGCTAGATCATCTCAGCCTCCTGAGCAGAGGTGTCCTCTCCACTTACAAAGGTTTAACATAGTAATGATCTTCTTGAGAATCTTTTATTCACTAAATAAATTAACTTTTGATATTCTGAGACCTTTATTGCACAGATCAAATATTAGAGCATATATTTTTATTTTTCAAAAGAGCAATATATGTGAGTTTGCTTATGCTGTTGAAGCTGAAAAGCATCGGACTGCTAAATAATGAAACTAACATAAAAGCAGGGAACTTTGGAGATCAGTGGACAAGGCTTGTTAGTACAAATTAAGTCAAACTGTTTGCTTCTGTACTTGCTGGATATTAGAATCTCCATAATCGAGATAGCTCAGCCACGTATGCTATGGTTTGTGAAACTACTGAATGAGCGAAAGCTCTTTAAAATAATCATTAGTGAATAGACAAAGAAAATGCGTGCTCTATGAATTCTTGTTTTTATTGATGCAGGAAATTTCTGCCAAAGGACATTTGATCCTGGATTAGCAATGTCTGTAGTTCATATATAAATATTAGTTATGGGATTATCAACTATTAGAAAATGTCCTTTATTAGAGCTAACATTCAATTCAGTATCTGTAAATATTTCATATCATTTTGTCCTAATTTTTCTAGAAAATAATTCTAAAATATCTATTTTTGAAATAAATTAATGATTATGTGAACTAGAAATAACTTCCTGAAGGTAGAAGGAAAAAAAACTCACATAAAACTAGATTCAATTATACAGACTAGAGTATCACATGCAGTCTTAACGACTGTTTTATTTTATCTCATTACTCAATCCCCAAATCACAGACTAGGTTTTTTAGAAACAGCAGAAATGCACTTCTCATGCTCTAAATTTAAATTAGCAACATGTCCAATGCCTTATGAGGGTCCAGGCTCTATGTTCAAAATGAGGCTATGGGAGCTTCTGCTTTGAAATGGTTTGGCTCTGAGTCCACTGATGGCAGAAGGAAGAACCTCAGAAGAGCACGGCAAGTTTCTCCTAACCTTTACAACAGGCATTAATCATGTACATATGCAGAGCACTTTTATCCTAATTGCCCTGTAAGACCCCACCTCATGGCATTATTTCATTGGAATTTTAGAACATGAGTTCTGTATGGAACACAAACATTCAAGTCATAGAAATAATTAATTCAAATATCTACACTTTCTTCAATATGCAAGATGGTTGAATAGCATGGTCAATGGTAATAGTAAAACATAAGTAATCAAGGAAATTATGTCAAAGAACTTATTAAAAGTGTATTGGCTCTGATATTATCCCAATATCCACATGGTTTGTGAAGAAAATAGAAAACACACATTTTATAAACAATTTAATGGGAGTGTTAAAACCAGTACAATATTGTATAACATGTAAATAAATGAATGTCTCCTTAGATCAATAAAATTCTACATATCATGATCTGTGATTTCACTATACAGTAATTGTTTATTTATTTATTTTAAACATTTATTTATTTTATTACAAAGTCAGATATACAGAGAGAGGAGGAGAGAAAGAGAGGAAGATCTTCCGTCCGATGATTCACTCCCTAAGTGAGCCGCAATGGCCGGTGCGCGACGATCCGAAGCCTGGAACCTGGAACCTCTTCCAGGTCTCCCATGCACGCGCAGGGTCCCAAATCTTTGGGCCATGCTCCACTGCCTTCCCAGGCCACAAGCAGGGAGCTGGATGGGAAGTGGAGCTGCCGGGATTAGAACCGGCTCCCACATGGGATCCCGGGGCGTTCAAGGTGAGGACTTTAGCCACTAGGCCACGCTGCCGGGCCCTATACAGTAATTATTTAAATGCTTGTCAATCAGTGCTAAAATAAATTCTGTGAAATATTATTAGTTTCCTGTTGTTTTAATGTAATTCACATACCAAAAACCTAGGCTTATGAAGTTTCACACAAATTATTATGTTCATTTCCTCAATGTGTGGGGTGTAAAAATCTTGTAGAAGTCAAGAATGCTGAAACTAAACTCTGCTGAATGAACTTCTTTTTCCCAAAAAAGCTAACAGTAAAAGAAATTCTAAAGAAACAACTATTTTTTACTTATTTACATGAATCGCTTTCAGCGATAACCCTAGGTGCCCAAAACAGATGAAAACGATTAGAGGAAGTTTAAGAGTAAAAAAACCCTTAAAATAGAATTTCAAGAAAGACATTTCAGAGTTTGTGTTTGTCTAATTTTTCTTGGAGACTGATTTTTTTTCATGCCATAATCCTATATATATATATGGTTTGTGACTCAAGGATTCATATGATGCAAGTTTAGTTCCAATGCAGTCATGGTAGGAGGTGGTAGCATTTTTCAGAGGTGGAATCTGGTAGAATTTTTGGGGCATTATCTTAAGCTGGAATTAAGACATTTTTGTAAAATCCTGATAGCTTCCTGCAAGAAGGTTGTTTTCAAAGCTTTAACTTTCTTTCTCTTATATGCAAAAAAGAGTCAATTTACTACTTATTCTTCCACTGACTTTTTATTTTTTTACATTTTCTCCTTTGAATCTACATGACTGGATACTTTTAACCTAATTTGGGTACCTTTTGATTGTATTCCATAGTAAATGTCTTTTAACACAGCATCCGTGCTCCCACTAATCGTTTCTTTTATTATAAATACTTTTATATAAATTTGACTGGTATGCATGGGTGTGGTAAGAAGGGAATTACATTTAATATATATATATATATAACCCAGGTTTGCTATCAGAAGGTTGAAGCTAACAAAGAAAAGTCAAAAAACACACTTCAATTAGGGAATAATAATAGACTTACTAACAGCATTTATGCAACATACAGGTGTTTTGCATAGTACTTTCAGGTCACATGGAAGAGAAAATCACTTCAAAGCTATTTGAAGAAGAAGGGAGAGGCTACAGACTCCAAGAATAAGAAAACATGTGTGCCCTGGTTATATGAAAAAGTAAGTGCAGGGAGAATCCCAAAACAAAGAATTCCAAGTGAAAGATTTACTAGACTGTTGTGTTAGTTATTTTTACATCCTCTAATTGACTCTAATATGATTAAACACAGTTATTACCAGGGATAGAAACAATAAGTAGGAAAGAGTTGGACAAATCACACCAAGCAAGATGATATGAACATTAGGTAGCAAAGTTGTTGGATTAAATGACAATTAATATCTTAGACTGAATGGTTAATTTTGGAAGTGAGATTTCAGTTTGGCATTTAAATTCAATATTCTTCCATTGGAATCAAAAAGCATTCCCATCACACAAGTTTTGAACTGGTCACTGAGAGATAAAAATTTTAATGCATTTTCTACATGTGGCTAAATAGCAGTGGAATTGCACACCAATTTAGTTACAATTTAATATAGCTCTTGTTGTCTATATAAAATATTTTGTTTGAAACACATTTCATCTTTTTAAGACTTATTTATTCATTAATTAATATTTATTTTTATTGGAGAGGCAGATCACATTTGTGGAGAGAAGGAAAAACAGAGAAAGATCTTCTACCCACTGTTCACACCCCAAATGGTCAATCGGAGCCAGGAGCCTCTTCCAGGTCTCCCATGCAGATGCAGGGTCCCAAGCCTTTGGACCATCTTCTACTGCTTTTCCAGACCACAAGCAGGAAGCTGGATGGGAAGTGAAACAGCTGGGACATAAAATGGCTCCTATATGGGATTCTAGCACTTGCAAGGTGAGGATTCAGCCATTGTGCTGGGTCTCAGATTTTATCTTAAAGTATTTATATTTAATAAATTAGTCTTCACTGTTATTAAATTGAAAACTTAAAATTATTATAATTGAATGTTTTCTTTTGCAACTTCATCACACCCATTGTTCTTATGAATTATCTTAAATTATCCACTCTTTAACCTAATAAGAAAATGAACTTCAAAGAATTTGGTTTTTTTTAATTTTATTTTGTTTTTGATATTTTTTTACATATTTGATTAGGGTTCAAAGGGTCAAGCCTGGAACACACAGTAGCTACCACGTACATGTGGTGAGCTGCTCCAGGGCGGCCAATGCGCCATTTGGCGCCAGGCTCCGCCTGCAGGCCGCCTGGCCAGAGATCTCTGGAATTTTGGTTCTTTGACATGCTGCCTGGTAGGCCCCCTCCTGAACCCACATTGCTTTGGGGCTTGAACTAGTCCTAAAGATTTTCCATTGCAGTAGATCATCCTCAGAAGAACCTGTAATCACTTAATGCAGATTATCGAACACCAGTTCATTCATGAGCCAAAATCTGGACTTGTCCAGCAGGATGTCCCCCTTGCCTAACAGGATGAGGGATCAGCAGAGGGGTCACAGTAGGCAGGATCATGACATTGACTGGCATTCGAAAACCATACCCGGTGGTAGAAGGTGTCGGGGATGTGTGGACCAAACCCCGTGGGAACTCTGACCCCACTGGATGGCTTAGGAGGGCTGTTGGAGACAAGGCAGGAGATGCCACAGGCTGTGGGATGTGCTAAGCTGACCCAGAACAACCACTGGTATGCTCAGTACTGGCCGGGAACTGGCCTGGTTGGGGAACTAGGGGAAGGCCCTGGCTGGGTGGAGTTTCCCAATAAGGGGCACAGGAGCTGGAAGAGGGCTGTGTTCTGGCCGGGTCACAGTTGTAATCTCCCTTGGCATAAGTGCCGATTGGGACAAGCCGCACCATGCCAGGTTAGACTGCAGCACAGTTTGGTGCTCCAGAGGACCAGGGTGGATGAGGGACGGATTCTGCCAGGTTTCAACCCCAAATGAGCCATATATGAGCTATATGTGGGTATGGACGAGCCGTGGCTGGGCTGAAACTTCCAACCGCAGGAACCAGAATGGGTTGAAGACCAGTTAAGAAAGGCCGCTGCTCGTGCTGGGGCAAGAGATGGAATGAGTGGTGCTGGCCCACGGACCTGCTGGTATGCACGAAACATGACTCCAAGAGGGGGTCTGATGGAGGAACCTGAACAGTTCCTCTGACAGGACACTGACTCTACAAATAAGCGCAGGAAGCATGGAGGAAAACAACCCAGAAGAGGCTATGGAAAGTGTCCCACTGGCATACATCTGGCTCGGGTTGAGGGCGGACCTGGCTGAGTCGGTTCGCGTCATCCACTGGCAAGTCTGAGCGCTGGAGCTGTGTGGGGGTCTGGCCAGGTTCAGTTGCAATAAACACAGTACACAACACAAAATGTCAAGGGGAGGCTGCCTGTGCCTGTTAGGAATGCAGCACCCAATCAGCACACATCCCACTGGTTTAGGTGAGGGCCGAGTGTGTGATGGGCAGAGCCGGGATGGACTGCAATACTCATTGGTTCCAGCGGAGGTCAGGGCTGAGAATAGGACCAACCCAGCGGTTGCAACCACCAGCTGATGGGGTGATGGACTGAGTCGAGCACTGTGCTTGCTAATACATATAGGAACCTGATCTGGGAACACCTCAAAGTTTCTTTGGGGATCCCTTCAATCAAAATGGAGGAATCAGAACATTAACCAAGAAAAGATGGAAGATGGAGTAGATCAACCAACCACCTCAGCTATATGTTGACAGCAAAATACTGGGCAAGGGGAGACTCTATGATGGACTATGTCAATCAGTGGACTCTGCACCTGCCTCATTGTACCTGGATTGCTGCTGATGGTATGTTGGAGCTTTTGACGGAGCGGGATGATACTCTGCTGCCTCTGCCTTCAGACCAGAGGGGGTCTCCCTGAGAAGGTGTTGAACTTGTCTGGACAATGGGACGCTGGACTATGTTTGTTATATGCTGGCAACGAGGGAATCCCAAATGAACTTGAGCTGTGGTTATGCAACGGGGTGGAGGAATCCACCATGGGGGGAGGGTTTGGGGAGGGGTGGGGAAAATCCCAGTACCTATGAAACTGTCACGTAATACAATGTAATTAATGTATAAATTAATTCAAAAAATGCATTAAAAATATAAAAAAGAAAAAAACAAATACAAATGTGCATCTGTATTAATATTTATAATGCTCAACTTTTTAACATGAATGCATTATATTGGAATAAGTGACAAATGATTAATTCTGTATTTTTAAAATACAATTTGTATGTGAAAAATCCTCAATTAAACAGCACTAAAGCAAGGCTTTGGGAAAACAGTATGAGTGAGAAAAAGTTTAGCTCAACTTGCTATAGCACAAAATTACTATTAAGATAAATATTTCTCATAAAATCATCAGCCCAGGAAGAATTTTTTCCCTAGAACTTACCTTAAAATGAACTCTACTTCTATGAAAACAAAAGTTTCACTTCTCTAACTGAAACCCCCAAAACTGGCACAGGAGCGTCTTCTTATATAGTTTAAGCAATTACATGACAAGCTGTAATTTTTGATCCAGTAAATGACAGTTTTCAGCTATCTCTCCTTTATTCCAATGTTCATCACCAACAATGATGAATTTTTAGTTGCATATCACAGAATTGTAGAGTAAAATTTTCTCAAGTTTTGAAATTTAATGAAATGCTATCAATTTCCATGATAGCATACTTGAGCAAAAATGTCACTGCTACTGAGAATCAGAGAAGAAATAGTGACCTGTTTGAACATTTTATGGGTTGATAATGCTTAGCAACTTGCTGGAGAATGGTAAGTGCATTGATGCAGTTCCTTGGAGAAGCTGGCATCTACATGGAAAAAAATTGTTTAGGAAATTTCTGAGGAGAAATCCTGGATTCTGAAAACTTAGCAAATCTACCAATGTATCACAGAAAATTGGGGAGTGGGGTTAAGGGTTGATTGCTAGCCCATTGCCATGCAGGAAATCTAGAAGAGGATAAGGCAGGAAAGAAAGAGCATCTGGTGGAATTGCCAGCACTACTTATTCAGAAATGGTCAGCACGATGCTGTGGCATCCTCCGAGAGTTTTTCAACCAGTTTTTTTTTTTTTTCAGAACTGTAGGATTTTCAGTAATACCCTGCCTAGTTTTCTTGCTATATTTACTTATTGGCTGGTGTCAGCCTGTGGGAAACATGATCTCCATGGGAACACAGTGCTGCATTTCACAGTAGTTCGTGGGAGATTAAAATTTGTATTTATGGAAAAATCAGATGTTTTAGAAAGCTAATATTACATTGATTTTCTATTACATCATTTTACGACATTAAAATAAGCTCATGCAAAATGATACACACGAACACATACATACTCTACATTTATACACAAAGAAACACAAACACTGAGATTGACTTTCCAATTTGTGAAAGACTCCTTCGTGGCAACATATATGAAGGTCACGGTGTCATTGTTACATTTCGTATTTGTCGTCTGTTAAACTGGAGGAAGGCAAAGAAAGAAGAGAGTTATTTTAAATGATTTTTTATTTTATGTATATTGATTTGTGTATTATTTGCAGTTATTAAAATATGAAAGTGAGCTACATTTATTTTAGTTTTAATTCACATTTCTGTATAATCTTATGTCATTTATATTATACACTAATTACAAATGATAGCAGATTATTTAAAATTTGCAACCCTGTCCTGGTTTGTTTGTATTTTGTTAGAATTGTGGAACTTAATCTGGAAGTGAAACTTCACATGACTGGTGATACATGTTTTTCTCCTTTATACAATATCAGTGACCTTCATCCACTTGTTAAATAAGCTAAAATATACATTAAATTTTTGCATATGAATTTGTGAAGACTGGGGGAAACACTCTGTGTACTGTAGAAATCTTTTCTATGAAGTAATTTATAAAGAAGTTATGTTTAAGTTCTCTTTCAAATCCGGTATTGTAGATACAGCCAAATTAAAAGCTCAATAGCTTGAATAATGCAGAATATATAAAATTTTCTGGGAAACATTTCTATTTCAAAAGTTTATGTAGACAGTTTTTCAAATTTTGTATGTCATTATTTTCTGTAGTCTTTGCAGGTGGTAGTTTTTGCAATAATGCATACCAAATATTAGTATAGTTTTTCAAGTAGGCAAATTAAAGTGTTCTTGAGGGACTGGCATTTCCTACAAGAATGTAATTCAAAAACTCTCCCAAACATATGCAGCAGGCATTTAGCATGTCTAACATTCTTTACCACTTGCTTATCATTCTAAGAAAATACATTTTTAAATTAAGTAATGAGCAAACTTGCGTCTTTTGAACTGTATGATGTTATAATGCAATTCAATGTTCCACATCTAATTATATCTGAGAACACGCGTACTGCAGACAAGAAACCCTCTGTGATGGCTGAGACAGAGTACTTCCTGGCTCTGAGCTTCACGTGGTTCAAGCATTGAGCACTTGCAACAGACATTTCATACTTGTGCTAGGAACAGATGTGGTTAACATGACACAGGCATTACCAAGACAGAGTTACAGGTCAAAGTGCTTCTGTTTCTGAAGGAAGATAAGAAGGATGAATGGAGATGGAAGCGAAAGCATACATGACTACATTGCATGTGTTAAGCATAATGCCAAAGATTCACTTTAGCTTTATTGAATGCAAAAAATGTAAGTGAAGGGTAGAATCTGTAAATTACAAGGCTGTGTAAGAAATCTATCATAGACATTCTAACAAAAGATGGTAATACTGCAAGAGATTTCAAATCACATAAATCTTAGCCAGCCTTCCTAACTGCAGTACAAGCCCAAAGCCAATCTGTGTTTCTCCTTTTTATAAGCCATTTGGGACTTGCTTGGGAGTGTTTTAAGAAATCTTCATATTATTTTCTGTTATGAACATACTGAGTTGCATCCCACCAGTAGCACATATGTTCTACTTTCTTCATATCATCCCCAATATTTGAAATTTTCTGTCTTTTTGCTGGTGCCCATGTTAACAGGGGATGGAGTGACATCAGATTCAGGTTTTCATGTACATGTCGATTGTGCTGTTATCCAATGATATTGGGCATTTTTTACATAGTTGTTGGACATCAGTGCTTCTTCTTTTGAGAGCTGTCTATGAATGTATTTTGCCCAAATCTTATCTAGGCTAGTGAGTTTTTTGGTTGCTAAATTACTCATTTTTGATAGATTCTTGGTATTAATTCTTTGCTGTATAAGTAGATTGCAAATACCTTCACTTTTTTTAATCAGAAATTCCTTCACTGTACTGTTCCTTTACTGTTATGTTTTACATAATTCCAAGTACTTAGTTCGGTTTCTGTTGCTTTTCCCCTGGAGCATCATTCAAAAAATCGTTGTCCACACCACTGTCTGAAAGCTGTTTCTCCTGTTTTCTTACAACATTTTGATATCTTCAATCGTAGGGTTAAGTATTTTGATCCATTTTGAGTTGAGTTAGTACCTGGTAAGAGGGAAAGATCCAATATTTTAATGCATCTAGGGAGATATACTCAGTCTTATCATTTTGTAAAGCAATGCACATTCTGTTTCTTTTGTAAAAATATTTTTAATTATATGTGCGAAGATTAATTTCTGGGTTGTTTATCTTGTTGAGGGAATAATTTTACTAATTTGTTTTCAAATGCTGAATCTACACAGTTTCCCTGTGGTCAACTCAATTTGTTTGGTAGCTAAATCTTGTACATTGTTAAATTTGTTCATATTTTGCTTTTGTGTTAATGTTCATGATAGACATCATTTTGTAGTTTCTTTTTCCTATACTCTCTTTGGTTTGGAATTAGGATAACAGCACAATAAAATGAATTAGAAGATACTTCCTTTGTCTTGTTTTCTATTTTCTTAATGAGATTGTGCACCATTAATAAAAGACCCCAATTTTTTTTCTTAAACATTTTATTTATTTTATTGCAAAGTCAGATATAGAGAGAGGAGGAGAGACATAGAGGAAGAGCTTCCATCTGATGATTCACTCCCCAAGTGAGCTGCAACGGCCAGTGCGCGCCGATCCGAAGCCAGGAACCTGGGACCTCTTCTGGGTCTCCCACGCGGGTGCAGTGTCCCAATGGGCCGTCCTCAACTGCTTTCCCAGGCCACAAACAGGGAGCTGGATGGGAAGTGGAGCTGCCGGGACCAGAACCGGCGCCCATATGGGATCCCGGGGTGTTCAAGGCGAGGACTTTAGGTGCTAGGCCACGCCGCCGGGCCCTAAAAGACCTAAATTTAAGTATCTGGAAGAATTTAGCAGTGAGACAATAGGGTTGCTTTTGGGGGGGTCCTCTTTTAAATGTTTAGTCATTTGTGATTAAATTAAGAAAATTAAAGCATATCTGACTTAGTAACTTTTTGTTGAAATATTGGAACACTGTATTTAAATGAATTCTTATATTTTACTATTTTGTCTTTGAATTCTTGTTCACAAAGTGATACTTGGTTATCCTTTTAATGTCCATGAGCTTCATTATGATCGTTCTTCATTTCTGATATTAGTAAGTTGTATCATTTTTCTTATTTAATCTAGTTACAAATGTACTGATTTTAGTGGTTAAACAGTCAACCTTTTTTTCTCACTGATTTGCCACATTGATATCTTACTTTCCATTTAATAACTTAATTGATTCCTGCTCTTAAGTTTAACCATAATTTTTTCCTTTGGATTTGATTTTTTTTGTTCATGTAAAATTTTATAAAGTGGAAATGTAATTACAGATTTCAGATGTTTCTCCTTTACACTACATGCGTTAGACACTGTACTTTTCCCAAAGCATTGCATGTTGCAAATTTTGACAAAGTGTATTCCTTACATGATTTTTTTGTGTGGAAATCACACATTACAAAATCTTACTTTAGAAAAAAAACGTAGCTTAAGTTGCCCATCACTTTCTGTCTTCTGTAGAACATTTGATATATATATATATATATATATATATATATATATATATATATTAATCCATATATGTCTATATATCTATATCCATATCTATCTATCTGTAAATCAAATTACTTTCCAACTCTAGCCTCTTCATCTCAAGAGCTTTCCTTTTGGAAACTGTTGGGTCAAGACATATAGAGGGCCCGGCGGCGTGGTCTAGCGGCTAAAGTCCTCGCCTTGAAAGCCCCGGGATCCCATATGGGCCCCGGTTCTAATCCCGGCAGCTCCACTTCCCATCCAGCTCCCTGCTTGTGGCCTGGGAAAGCAGTTGAGGACGGCCCAATGCTTTGGGACACTGCACCCGCGTGGGAGACCTGGAAGAGGTTCCAGGTTCCCGGCATCGGATCGGCGCGCATCGGCCCGTCGCGGCTCACTTGGGGAGTGAAACATCGGATGGAAGATCTTCCTCTCTGTCTCTCCTCCTCTGTGTATATATGGCTGTAATAAAATGAATAAATCTTTAAAAAAAAAAAAAGACATATAGAATATGACTTGCTTTATGTACACAGAATTCAACTTTCCTCTTAACAAGGGAGGAGGGAGATAGACTAGAACTGGTACCATGATTTTTGCCTTAGACAAACCTATACTCGCATGTTTTTTGCATTATTTTCCTCTGTCCCATAATGCATATAATTTATGTAAATATATGCACAAATGACAAATCTGCAAATTTTTTAAAAAAGGAGTTGGTACACTATATTTTCAAAAGGTTTCTTCCAAGTGGGAAAGATTGGAACTTGACTGGGGTGAAGCACCCACAAAATTTCAAAAGTATTGAGCCATGCACTGTTTCACCTGACCAGTTTGAGACTTATATTAAACAGCACATATGCGTTTTTTTAAAGACTTTTTTTTTTTATTGCAAAGTCAGGTATACAGAGAGGAGGAGAGACAGAGAGGAAGATGTTCTGTCCAATGATTCATTCCCCAAGTGACCACAACTGTCAGTGCAGCGTTGATCCGAAGCCAGGAGCCAAGAACTTTCTCCAGGTCTCCCAATGGGTGCAGAGTCCCAAGGCTTTGGGCCGTCCTGGACTGCTTTCCCAGGCCACAAACAGGGAGCTGGATGGGAAGTGGGGCTGCCTGGATTAGAACCGGCGCCCATATGGGATCCCGGGGTGTTCAAGGCGAGGACTTTAGGCACTAGGCCACCACGCTGGGCCCAGTACATATGGCTTTAAATACTCTTCTGTATGTAATTTCTATTGACAGAACAGTCAGTAAATCAATGCAGAGATAGCACCTAAGGCTATTATGCAGAGTCTGCATATTAATCATATCCCTGCCTTTTGAGTCTCAGAGAATAAGAATCTTGTGTCTTTCATATGACACTGAAAGTAATGCTTGTGAGCTCTGATCTGTTTTATTCTTTGGCCTTTAATTGTTTTCTGGAGGGCATTCCCTTCTATCCATGTAAACTGGGAACTGACTCTCCTAAGGGAAATACCAGGTACAATGGTTATATCAAATCTGGTTTGGTTATTCTACCAGAGTTTTAAGAAACATAGTCCAGATGAGAGAGCTGGGAAATTGGACAACTGACTTATCTTGTCACTAACTAGAATTGGTCCGGTGAGATATTGCACATAGAACAACCATGACTCATCAACTCATCTTAACCCTTATAGACACTGTTAAAGATTTCAGACTCCTGTCTTTTCTGTATCTACAAACAAGCTAAAGATCTGTGACTCCTCCACTATTCCAGGGAGACAATGAGTTGTTATTCTGGTAGCTCAGTTGATCATCTGAGTGGATTTTGGGCAGTTTTCTGGAAATTTTGAAAGTTATCCCTTTTACAATATAAATAAATAAATAAATAAATAAATAAATAAATAAATAAATAAAGATGGCATTGTATACCTCACAGAATGTGGACAATCCTGTAAAGGGTGTGTTTGCTAAGTTTATTGCAAAAATTGCTCTACTTTAGATAATTATTATAGCCTTTAGCTTGCCTTGATTCCTTTTTTCAAGATTGAGTTACAAAACAGAGTTCAGTGAGCTGAAAGTAGAAATAATACAACAAAAGTTTATTACAGTACATTCCAAGGAAGAAATGGGTAGAAAGAGTGCGTGAGCCATGCACTAATTGTAAAGGGAAATTTAAAGGGAGGAACTGACCAGTCAAGACAGTGAATAGGAGGGACCATTTGCTGTGGTAATTAGATTAAACCAGTGCCTGCCATGCTGGCATTTCATAAAGTTGTTGGTTTGAATCCTAGCTGCTCTACCTGAGATTTAGTTCCTTAATAATGTACCTAGGGCAGCAGCAGAAGATGGCTGATTTATTTATGGCCTTACTATGCATGTGGGGAATCAAGATGAAGTTCCGTTCCTGCCCTCAGCCTGGCCCAGCCATGACTTTGGGTCAATGGGGAACAAACAAGCAGATAGAAGTCTCTCTCTCTCTCTCTCTCTCTCTTTCTCTTTCTCTCTCCCTGCATGTATATGTTTGCAATATGTTAGCATGCATGTTGTTTGTCTCTACTTTTATCTATAACTCTGTGTTTTTATAAAGGAAATTAAAAAAAATGTATTTATTAATTTGAAAATCAGAGTTACAGTGAAAGAGAGACAAATAAGCAGAGGGAGATAGCTTTCATTCACTGGTTCACTCTCCAGTTGGCCACAATGCCCTGAGCTGTGCCAGGCTGAAGCCAGGAGCCTGGAGCTTCTTCTAGGTCTTCCATGTGGGTGTACTGACACAGGAACTTGGACTATCTTCCCCTGTTTTCTCAGGCATATTATCAGAGAATTGGTTCAGAAGCAGGCCTACTGGAACCAGTATCCATATGGGACACCAGTCCTGAAAATGGTGATTTAACTTACTATGCCACAGTGGAGTAATAAGGAAAGGGAGAGGGAGGGAGGAAGGGAGAGAGTAAAAATGACTGCCTTGTTTATAAATGGCATTTTAACTGACATTTGACACTTGCATATGTTTGGGCTTTCTGCTTAGGCGGCTACTATCAACACTTTTTCTGGTTTGGCTGAGCTGACCTTGTATCCAGGTACATTAGCAACAACTCAAACTGCACAGCAGTCTTTAGTAAGTCTATGATCACTCCCTAATTGCTCAAGTCTGATTATCTTCCTGACAGAAACTTCCAGAGCAGGACAAATTAGGACTTCACTCTACATACAGACTACGGTACTCACTCAATTAATTATTGCATATGGAAGAATCAGTTTGTTTTGAAAAGGATACAGTAATTCAAATGCATATGTGTGTAATATGTTGTTCATAAATACAAACAAAAAATAAACCTACATTAGAGAAGTGTTCCTATTCATTTCTTCCTCTGTACATGAAAGTGTACGTGTGACTGTTTGCTTTGGGACACACACACAGTAGAAAAATATTGTATATTGTCTCAATACAGATTTTTACCACCGTAACCATTACTGCATTCCAGGTGACTTACAATGAATTTAAATTTATCTTTCATGGATATGGAGCCTGGAAAACTGCCATATCAAGGTGCCAACAACTGTTAAGAAACTTCCGTGTGATATGAAGGGAATACAAGTTCAAGCCTCTCCCCTTTCTCAATAAAGTCCCAAGTCCCTAGTCCCAAAGTGGGAACCTCAATCTCATAACATCAAGTAAACACTTAATACTTCTCAAAGACTCCACATCAAATGCCATCAACATGTAAATTTGGTGATTAGATTTCTAACACATGAACTTTAGGGGGGGGCACGCTGACTCTAAAATAGAGCTGTAGGAATTTGTTACTTACGCTGCCATTCAGAGTCAAAGATTATCAGAGCCTCATAGTGTTTATCTCCTTAGAGGATGTGCTGTGCTAACTAAGTACAGTAATTTTTAAACAGAAAAGCATGATACCACTTTGTTACTGTCCTCATTCAGTCTGTTTCTTTACTTACTGAAACTTGTCACAATCTATTAACCATTAACTATACATAGGAGTAAATTAAATCTTCTTACCTTTCTGTCATCATACACTCAACCAATTAATCCGACATGAAAGTTGTATAAATCTACAAAGCAGCCAATTGGCTTTTCTGAGTGTGCAATTAACTTACAGAGCAATTTTCTAAAGTACCGAACCCCAGATGAATTTAACAGCTTTGTGAGTGCAATACTGATATTGATTTTCAAGGCAGGAGAAAAATGCCTCAATGTTGTTTCACACAGTGTACTTGTCTTGTGATACTGTTTGTAGTTTTGTGTCAAACCAGCTCATTTTTCTATTGTAAGAGAAATAAGTTTTATTTTATCTCTCCTTTTCACCTCTTAATTTCTCTATTTCATCACTTCTATCTATTTTAAGCACATACACACACACGAACACACACTTGCAATCACAAGGTAAATATGCAATCATAACATAGAAATTCAATTCCCAAAAGCCAAAATTATAAGATTCTTTCTTTCATTTACTAATCTATATTCTGATATCATTGCATAAGATGGAATCCAAAACTTCAGAGTTTACTATCGGTATCCATTTCCCCTTTGCCAGTAAAATTTTTCACTTTAATTTGAGCAAAGAGAATGGGTGTTATTCATTCCATAGACAGTTGCATGAAGACAACTCCACTCTACTCATTTTCCTACCCCATCCTACCTCCTTCCCTATTCTTCATGACATAATTTTAATACACCTTTATTGATAATCTTCTTCTGCCATAGATCATAACTTTGAACATGCAAAATGTAGGAAAGGCCCCTTGCTCATGGGGTAAATTACACACACACTATGGTATACTACTCAACCATAAAAAGGATGAAATTCTGTTTTTTGCAACAAAATAAAGGCAACCTTAAACTAAGTGAAATAACCCAATCTCAAAACACAAATGTTTTATATGTAGTAGTTACCAAAATTTTTTTTAAAGGGGTCCAGTACAATGATTCAACGGATATATTCTCACCTTACATGCTCCAGAATCCCATATGAACAACAGTTTGTGTCTTGGCTGCTCTACCTACCCTATCTATCTCACTGCTTGTAGCCGGGAAAAGCAGTGAAGAATGATCCAAAGCTTTGGGCCTTTGCACACATGTGGGAAGCCTAGCAGCAGCTCCTGACTATTGGCTTCAGATGTCTCAGCTTCTGCTATTGAGTCATTCAAGCAGTGAACCAGTGGATGAAAGATTTTTTTGTCTGTATCGCCTTCTCCCTGTGGATCCACTTTTCCAATAAAAATAAATATATCTTTGAAAAAAATATGTATGAATGGTAAATATGCTTTCAAAGGTTTTTTTTACTGGAATTCAACATTATTTTCTTTATAAATGCTTTAAAAATTCTTGGACATTTTGAATTTTACACACAGTGCTTTAAATTAATTTTGTCCAAAATATTTAGAACTTGTAAAATATGCTTTTTTTGGGCCCAGCGTGGTAGCCCATGCAGTTCCCTGCTTTTGGCTTGGGTAAGCAGTGAAGGATGAAGCCTTGGGACCCTGCACTAGCATGGGAGACCTAATAGAGGTTTCTGGCTGCTGACTTCTGCTTGGTGCAGCTCCAGGCCTTGTGGCCTCTTGGGCATTGAATCAGATGGTGAAAGGTCTTTCCCTCTGTCTCTCCTCTCTCTGTATATTTGACTTTCCAATTATATTATTTTTTTCTTCTCTCTCTTTTTTTTATTAATTACATTGCATTATGTGACACAGTTTTATAGGTACTGGGATTGCCCCAACTCGTCCCCAAACCCTCCCCCCATCGTGGATTCCTTCACCTTGTTACATTACCACAGTTTAAGTTCAGTTGAGATTCTTCCATTGCAAGCATATACCAAGCATAGAGTCCAGCCTCTTATTGTCCAGATAAGTTCAATGGCTTCTTGGGGAGACCATCTCTGGTCTGAAGGTAAAGCAGGCGGAATATCATCCCAATCAATTAATAGCCCCAACATAACATCAGCAACAATTTATAACATTATGGAATTAATTGACATAGAATTGAGTAACCAATATGTTAAAAGAAAAAAAATGCAAGTTCTTAACTACATCCTGTGACTTCTTCATTGATATTTCAATTTTAGTTTATATACAACCAGGTTCTATACACCTTAAAATGGTTATAGATTACTATTCAGCTGTCTCGTGTCTATTTTCATTATAGTATTTAGCATTTTATAGCATTGAAACATGATTTTGCTGAACCTGGCTGTTTTTCGGGTAGTCTGACTCTATAACTCTAACAAGACATATTTCAACATTTTAGTGTAGAACAGTTTTAGGAGGGGTGCGCAGAGAAATCTTCAGTACCCTAGTGAGGAGTAACTAATCTTTGTGTCCTACCTAGTAAGGTATAAGTAAATCCATGCTGATCGTTTCCTGTGTGATTCTAAGCTTTCCTTGTTGTTCTCTATCTATTCTAGATTTTTGTTTGTTTGTTTGTTTTGAGGGTTTTCTGGAGTGATCCTGATGGTCATTGCGAAACAGGGTGAATTTCAAAAGTTGGAACCAAGCAAGGACCAGAGAAAGCTCCCCTCCTGAGTCCTGAAGGAAGTTTGCTGTTCTGTTTTGGCAGACCACTCAGGGCTCCTGGCTATTGTTCCGATGACCTTGGATCCTGCAAGGCAGGATTTGGGCTTCTTCCATCCCTTGTGGGAGACCAAGAGTGGGTGGGTGACCTCAGAGTTCTCGGCTTCCAAAGGCACTTCAATTCCCCATGGTCTCCTTGGCAGTTGGGATGTAGTCCTTGGTGCCCATACTGATAGTCCATGGTGAGGATCTGAGAGTCTCCAGGATTGGGATATGAGCCTCCTCCTGTCCACCTTCTCCACTCTGGGGTCCCCCTCTGCTCAATGCATATGACCTCCTATTAAGAGGTTGTCAGGACCATTCTTGATTCCCTCCATATGCCTTTGTAGTTTTACTATTGTCTAATGCTGATTTGAGTCTGTTGTCCATGAGTTACCAGTTATCCTGATAGGCCATACTTCATGTCTTCCTCACTTTCTAGGGAGATGTAAGATTTCTCTGCTCTCCTGCCCCATTACAGAATAACATAGGGCATTAAAAGTGTATTAGGTTTTACAGTTCTTTAATGTAGATCATAAACAGTCTGACTCACATTGATCGTTGGTTCGTTGGTTACCTCACAATGTCTTATTGCATGTGAGATAGGCCGTTTGAGGTTGAGATAATATTAGATTTTACAGGTACTATTTTTCATATTGACATCATTTCATCTTAAACTAAGGCAAACATGTGGTATCTAACCTTTTGAGATTGGCTCATTTCCTTACATTATGGTTTCCAGTTGGGCCCATTTGGTCACAAAAAACTCCATTTCATTTTTTTAAAATAGTTGAGTAGTATTCCATGGAGTAAATGAACCATAGCTTTCTTATCCAGTCTTCTGCTGATGGGCATTTCAGTTGCTTCTTTGCTTTTGCAATTACTGATTGTGCTGCTGTGAACATAGGGGTGCATGTTGGTTTCTCTTGTAACAGGTGTTTTGGATATATTCCTAGGAGTGCTATAGCTGGATCATGCGGTATGCAGATTTTGAGTTGAATATTCTCCATACTGATTTCCATATAGGCTGTACAAGTCTGCAGTCCCACCAGCAGTGGAGTAGGGTTCCCTTTTCCCCGCATCCTCACCAGCAAGTGTTGTTGTTGGTTTTTTATATGTGTGCCATCCTTACTGGCATTAGGTGGTACCTCATTGTTGTCTTAATTTGGATTCCCCTTATTGCCAGGGAACTTGAACATTTTTTCGTATGTTTGTTTGCCATTTGGGTTTGTTCCTTTGTGAAATGTCTGCCCATTTCCAGTGCCCATTTCTTGAGTGGTTTGTTTATTTTGTTATTTTAGTTGTTCTGGAGATCTTTGTATATTCTGGAGATTAGCCCCCTATAGCCTATCTCGGAGAATAAAGTCTAAATTATACTTCATAATTGCATCAAACGGATACCATTTAATCATAGAAAAATGACTAAGAAATACCTTTTTCAAAGCTCCAAGTTGTGCTTGTGAACTATTTGCAAGGTCATGTGCTATAATAATACATTTTCCATTTATTGATTCCTTTGTTGAAATCTAGGTCAAAACACACCCTATATTAGTGATAATTTGTGTACTGAGGAAGCATAGTATTCCTAAGTGATCAATTACTACAAGAAGTGAGAGCTGAATTTGTGAGGACAGGCTCCATTTCCACGGGAAATGAAGATGACATTTCTGGTATTAAAATATAAGTAGTCACAAGATTTTATTTATAACATCGTATAGTCTGTTGGGAGAAATCTGGGGAACAATTGGCAAATTCTTATAAGTACAGGGTTAGGAGGGAAATTCCATTGAGAAGATCGACTTTTGGATTATCTCTGGCTTGGTAAGATCCCCTACATGGCAAGCCAGTTATTTACTTTCCAGGCTAAAAGCTAAGGAGAATGAAAGCAAAATAATGAAACGGGATGATCTATTGTTTTCACAGTGAAAAGGTTTTGATTATTATTATTAACATTACAATATATGTCATCAGCACAAAGATTATTTCATAATGTACTTTGTCTACTCACTGTCTATTGTGAGATACCAGCAAAACCTATGTAATTGTTATTTCTAGTGAGGGAAGATACTTTGATAAAGAACTTGGTCTTAAATATTTGACAAAAAAACCTGTAACTGGTTAGTTTGACTTTTTCTTGTACAAACAAACAATAATTAAGGAATGTATGCTGAATCCTAGTTTTACCATGTGATGCATTGGTGACCACTGAAGATTTTTTTTTTAGATTCAGCTATTTTTGTTGGAAAGTCAGATTTACAGAATGAAGAGACAGAGAAAAACATCCTTTGTCCATTGAGTCACCCCAAAATCGCTGTAAAGGCCAAAGCTAAACTTATCCAAAGCGAGAAACTAGGAGCCTCTTCTGGGTCTCTTATGTGGGTGCAGGGTCCCAAGACCTTGGGCCATCCTCAACTGCTTTCCCAGGCCACAATCAGGAAGCTGTATGAGAACTGGGTCAGCCAGGACATGAACCAACTACCATATAGGCTCGCAGAGCATGCAAGTTGAGGACTCTAGCCACTAGTCTACTGTGCTGGCCCCGACTAATGAGTTTTTGTATTATCAGGTAGAAATGCTGAAATAATTACAAAGAGAGATGTGTACACTATCCTGATTTAATCAGCACAAGTTCATTAAATATCTTACTGAATGCTATCAATATATATAGTTACTGTAAGCAGCTTTTTAAAAAACACTGCAAATATTTTCACCATAAAAGTGATACTTCAGGGCCTGGAACAGTAGTCTCCTGACTAGATTCTTTGTTTTGCATGTGCTGGGATCTCATAAGGGAGCCTGTTCATGTCCAGGCATCCCCGCTTCCCATCCAACTCCCTGCTTGTGGCCTGGGAAAGCATTTGAGGATGGCACAAAGCCTTGGGTCTCTGCACCTACGTGGGAAACCCAGAAGAAGCTCCTGACTTCTGACTTTTGATCAGCTTAACCCCAGCTTTTGCGGCCACATGGGGAGTGAGTAAGCAGATGGGAGATCTTCCTCTCTGTCTTTCCTCCTCTCTGTATATCTGAATTTGCAATAAAAATAAATAAAATAAATCTTTAAAAAAATTAATGATTCATTATATTGATGTGATCATAGTGATGAATATTGTACATGTTTATAGGTATCAAGATATCACACATTGGATGTCATCCACTGGCAAGCCCAAGTGCTGAAACTGTGTGGGGGCCTGGCCGGGTTTGGTTGCGATAAAAAAAAAAAAAAACAGTACAAAACACAAAATGCCAAGGTGAAATGGCCTGTGCTAGTAGGGAATGCAACACCCGACCAGCACTCCTCCCACTGGTTTAGGTGAGGGACGAGAGTGTGATGGGCAGAGCCGGGGAGAAATGCGATACTCATTGGTTCCAATAGAGGTCGGGGCTCAGAAGAGAACCAATCCAGGGGTTAAAACCATCAGCTGATCGGAGTGATGGATGGTGGCGGGCACTGCGCTTACTAGTAGTACATGTAGGAGCCTGGACTGGGAATGCCTCAAAGTTTTTTTTAGGGGGATTCCCCTGAACAAAATGGAGGAATCAAAGCATTAATCAAAAAGATGGAAAATGTAGTAGATGAATCAACCACCTCAGCTTTATGCTTGCAGCGAAAAACTGGACAAGGGGAAACCCTAAGATGGACTATGTCAATCAGTGGACTCTGCACCAGCCTCATCATACCTGGACTGTTGCTGATGATATGTTGGAGCTTCTAATTGATCGAGGTGACGCTCTGCTGGCTCTGCCTACAAACCTGAGAGGGCCTCCCTAAGAGGCCGTTGAACTTGAACTGGACAAGTGGGATGCTGGACTCTGTATGGTGTAAACTTTTAATTAGGGAATCTCAACGGAACTTGAGCTGTGGTTATGCATCAAGGTGAAGGAATTCATGATGGGGGAAGGGTTTGGGGTGAAGGGGGGGAATCCCAGTACCTATGAAATTGTGTCATGTAATGCAATGTAATTAATGAATAAATGAATATTAAAGAAAAAAAAAGATATCACACATTATTCCATAAATAGATATGTAAGTTACCCCATAGTTATATTCCATTTTAAAAAATGCAAATTTAAGATTAATGATATAAAATCATAAGGAAATGTGAACTGTCTATAAAAGTTGGGGATAATTGGGCCCAGTGGCGTGGCCTAGCGGCTGAAGTCCTCGCCTTGAACACCCCGGGATCCCATATGGGCGCCGGTTCTAATCCCGGCAGCTCCACTACCCATCCAGCTCCCTGCTTGTGGCCTGGGAAACGAGTCGAGGACGGCCCAAAGATTTGGGACCTTGCACCCAAGTGGGAGACCTGGAGGAGGTTCCGGGTTCCTGGCTTCGGATCGGCGCAGCACCGGCTGTTGCGGCTCACTTGGGGAGTGAATCATCGGACGGAAGATCTTCCTCTCTGTCTCTCCTCTTCTCTTTATATCCGGCTTTCCAATAAAAATGAATAAATCTTAAAAAAAAAAAGTTAGGGAGAATCAGCTTGAGCAATGGCATGTCTTTTTTTTGGAAGTGTGGAATATAGGTAGCAGGACTGCTGCCCCCATCGTGCTAACTAATGCCCTATCCAGCAGTCTGAGTGTTGACATTATTTCACAACAGTGCACTCATGCATTGCTTATCTCAAGGCAGCCAAAAGAGATCTAAAAGCTTCTGCAAAATGATTATATGGTCAATAATGTTCCTCGATCCCCCATGTGCAGCTCAACACCTAATGATTCAAAACGCAGTTTTCATTTAAAGTTATCTCACAGCATTTTGAATTTTTTTCTCAATAGATTCTCCAGGGTGCATCATTTGGGAGACAGACTATTAAAAATTCAGCATGCTTTATAAAAATTTGAATAACATGTTAGATTTGATTTTTTTTCCCTCTAGCAGGTTTATCTTGGAAGGATGAAAATCTTTCTCAGCCACTTTGCCTGACTGTATTGTAGACACCTGAATATAGTAGTACATTATGAACACAGCATAAAATATCAAGCCACTAAGAGTATGTGTTCTTTTGAGTGTTCTCTCTCTCTCTCTCTCTCTCTCTCTCTCTCTCTCTCTCTCTCTCTCTCTCTCTGTGTGTGTGTGTAAGGAATGAGAAAACAGAACTACAATGACCTACTTTTTGAATGTTGATATTGCTGTGTTATGGTGGGTGTTGTAGCTATGGACTTCTAAGCTAATGTGTCAATAAATAGCATTGCCTTTTTCTTGTTAGTTTAAATTGGATTTCTCACCTTGGGAACTAAAAAGCTTTGGCTATTAGGCATGATATTTTTGGATGGGGTGGTGGTTGCTCCTTTTGATACTTTTCAAAATTTAAGTCCTAGAGTACTATAAACACTGCCTCCCAGTAAGCCTCTCCTCGACTGGAATCAAAATGACTGACTTTGAAAGTTACCTGAAAGATGTTAGAAACATTCAAAAAGACTTCTGAAAAGACTAAACTACTCACGAATGCAGGACTGTTATCTGGAGTTAACATACATTTTGCTATTTGCTTTTTTTCTTCCTTACCATGCAGAAAAGGTGATGCTGTTAGCTGTTAAATTTTTGTTGTTACCAAAACATTCACTATTTTTAATGTTTTCTTTTTTTAATTTGGTTGTTGACTTGTTTGCTTATTGAAAACAGAGTGAAATAGACTTCTTCCATTTGATAGTTTACTCCTGAAATACATACAATGTCAGGTCCAGCACAGGCCAAAGCCAAAGATTTAGGACTCTTCTCTAAGTATGTCATGTGGATGGTAGGGCCTATGTCCTTTACCCATCATCTGTTGCTTCCAAGACTTGTTAAAATGCAGCTGAATTGGAAGGGGGTACGGGAAACTCAATCAAAGGATTCTGATAGAGTATGCAGACTTTTAAGTGCCAATTTTACCCACAGTGTACCCAACACCTTCCCCTAGCCTAATTTTCTAAATAGCTGACCAAAATTTGGGAGAACCATTACATTTTAGTTTTGTGAAAGGGAAATGACATTATGGCATGTTAACTATGACTATTAACCTAAGAAATAGTTGATTTATGATGTTATCTGAATATCTTCTACTTTTCTCCATAGGAAATAGCTAACTTTTCTCAACTCCAGTATATCTCCTCATCCTTATGCTAGGATACAGGCCCATGAATCAGTGATGACATTAACAACATTAGGGGACAAGAGAAAATGGCAACAATAGAGATCATGTTGAAATCCTTTCCTCTATTGAGGAAAGAAGTGTTGCATTGAAACCTACAGCAATGCATTATCATAGCATAAAACTAGACAAATTATATCATTCAGATTGCAGGCAACATTTTGCAGTATAGATGCCAGACTTGAGGAAAGGCCTAATTTAGCATTATGTTCTATTGGGGAACACTGAGAATTCTTATTATATCACTCACCCATGTGCAAATTCCCTGTTCCATCTTATGGGAACTAGTGGTAGAACAACCATGGTCTCTTTGATCTCAACACCTGCCTGAGAAGTCCTCTGATATTTTGTGATTATATCCTGCACTGGCAAGCCAGAAAAATATAAAGAATCTACCTGCATACCTGCTTAAATGTGAAGAAATAGTCTGTGTCATATTAGATGACAAAATCACAAATTGATACTGATTAAGTTGATGGGGACTTGTGGTACCACAGTGCCATGATATCGATCTTACTAAAAGTTACAGAGTGGAAAACAAATGATTTTAAAATTAAATGAGATATTATGATGTATACAATCACTTCAAAAAGTTATTTGGGAGGTGGATTAATGTTTTGGGGGGTGGGCAGTGGGCATGACATCTCACTGAGTGATTAAAGCAGCCCCTTGGGATGTCTACATTCCTTATGAATGAATTCACTGAACTCCCCAGTTCAGCATAATGCTAATCTCACATTGGAAGCTGGCAGGTAATGGCTTAAATATTTCAGTCTCTGCTACCCACACTGAAGACACTGGCTGAGTTCAGTATCTATGGCTTTGATCTAAGTTATTTACAGCTGTGGCAGGTAAATGGAAAGAGCATTTTTTCACGGTATTTCATTCCACGGTAGCCTAGCAGTTAAAGACCGCCCGTTGCATATGCCAGGATCCCATGTGGGTGCCAGATCTAATCCTGGCAGCCTCACTATCCATCCAACTCCCTGCTGGTGGCCTGGGAAGTTAGTCAAGGACAGCCAAAGCTTTGGAACCCTACAACCCTGTGGGGGACCTGGAGGAAGCTCCTAGCTTCGGATTGGCACAGCTTAGGCTGTTGCAACTACTTAGGAATGAATCATCAGAGGGAAGATCTTCCTCTCTGTCTCTCCAACTCTTTGTGTCTGACATTCCAATACAAATAAATAAATCTTTTAAAAAAGAATTAGGTTGAAACAACTCTCCTTCAAATATAAAAAAAACATTAAGCTTATAGCTTTTAGAAATACTTTTTTTATAAATAAAGGTTGTTACTTTGTTATATATTTAATTCATACATATTTGTATGAAGCACTTTTCCTATGAAATTGTCAAAAGTATACAAAACTCAAAGTCTTTATGCAGCAAAATAAACATCCTGTGATTTCATTTTCTGTGAATTCTTTCAATGTTCTTGCATACATTACACATATTTCATTTGCTTTTTTGTGAAGGTTGTTGAATCAATAATAGCAGTCAAATTTAATATTATTATCAGTATCATTGCTGCTGTTGTAAGTGAAGAAGCCAGTGTTTGGACTTGCTTCAGGTTCTTCCTGAAATAAATCCAAATGGAGGCATGAAGGTATATTGGAAAGTAAGATTTATTGAAAGGAGAAGCATACAGACATAAAATAAGTGCAGAAAAATAAATCCATTCAACAATGTTCCAGAAATGGAATAAGCTTAAAGTTCCACACACTTCAAAGTCCATGAATTACCACCCATTCTTTTTTTTTTTTTTAAGATTTATTCATTTTATTACAGCCAGATATACACAGAGGAGGAGAGACAGAGAGGAGGATCTTCCGTCCGATGATTCACTCCCCAAGTGAGCCGCAACGGGCCGATGCGCGCCGATCCGAAGCCGGGAACCTGGAACCTCCTCCAGGTCTCCCACGCGGGTGCAGTGTCACAATGCATTGGGCCGTCCTCAACTGCTTTCCCAGGCCACAAGCAGGGAGCTGGATGGGAAGTGGAGCTGCCGGGATTAGAACCGGCGCCCATATGGGATCCCGGGGCGTTCAAGGCGAGGACTTTAGCCGCTAGGCCACGCCGCCGGGCCCCACCGATTCTTTTTTAAAGATTTATTTTTATTACAAAGTCAGATATACAGAGAGGAGGAGAGACAGACAGGAAGATCTTCCATCCGATGATTCACTCCCCAAGTGAGCCGCAATGGCCAGTGCTGCGCTGATCCGAAGCCGGGAACCTGGAACCTCCTCCAGGTCTCCCACGTGAATGCAGGGTCCCAAATCTTTGAGCCGTCCTTTACTGCTTTCCAGGCCACAAGCAGGGAGCTGGACCATCCATTATTTATACTTCATGAAGGGGTTCACGTCTAGATAGAGTGCAACTGATCATTCAAATAGGGAAGAGTTGGGGTAGGACTTGGATATTACCCATTTTTATGTTTTTATTGTTGTTGTTCACAAATCTTGGAAGTGTTATGGCATTGGTTTGCATGATGGGAATGGGAGTACCAGCATGGTAGTTTAATGGCATTGCAATCACTTTAACGTCCTCATAGGATTTCTGTAGACACACAAAGTATGTCCAATGGGCTCTGCTTGTAAGTATACCACTATGCAGGGCTTGGACTTTTCCCTACATTGAATAGAGAGAGGACGTGGAGGTGTACAGATTTTGGCAGATGCTAGATAAATAAGTTTGGGTGGTGAACAGAAAGGAAAGTTAGGGCACAAAAGGGGAGTTTTGGTGGTTCCTAATGAAGGGCACGGACTTGCAGATCATGCTGTTCTATGGAGGGCTGCACCATGTCACAGGTTGGCTGGCACTGCCAAATGTCAATTATCCAACTGCTTACTTGGCTCACGTTTTTGGCAGCAGTGATGACCCAAGTCAACAGACAGACTATATAGTTAAGTCTGCTATTCTATAGGTAACCCCAACAACATAATGTCATAAGGCATAAAACATCACAATATGTGTCCTGACATACTTGCAATATTATGCTGAATCACTGAAAAAGTCCCTAATTTTTATGAGTTTGTTTTCAAATATGAATCACATGTCTGCAAAGCTGCATGGATCTCTCATTGTGTAAGAACAATTGCCTATATCATGTCGTGGTTGTAAATGCAAGTCCTCTCTATAGTTCTCTCTTTGGACTCTGTTCTTACAAATGTAACTTTGTTCAAATGCTCAGGAACATTAAGATGGAAATTATGTCTGCTCCTTTTCTCTGTTTATGGAAGCATTGCCAGTCACCTGGGGGTGGCTCTTGGCAAAGGCAAAGCTGTTAAAGCACATTGAATATGCCACACATAACATGCTGTGTTCCTCATAGAACAGTTTTAAACATTTTTCAGCCAAAGGCCCACAACTCAATCTCAGATAAAGCTGGGTTTACACTGCAGTGAAAGAGGAAAGCTTACCAGATGATAAATTTTATAGTTTTATGGTGTGTTTATCAGAAAAAATTATTAAAATCCATAATGTATATAATCTTATTTCTCTGTTTTCTCTTAGCCAGAGGCTATGTAAAACTTAGGAAATCAGTCACATTTTCTTATTGAATTACCATTGCTTCTGCACTTTTATTTTGATACTTACAGAATTTTTCCTTAGGCATAATAGCTCGATACCCTTAGTGTCTATACAGAAAGCATATGAGTGCTTCCAGGGCAAAGAAGATATGTTATCTGATGTTATCTGGTTGCGTTTTTATCTTTAAGGAAGGAAGTCACCTAAGTGTACAAGTTTTTTTTTTTTTTTACTATTTCTATAACAGGCAAAATAAAAACTTTACTTATTTTAAGTGAATCTTACAGAGAAAGTAATTTTCTGTATAATCTCTTCCCAATCTCCATTTGAAATATAGTATTTCTTGCCCATTTTGTAATTTGTTTGGGAAAAGCAATTTAAGTCTTTTTTATTTTATTTTTACTTGAGAGAGGAAAAGAGAAAGAGAGAAGGAGATTTTTCACATACGATTTCACCCTTCAAAAGCTAAAACAGCCAGCAATAAGCCAGTCTATTGAGGTCTCCCATGTGCTGGCAATTACCCAAACACTTGATCATTCAGTGCTGCCTCCAAATGTATGCATTAGCAGGAGGCTTCATCTAGATTAGACTTGTGACTACAATTAGGACTTCTAATACAGATGTGCCAACCATCATCTTAACCACTGTGCCAAATTTAGAATCCCAAGAAGTTAAAAAATAATTTAGAAAGCATGCAATCTACCTAGCTTTTCAAGTAGCAGGAGTTCTGGTAACACATTAAGAAGGATGGGACAATATTCTTTGATAATGACTTAGTGTATTCCTATATACAAGGCAAAAATACTAACAATAAAATATTATCTCCAATTGAAAACAGGATTACTTATGGACTATTAGATTATATCACAAGAAAAAAATTGAACGGGCATTAATTAATTTCTTTTTGGTTTTGCAAAGGCAAAGTGTTTTAATGGCCTTCACAATACCAATGAAAACTGACCTTGGGATTCAAATCTCCATATGCACATCAGCCTTTGTCAGGGAGTTACATGGGAACTGGAGCCAGAGAGAGACAGTCTCTGCCACAGAATGTGGGTGATGCTAAAGTGTGTAAAGGAAAAATTATGAATCTTGAAGTTTTATTTTTCAATCTATGGATCATTGTATGACGTTAGGTATAAAACTTAAATGAGTCATAGTTTCTCAGTAAAGAAAATGGTATAGTAATATCTACTTATAATGATCACAGTGAGAATTGAGCTACCAGATTGGCTATTTTAATAAACATAACTGTATCATTAAGTAGCTATTACTGCAAGTGCTATTTTATAAATAATAGATTAATAGGTGACCTTCATAGCAATTAGTTGAATGGCTAAAATTTCACATAATTCCACTCCTCTAGGCACAATTAAATATTGAGATTAATCCCTTGGAATACCTTAGGTTTAAAACTTCATTTATGCAATACTGAAGAAAATGTCCATGTTTTGTCATCTTTTGGCAACTCTGTCTGACACCACATTGTTGCAACCATGTCATGCGTTAGAATATGTAATCATCCATATCAAATAAGGAAGATAATGAGTGTACATTCAATATTGATGAGGATCATAAATTTTGAAACTGTGCATGACTGAATACAAATGATATAAACATATTTTGCTTTCCTTTTCTAACTCAAACTATTTCATTGTTTTTTTTAAATCAGAGCTCATGATGTTCAATATGAGTTTCTGCCTTAGTAGCAACATCCTAACAGTATCCTAACAGTTAATTAGTTCTGAAGAGATATTTCATTTTTGTTTTCCTAATTTAAAGCTCTTTCCCATCAGAGGTTCTTTTGTAGTGATGTAGTAGCTTAGCATGTCCCATAGATAATACAAAGAGCAAAATGTGTAGAAGTGAAGCAAATGGTGTATTACAATCATCCGTTGTCCAAGGGAAGGCATGTCTGCTGCAATTCAGTGTGTTTCACTGAGGTCTTGACAGGCAAGGCTAACATGTCTGAGCATGGCTGAAAAAAGCAGCATCTATGTGACTAAATTTGAGTCTGTCAGAAAACTGTGATGCCTTTTATCACAACTCCATTATGTTTCATGAGAAGCCTCTTTGCCTCTTGACAGACAGGCATTACCAATTAAAAGTGCTCATAGAACATGTTTCATAGTTGAAGCCCTTCACTGGTCTATTTTGCATGAAAATATGGCTTGTTATGCTCATTAAAAATAAGCTAAAAACAAGAAATATGTTTCTGTGAACTCTGAGGCCTTCATTTGCCTTTGAAGTCTAAACTTACATGCTTGTCTTCTTTTGTTTATAATCAAGGTAGCAATATTTTTTTGACTTTTTTTACATTTTATTATTATTCTTATTATTTTATAGTACAGTTTCATATTCCCTTATCCCCTCCCCAGTTCCCTCCCCACCCAGTTCCTCTATATCATTACTAACATATAGTTCTTCATACTCAGTCATATGTCCATCATTGCGGGCATGGACAATGGCAGAGAGTCCAGAATCCTATTGTCAAGATATAGTAAACAGTTTCATTGTAAGTCCATTTTTGTCTGGAAGCAGAAATGCATACCACACTACATCCTCACATCTGAATGTTAGTCTCCATTTCACAGCTACTGTACATCCCCTTAAATGAAAAGTCATGTTTCAAAATCAACAATAGAAAGAAAAGAGGAAATTTACAATGCCATGAAGTTAAATGACATGTTACTAGATATGACAGTCTCCATTACACAACTGCTGTACATCTCCTTAAATGAAAAGTCATGATACAAAATCAACAAATAGAAATTTACAATGCCTGAAGTTAAATGACATGTTGCTAGATATGACAGTCTCCATTACACAGCTACTATATATCCCCTTAAATGAAGAGCCACAAAACAAAATCAACAACAGGAAGAAAAAAGAAATTTACAACACCAAGAAGTTAAATAACATGCTAATAAATGACTAATGTGTAGATGAAGAAATGAAAATCAAGAACCTTCTTGAAGAAAATGATGATACCGTATGGTATACGAGTCATTGAATGATTTAATCAGAAGGAAGTGTTTTGAAGAGATGAAACTAACAGAGAATAACAAAACCCATGTGATATAGTTTCTGCTAATCTTTGTTGAAGTGTGTCTCCTCCAGACAATAAGCAGATGGGTTTTGTTTTTTAATCAAGTGTACTACTCTATGATGTTTGATTAAGCTTAAGCCATTTACATTCAGAGTTTAATATACATGGGTGTAACGTTGGTCCTGTCATTTTAGGAATGGGTTGTTCATTGGTTTAGTCTTCTGTTGTCATTTTACTGGGCTGTTCTTCCCGTTTGCCTTTGGTTTTGGTAGGTGCTATTCCTCTTCTCTGCCAAGAGAACATGTTGAAGTATCATTTGTAGGGCAGGTTTGGAAGAGGCAAATTCTTTTAGCTTTTCTTTGCTGTGGAAGAATTTTATTTCATTTTCAAAGACAAAAGAAAGCTTTGCTGGATATGTTATCCTGGGCCGACAATTTTTTTCTTTTAGAATCTGGAATATGTCACTCCATTCTCTTCTTGCCTGTAGAGTTTCCTGTGAGAGATTTCCTGTGAGCTTAATTGGCTTTCCTTTATATGTCAATTGATTTTTTTTTCACGTGCACATTTAAGGATCTTTTCCTTATGTTCAATTGAAGAGAGCTTGATGATCATATGTCGTGGTGAAGATTGCTTTTGGTCAAGCCTGTTGGGAGTTCTGTGCCCCTCCTGGAACTTGTTTCCCAATTCTTTCTCTAGATTAGGGAAATTTTTCCTTTATTATTTCATTAAATACATTTGCAAACTCAGCTTCTCTTTCTGCACCTTCTGGGACTCCTATAACTCTTGTATTTGTCCTCTTAATAGTGTCTTTCAATTCTTGAATACTTTGTTTGGCCTGATCCAGCTCTGCTGCCAGCTTTTTGTTTGCTTCCCCCTGGTGACAGGAAATATCTTCCAATTCTGAGATTCTTTCTTCTGCTTGCTTCATTCTATTTTGGAGACTCTCCACTGTACCTTTAATTTGCTCTACTGTGTTCTTAATTTCTGATATACCAGTCTTGATTTGCTTTATTGCTTCCTTAAATTCTTTGAACTCTTGCATGAGCTTCTCATTGTTGATCAGAATCTTTAAAATGAGTCTTATGGATTCTGTGTGCCCCATTTTCTGGATGTCTTCCTCAATTAACTCTGAGATTGGCATAGGGTTTTGCTCCCTTGCAGGAGAGTTTTCGGCAATATTCATTGTGCCGTTGTCTCTTCTTTTGCTCTTGATCATTGTACTTCTGGTTAGCAGAGTCTTCTCCTTGGGGCAAGTTTCTAAGCTGTGTCACTCACAGGTCTACAATGCGATTTTCTTTAGTGTTGTTGGTACACAACTGTTCTTGCAGCCACTTGTGCCACAACCTCCAGCAAGTTCCAGGTCTGGGTTCTTATGTCAGATTTCCACTGTGGTCTCCACAGCCCCAGCTCTTGGCTCACCACTCACCACCTCCTGTGATACCGTGGTGAGGTTGGACTGTTGTCTCTGCAACCTTTCTCCCACTTCCGGTTGGAGCAGGTCCCAGGATTAGAGAGACACCAGGTGTCCTATACAATTAGGTTGTTGGTGGCACTGATCTTGTTGGAACCTGTTGGACATTAGGTCTGGGTGCCACATGGACCTATTTTGACCTGTACGGTGACACAGTCAGTATTATTTTCCTGCGGGACCAGTGCAATCTCAGGCCTCAGCAAGTTCTCGTGAGATCAGCACATGCGCAGTGCACTGTTGTCCCCTGCAGTCCCAAAGCTATTGCCACAGTGCCCAAAATGGCGCCTGCCGTACAACCACTAAGGTTCTTGATTTGCTGGCCGTCAGATGCGAGGGCTATTCCAGACCTGCCCTGAGTGGAACCCATAGAATGCCACGTTGTTGCAGTTCACCCAGACAGAAATGAGCTCACTCCCAGCTTAGCGCATGCTCAGTCCTCTCCCTTGCCCTTTCCTCCTTACGCAAAATGGCGCCCAATTCAGCTCTAGGGGGCTGATTGGACTGTGAAATCCACTCTGTTCTCGCACTGCCCGTCTGAGATCTGCTGCTCTGTCTCTGCTCCTGGTCAAATCAAACTGACCAGCAGAATGGACAGTTCTTTGTCTGGGTTCACCACCCGAGCTCCCAGTGAAAGTCCCTTCCCACCTGGTTGCTGGTGGAGTTCCGGCTGCTGTGGAGTTCAGATCGCCGTGCTGGAATATCAGTCTCTGCAACACCACACCTTTGTGTCCGATGCTTTCTTTGTCTGTCAGTCTCCAGGTACCCCTCTGCTGTTGTTCTGTCCTTTCCTGTTTCCTGAAATATGTCCTTTCTGCTTCATCCTGGTTAAATGTTTTTCCGTCTGTATAAACGTGTCCTTACCCTATTCCGCCATCTTGATTCTCCAATGTTTATTTTTTGTTTTCCAGGAATTGGGAATCTGTTCAGCACTTTGAATATATAATATCCCCATCTTCTGCACTTGTCTCGTTCGTGATAATTCATCACAAAATACCATGGGCACTTTCTTGTATACAGTCTCTTGTTTGTCCCCAGCTGCTTTCAGAACATTCCCTTTCAATTTATTTATTTACAGATTTCGGAATGTGGGTCTTGCTGTTCATTTTAGTTTTTGAACTCTTTATTGAACCTCTTGATATCTATAGATATGGATATAGACATATATCATTTATATATGGAGAGAGATGCTTTATCAGACTTATAATGCTTTCAATTATTTATTAGATTTTTTCACTTCATTTTTTCTTTTTCTATCCTAATAATCTCACTCTGTATACTGATACAAGTAAGAATACCCCACATTTTTGTAATAGGTTCATATTTTTCATTTCTTTTACTTGGATTACACAATTTATATTATTTTTTTCAAGTTCATTGGTTTCTCCTTCTAGTTGTTCAGTTCTGAAGTTGAGCAGTTCTGGGGAACTTTTCATCTCAGTTAATGTACATTTCCGCCACTGAAATTTATTGACAGTTTTACATGATTTATAGCTCTTTATTCCTATTCTATACACGACAAGGCATAACCATTTATACCTTCCTTTACATTTTTAGTTCCTTTAGTTCATAGATTAACACCCTTAATCATTCCTTTAAAACTCTCACCTATGAACACTTTGCATCACCTGCTTTTGCTCCCTATGTATGATTACGCATTTTGTATTTTAGAATATGTCATAAAATGTCATATATATATATATATATATATATATATATATATATATATATATATATATATAGTGGAAACTCTGACTCTGGATCTTGACCCAAGCCTAGGTCTTGTTTCTGGGTTGTTTTCTCATTCCTTCCTTCACTGAGAAAGTTTAATAGACAATTTCCAGAACTCTGTTTCTCATACAATGCAAAGTGTATGGTGCCATTCCTTACAGGGTGCCAACTGGCCTTGCATAAAGACATCCTGTGGGACTGTTCAGGCTCTTTTTGGCTTGAGCTTACTTCCTATTCTTTCTTCAGTTGGTATCACAGCCAGCATTTAGACCCCACTCCTTTTAGCTTTTTCCCATCAGGCTTGCATGGATTTCACTGTCTGATTCAGCTAAGGTTAAACCTTACTCACAGATGTTTCTTTTTTTTTAACTTTTATTTCTCATGATACAGTTCCATAGGCTCAGGGACCTCCATTCCTACCTTCCATTCCTCACACACCCTCAAACAATTCCCCCCTATATGGTTACAATAGTATAGCCCTTTAACAATTATAAGTCCATCATTATGCTATTTAAGTGTATTATTATTATAGAGATTTAGACAATGGTAGGAAACCCAACATTCTATGTCTCTACTCCCAAATAAAAGACGAATTCAGGGATGCTTTTTGAAGTTAGCCTTTTTTAATTTTTCATTTATTATCATCATCATCATCATCATTTTAAGATACAGTTCCATAAGCCCTGTGTTTTCCCCTACCCTCTAACTCTCCACCCCCTCTAAATTACCCTGTATTGTTACAACAGCATAGTTCTTCTTAAGCAATCATAAGTTCATCATTGCGGGCATGGACAATGACAGAGTCCAGCATCCCACTGTCATGTTACATCCAACAGTTTCATGGGAGTCCATTCTCAACTGAAAGTAGAGATGAACACTGCATCTTATCCTCACATCTGAACATGACAGCCTCCACCACAGTCACTGTAAATCCATTCAAGTAAAAAGCCACAAGACAAAATCAACAACAGGACCTTTACTTTCTCCCACATTTTCCTTTCCTTTTCTTTTCTTCCTATTATTGCTCCCTTTTGTCTCTCATCTTGCATTTAGTAAATTAACGTGTCAGATATTTTCATAGATGCACCATAATTCTGTAGGCCTTATAATGTTTTAAAAATCAACAAAGCTGTTTGCTATTCCCTATTAGTTGCAATGGTGCCTTACCCTTCACAATCTAAAATAATATATTAAGACAATGTCATTGATTCCTAGACAGTAGTTTCATAAATTTGGCTCACAGTCATGGGAAATATTCTGATATTTTTATCATGTTAATCACCCACTATTTCTCCAGAAATTCCTCTATATAAGTCAAAATATAAAATTATTGCGATCAGCCCTATGATTCCACAGATTTTCTTCCACCTACTACCATTGGCATCCCATGTGGATTCTGGTTCATGGTGTGGCTGCTCCACTTCTGGATCAAGCTCCATGCTTGTGTATTGGGAAGGCAGCAGAGATGAGTCAGGAAATTGCACCACTGCATCTCTGTGGAGACCTGGAGTGGGCTCCTGACTCCTGGCTTCAGATCTGGCAATTGCAGCCTTTTGGGGAGTCAGCCTGTGGATAGAAGTTATCTCTTTCTGTAGCTCTTTTCTTTCTACTGATTTTTATCTCAAATAAAAATAAATAAATCTTCAATAAGACAAAGCATTTTGTTGAAGAATATTAATGCAATATTCAAAATATGCTTTACACTGTATAATTTCATTGTGAATTATTTGATTTACTTGAAAATTCAAGGATAAATTTATTTTAATGTATACTCTTTTACTAAAAATTCTAGTGGAATTGAACATGTGAAGGAATGTGGTTTCATTTTTCTCATTTCTCTGTTTTCATCGAGTTTTGCATAACACAGAGAGATCTCAACCACTAGTTCATTCTCGAAATGCCTGTAAAGACAGTATTTCACGAAACCAAAGAATGGAGAACTCAGAACTCAAAACAAAACATCCGCTTGGACTACATAAACACTGGAACCTCAGTCACCACTTACTGACTTTCAGGGTGTGCAGTGCAAAGTTAAATGGAGGCTTGAATCAAGACTTAAAGAATGGGCTGAACTGTACTACGGGCTGTGGATGTCAATTATGCATCTTGATCACTGCACAAATTTCTTATCCCTGGTCTTATTTTGAATTTCATGCTCTGTGCTAATCAAAGTTATTAAATGAACTAACATTCCGTGTGTAAAACTCATGGTTATGACTATGATATACTTATGTTGCTTATGTTACACTGCAAAAGAAAAGTTTTCATGTGGGTTTAAATTAATAAAAAAAAATTATTCTAATAGGCCTAATCAAATCACATGATCTATTTAAACATAAAGTTTATTTTTTCAGAGTGAAAGAAAGGAGAAGAAAGAGATTTTCAAGTTGTGACTATAAACTGATACATTTTGCCTAATTTGGGAGATGCAGTTATACACTGAGGGAATATACACTCTAGTCATCCTGTCCTGGCTGCTAATGAGTGAAATGGATCTCTGTCCTACACATTCATGAAACTGGATTATTCCAACAATTCGAATAAGTTTCTCACAAAGTAATACCCATGAGTCCCCAGATAAGAAGCAACCTGGCCAACACACTAATTCCAGGTTGTGGGACCCCATGCAGAATATTTATCCAGCCTACCTGTATGTATAACTCAAAACTGTGATAGGGATGGGGCATTAACCTAAATATTAAAATGACAACTGTGGCACCTGGGTCCTTCATTGCAGTAGTTATAGTCGTTTTTAGGTCAAGCTACATTCAGCTTCTGGAGAAAGCAGATACTAGGAAACAGTTGTTATTATCAAGTAATTGCGTGTAGTCCTATCAATCATCAGGACGACCTGGATTGAATTCTGATCCCTGCTTTTTCTAAAATTGTACTAAAGTAAGGTATCTTAAGTTATCTTAAGTTTGTGTTAATTCGTTGTGGTAGTAATGAAAAACTAGCTGAGTTTGTTTTGTTTTGTTTTATACTGCCAGACATTGCCACATAACTGAAGCTGTTTTTGAAGCATCAAAGCAAAAGAAAAGCAAATGTTGATACAAAAATATCTCAAGAATCATTTTATTTAAAACTGACATATAAAACAAAAATCATGGTTGTATTAGTCAAGTTTTCTGCCTTTCCAATATCCTAATTTTATTAAAAAAGGATTACTAAGCAATAAAGAAGAATAATTCAACTTGGAATGTTAATAAATGTAATAAATCACATGAATCATAAAGTTAGTGGAAAAAAATCAATACTTAATAAGAAACTATCCTGGAAACGCTAAACCAGATCCCAGTGAGATGTGGATCATTTTCAAAAATGAATGGTAATTGGGAATGGCAGGAGAGCACAGATTTCTTAATCCCAGTCCCCATGTTTCCTGCAACAATTGATTGTTTATTTCTCTAATTAAACCACATTAGTAATGCTCCATATGATTAATAATAACATTGCAAATTCTTTAAAATGGAAATGTATAAATGAACTTCCTCTGATTTAACCTTCCAATTTTCATCCCATAGTCTTACTCTCAAGTTGTTTGAATCATTTTATATACTTTCACAATTTTCCTCTCTCCATTTCTTGTATGTGCTATAGTGGTAACTTTCTTCACTTTAATTTATCCATTTAATTCTCGTTTTACCCTTCCCTAATATTGAAATCTGAATATAATTTTATCATATGTGATGTGCATTTGGATTGTTGCCTGCCTTATTTCAAACTATACTCTTCAATGCATTAATACAATTGATTTCTCACAAAGATTCTAGTTTGATGAAAACTCCCACCAGCTCTATATTTTTCTTGGTTATTGCTTAGCAAAGATAATGTTTCTCAACAGGACTCTTACTAAGGGTAAGTTTTAAAGAGTTGAGGTGAGTGTTAAAAAATAAACAAGAGTTACCTATTACATCTGTGAAATTTAGATAATTTTTTGTCACATCAATATTTGTCACTTTTCAATTACTGTAAAATAACACATTCACTATATATTGAATAGTTATGCCCTTCATTAAATATTCTTCTGACATCATCAGTTGGTAAATTTCAAACCTTACGGTTTAGCCTTAAGGATCACAATTACTCAATTGCTAGATCCAGCATCTCTGCAAAGGTTGAAACAACAATTTTGACTCAACCAAAATGAAATGTGGCTTATTTCCATTTCCATGATTAAATTCACTTTACATAGCAGTGAAAAATCACTGCCCTTGTGCTTGCAATCTTGTATTGTAGCAAGACCAACTATGACATATACATGGATATGATCAGGTTGTGTGACTCACACTTAGTTCAGTGATGCAAATACCTCAGAGACATAAGAGATTTAAGACAATGAATGTTTTAGGTTTATTACTCAATTTACTTGAAAATAGGAAAATATGCTTGACCAGTGCATCATTCACATTTTCTTTTCTAAAGTAAATCAAGTGGAAATGGTGGAATACCCTAACAAAATGGTGGACTATTCTAAAACGGTTTTTAAAAAGTATGTGTATTAAATTCAAATGACTAATAGACATATGAAAAACATATAAAATTACATTTAGATTCTACCTAATCCCACTGATAACGGCTACATTCAGAAATCTACTAATACCTGCCCGCATGGATGTCAGAACAAGGGAGCCCTACTTCACTATTGGTGGGGAAATAGGCTATTGCAAGCACTATGGAAGTCAATGTGGAGAGTATTAAGATAACTGATACTTTATCTGCTATATAAAACACAGCTATTCAACTCTTGTGAATATATCCAAAGGAAGCAAAATCTGCAGATGAAAAAAGTGACCTTTATTTCTTGCAGCACAATCCACAATAGAAAAGACATGTAAACAACCCAGATGTCCATCTAAAAAGAAATGAATAAAAATACTGGTGCATCAACTATATGGAATACTACTCAGCCATTAAAAAAATGAAATTTTACCATTTGCAACAAAAATGGTCCCAACTAGAGACCATTATGATCAGTGAAATGAGTCAATCCTAAAAGATTAGTATAATATATTCTCTCTGATATAAGGCAAATTCCATGCAAAATAAAATGATAAATTGATATATAGGGAAACATGTATGTACATGTATTCACCTACACAAACTGTACAATGGAGGCAACATGGCAGGAAATGAAGATATGCTACAGTGTGCATCTGTACTGCTGAATCAAAGCAGGACTCTCAATAAAACTGTTAGACATACTTTGGTAATGGCATACTAGACTATCTTCCATCATCTACACCTGCAATGAGATGACACACAAAATAGCAGAATGCTGAATTTTGACCATTGGTAATGCACTATACCATTGTAATAACAAGTGGAAAATAGTAGATGGAGATGGGGGAAGATGATGAGAGAATCTCTGGACCTATGGGATCAGATCTTGAAAAATAATTAGAAAAAATGAAAAAGAAAATAATAATAACAAATAATTTTATGTTTTATTGAAGTAATTTAGTTTTGTTGTTAATGCTAATATTTAACATATGACATATTACTCTGAAAGTATATCACAAAAAAGAATAAAACTCAGCTTACTTCTTTTGCCTGCACACTGGTTTCTTCATACTACAGAGATGATTCAGATTTAAAATTTGATCATTTATAGTAGACCATCAATTGCAGCTTATTTTCTATTATTTGATACACATTGGGTCACAGATAGGTAATCCTAATCATTTATAATTCATGAAGCTTCCAAGTACCTATGCATACCCATTTTATGACCTTATGACAAGTAATTAAAGTACCTTGATTTTCCTTTCATAATTATCTACTATATATTTCTAAATCATCTCACTAATTATTCAAAATAAATTTTTACCCTCTCCAAGATTGTTTTCAAAATGAATGAAAAAAAGTTGATGCATATTTGGAGTTTTCACAAAATAGTAGGTAAAAATGTAGACACAGATAATGGACATATGAACAAAATATTAACAATGATGAAATCTGACCTTTGTGAAAATAATACTGACATATACCACAGGATTGCTTACACTGTAGCTCATTTCAAGCAAATGCAAAATAACAGCGTAATACGTTTGAAAAATGAAGGAAATAAATATTAAGTATCTGCTTCTTTTCTCCATTTTTCCCAAAAGATAAAAAGAATAAGTTTGCTTTTGAAACTTTAAAAGGTGCTAGAGTAGTTATTAACATTAACTCGGTCTTCTTTCATAAGAAGTACAATGGTGTTTGGTTTCTAATTTCTTGAAGAATTCATCCACTTTGTTTTGAAAAAAAGACATGTGGTCTCAACTTAGCAGCCTCTAGCTGAACAGGTAGAAGAGCAATGCTTACTACCCAGGAACAAATGCTCTTGAACTGAAGTCTGTACTTCTCTTCCTGGATTTTAAGTACTCAGTACAATGGCCAGGTTAGCTCATTGGGAAATCAGGAACAAGCAGGAGCGGGACTGCTGAATAAATTGAATTTGCTGCATACATGGCTCCCAGGCACACATTTTAAGAAAAACAAGTCACAGTGAAATGAAGAAAGCAAAGTCAGTTCTGAAAAGTATAACTGACAGCGCAATCTTTAATTGAATTGAGTTGACAAGGTATTTGCAAAAAGTTGTTCATAAATATTTAAAAGAACTCAAGGGCAATAATTAAGAGTGTAATATATTAATGTGACTGATTTTATTTTTTTTTCAGCTAAGTGAAGATTAATTACTAAACAAAATACATTTGCCTTTATCAGCCACCTTTTTCTTTCTTTCTTTCTTTTTTTCTTTCTTTCTTTCTTTCTTTCTTTCTTCCTTTCTTTCTTTCTTTCTTTCTTTCTTATATTAGCAAATGATTAAGATTAATGAATAGTAGATGAATCCAAACTACATACAAAACATTATAACAGAAATAGTATGATATGATTATCAAGTAACTTGTTAGAAATTATTTTTATTGCTTTGTTTCATGATGGATTATGTAGGCTTATTCTTTATTATGTTGATAAATTGACAACTGAGAAAGAAAGAAAGATGTTTGGCAGTAATGTACATGTAGTGGAATTACAGGTTTCAAATTTATTGAACATGGTGTTTCAAGAGAAGGAAATATGGTTGGAATACATGTTTGCATTTGATTTTAAATGTAAGTTCAGAATTACATTGGAATACAGCATTAGAATTTTTTTGTGGACTTTTGTTCCAAACTTTTTGCTTAAGACAATGTATTTATTTATAGTACCTGATTATTACTAGTTAAAATTGATGAACAGTGTTGAATTCTCAAATACTGCAGGAGGGTGATTTCCGCTATTAACTGCCTCACAGAAGTAGGAAAAATAAAGAAAACGAAATAATTTAGAACAAAAATAGCCAAGAAAGGTTGGTTTTTGTGTAAAACATGACAGCTTCTTTTTAGAATATGGCATTTTAAAAAGCATAATTAGACAAAGTTGCAACAATAATGTGCTTAGTTTACTACTAGTTCATCTAACATCTATTACAAATCTGGTGTATGTTTGAGATACACATAGCTCCTAATATATAAAAGAACACCTGAAACAATTCAAAGAAAAAGAAACAAAAAGTTGTTTATTCTTCAGCAGAAGTCTTAAAAAAATTGTGGCTTCTTCTTTACATATGTCTATATTTTAAATGCCTTCCTATTCATTTTTGCACCCAAATAAATTGTTTTTCCAAACATTTGAGGTGCCTTCATATCTACACACATGCTGAAATCATTTTACTTAAAGTTTTGTTGTAAAGAAAACAAATGACAAGGAGATTTTCCACCTTGTCTTGGAGACATACTCATTTGTCTGTGTGAAATAGGATAAGGATTATTCTGGTACTCTAAACATACCTTGGAAGCTACTGACAATGCAACCTGGAGCCTCTCAGCACCAACTCCATTTAAGGAGTCTGTTGATGAGATCTTTCTACAGCCTGCATAGCTCATTTGATTACCTTCTACAAAGCCTTAGTGCAAGTTTTCCTGTGCTGAACTCACAGATAATAAATATAAAATGAAATAATGTTTTCACATTCCTCATTACATATAACAAGTTAACAAATATATCCAAATATAAGATAATAAACATTTATAAGAAATAAATTATTATTTAGCAGAGTGGAAAAATCTGAAATTTAAGAGATTGATGATGAATTTTTAATGCTTTCCTTGAATTAACCAATTTATATCATAGGAGTCAGTGTCCAAGTTATTATATTCTAAATGTTGGCGTGAATTAACTTACCTGAGGTGATTTTGATTACAAAAAGCACCATGAAACCATCCATCTCAAATAGCTTGCATTTCTTCATATAGAAATAACAATTACAGCACAAAGAAGAATTATCTCGACAAATGTGTGAAGATTATGATAAGCCATACCTTTGATGGAAAATCAAACATTTTACGTAGCATATTTTATCAATAAAAACAATAAAAATATAGATCCCCAAACATATTGTATAGACAAATGGTATGTAACTGAAAGCAACACCTTATCTATAGTTACTTAACCACACAACGCATTTTGTTTATAAATGTCATACATTTGTAGTTAACAAAAATACATCAATCACTTTTGCTTTGTTAGCTCTAAGAATTGCTCACTAAGATGTAGGTTTAAATTTTTTTGATTGTTTCATCAATTCCATCTGGATGTTTTATAATTTGTAAGTCTATATAAACTTTCTATAATTCAATGACCTGTTTTTTCATTGTACTTACAAACACGATATTTAGTGACTCTAGAACAAACATACTCATAGTCTGTGTTTTAATCTTATCATTTCTACTGAAGCACTTATCCTTGTCTCTTGGCATTCCATGTAACTTTCATTTAATTGCATTTGACTGCCAATTATGGAACATATTGGTGTTATTCTGAGATTCTTATTCACCTATCTCCAGAAATAGCTTAGCTTTGCTTATCACAGGTTAGTACAGTTGAAGACAATCTTTCAAAATCAACTAAAATTTGACTAGCTAAAATTCTTCTAGTTGACCCTCACTCCTTTATATGCCTTGTTCGTGGGCGGAGGGTGGGGAGCAGGGGTGGTGCTCATTCTTCTACTTATAACTTCAGGTTTCACCAATAGTTAAGTTCTTAAACCATTAAATTTCAACTGCATCGCTGAGTTCTGAAATTATTTTTCTGTCCTTCAGGTAGATTTCATAGACCATGAATCTTATATTTTTATAGAGCTTATTTTTCTGTATGTTTACAAATATAATGTACTATTATAATAGCTTCTTTAGACATGTGCTTTTCTCTTGGAACCTAAACTCTCTGAAGATGACAACTGTCTATTTTGCTTTTGTAATCTCAAGTAGTTAGAAGTCTTGTGTAACAGTGCAAGTACTTTAGGGGAGGACTTTGACATAGTACGAATGTTCATAAATATGTATATATATAAAAAGACATATATTCATGTGTTTATATACATATATGTATACACACATATACACACATATTTAGACATTGTTTCAAGTTTAGCCTTGTAACACGACATGTCAAGCTGCCAATTTTGCCACCAGTATCTCCATTGTGCCTTGATTTGAGCCCAAGTTGTTCCACTTCTGTTCCAACTTCTTGCTAATGCCAAACATAACAATGGGAAATGATCCAAGTTCTTGAGCCCTTGTGCCAACTTAGGAAATCAGGATTAAACTTCTGGCTCCTGGCTTCAGCCCAGCCTGATCCTGACCATTGCAGTCTTTTAGGAAGACACTAGTGGGTGGAGGATCTTTCTGTCTGTCTGTATGTCCCTACTGTGTATATGATTCTGTATTTGGAATAAACAAATAAATCTTCAGAAATGTTTCATAAAATTTATTTTGCTACATAACCTTTGAGTAACTACATTATGTTTTTTTTTTTTAAGATTCCCTGTTATAATTAGTTCTTATTCAGATCACTGAGTAGTTTACATTGCATTATCCTTGGCTGGGAATATATTTTCACTCTATAATGTAATGTCCTGAATATTTATATAAATTACTTTGGAACCAGAGGGTGTAAAATTTTGAATTTCCTTGGAGTGAATGGTATTAGAAATTATTTCCCAGAGGGAGGATTGTATGAGGTAAGCCCAAGGATTAATATGTTAACTATTTGGACGAAAGAGATAAGTTATTTGGGGAGAGAAAAATTCATTCAGAGGTTTGAACAAGTGAGACAGCATTAAATTTGGAAACGCAATGGCTGTAGGGAAGTAGAACATTGAAGAGGGGCTGGAGAGTTGGAGCATGATGTATCAGATTGAAAAGGGTCACCCTAACTGGTTAATGGAACTGCACGGCTGGGATCAGCACACACAGTTTCTTCTTTTACATACAGTTTTATCAAATTTAATTTGTTTGCTTCAAATGCAGAGTAGTAAAAGAGAGAGAAAGTGCTGCTGACCACTGGTTGCTCCCCAGACAGCTAGAGTATCCAGGTCTGGGGAAGGACAAAGTCTGGGAGTCTATCAGGATCTTATACACAGGCAACAGTGATGAAAAATATCTTGGTCATCTTCTAATGTGTTTGCAGGTAGTTAGTAGGGTGCTAGTTATAAACTGGAATATATGCCATGCCAAGCAGTGCTATAATATCTGATACAGGCTTCACAGGTAGAAGCTTAACCCACTATGACACAGTACTTCAGTTGTCAAAAAAATATATGGCATTCCTGGTGGAAAAGAGCAAACATTTAGTTAAAGTGGTAGGCCCTAGAATATAGAATAATAACAATAATATTATAGAGATTTTTTAATCTGTTGAGAATTTTACCAGTACTCACTTAGGGGAACTTTCATGGTTGACACTCAGACTGCCATCGTTTTGTTTAATCATCCATCTTTTCATTCCTTGTTTATGATTATTATCTTCTATCACATACAGTCAGCTACTGTTTTAGTCACTCTGGAATAAGTAGTTAAAGAGATGCAAGATTTTTTTGTTCTTTTCAGTCTTTACCTATGGATGTACAGAAGGGTGAATATTATGAAGATGAAACCTAGCAAAAGTGTGTATTGTTACATTAATTATTATATCACACTTAGATAAAGTTAATGTGCAATGTGGCATAATAGGTCCATTTGTACTTTTAATTCCCTTATTTTTTCATTGTATAAATTTTAATTGATTCAGGTAATTTTGGGAATATTTATAATAAATGGATAGAACTTACTTATCTAATAATCTTTAGACATGCTGAGAATAATAAGTAAGATTTCTAAGTGTTGATAGGCTTCTGTGAGGACACATACCTTATCTTCCCCGTGGTACAATTCAGGATGCTCTCATTATGTTCAATGCCAAAATCTGGCAAGTGAGTTTATAAGGACTCACACAAGACATCGCTTTTATATAAAATAAATAAAATATCCTACTGAGAAATTGCTAGTGTCATTTAAACTGTATCTATTCCAGTCACTGTCATTAAATTTTATGTTAAATTTGATTTTTTAAAATTATATTACTTGGAGATGTCTTCCGATCCAAAATTAAGCATAGATTTAGGCATAGCAATTAGCCTCCCTTAATAAGCACACAGTTTCAGCAATATGGATGTACAAAAAAAAAAACAAAACTCTTAGTCAATTCCTTGGATTTAAGCAACTTAGAGTGATTGATGTTACGTTGTTTCCATTGAATGCAAATTTAATGACAAGAATGCTTGTGAAGTTTTAGTCCTTAAACAAAATATTTCCTTTATTCTTTCAGGATGAAATTTAAACTCCCACTTATTACAAAATACATGAGCAGTTTATCACACCCAAAAATTCAGATTTTAATATTGTATTTGGAAACCTACAATAACAGAAACTTTTTCAGAAAATGTTGATGCTTGCAGCTTGTCTGTCATTGTACTGCAGGATGACTTGGGTAACTCCAGTACAAAACATCACTAAAGGAAAAGCATCTTATATTACCCTATGCTTAATTTAGTCATTGTATGCTGAGTTTATATAGATTATTATTTTCTTTGAGAGCACAATTTAATATTAGAGACTCATGAAGTTAATTGCTCGTTTCATCCATCTGGTCAGAATAATGCTGATTACTAATAAATGAGTCTGTGTCAGTAGCACACTTATTTTCAAGAAATATTGTGTATTTTGTTTTGGGGCAGCAATGAGTAAGTGAAAGAGCTATATTTTGGTGATGTGTTTTCAAGTCTTATAAAATAATTTGCTGTTCTTGGTTAAAAACAGTGAAATAAAAATAAAAAATGATTTTGGAATATATATGTAGGACCTTGAAAACTGTTTACAATTTCAGTGTACATGATAATATAATTAGAATTCACATTTATGTAGCATCAAAGCATTTCCTGATTTTTATATACATGTTTTACCACATCTTAGTAATACAAAATGAAAGTTTATCATCTTTGAGAGATATGAAGTATGTATCGGGAGCTCATGAGGACAATGGGGTAATAATTTATATTAACTAAGATGAGCCCCTTGTGTAATTTTTTTCAGTTAAACTATATTATATTGAGCTTTCCTTCAGTGTACATATTCTACCATGCTATTTCATATGAATAAAATGAGTCACTACTAAAGCATTCAGATGAATCTTTTATATGTATACCCATCACATTTGCAGGATTTCTAGACTACCAAGGTTCTCTTTCCAATCTATTACTTTTTAAAATTACATTAAAAGAAAAAAACTGAAGTGCAGAGTTCCAAAGATGGAGGGAGACATTCAAAGAGAAAACTTCAATCTACTAGTTCATGCAACAAATGGTGGAAACAGGGCTGGGTGAAAACAATGCCAAAAACCAGTAGCTTTATCTGAATGAACCACTTGAGTTCAGGTGCCCAACGGTTTTGTCCATCACCCTGCTGCTTTATCAGACACATTAACAGGGAGTTGAATGGAAAATGGAGCAGCTGGGACTCAACGCAGCACCCATGTGTGATTCTGCAAGCAGCAGCTTCACTCACCATGCCACAATGCTTTCCACTATGGCAATGTAGAAGTGTCTGAATGTATTACTCTAAACTAACTTAGTCTGATGGTGAGTTCTAGGTAAAGTTATGTTTCTTTAAGAGAGCCTGCTGAATAGACTGCTTAATGTGTAATTAACCTGCATGCCTAAATGATGCTGGTCCTTTGCTATGGAGACCTTTTGTGCAACAACCCATCTTCTCCGTATTTGAGTGTTCTTAAATGTCTTAAGTTAAGCATAATTGTAACTCTTATTATCTTATGCTTTTCTCATGGCCAAGATACTGAAGCAGTAATATACAACTAGTACAGCATTATAGTCATAACTATGAGAAAAAGATAAGGCCACATATCTTACGGTTACATATCAACATAAACCAAATCTGTTGTGTCCAAGTTGAGACATGTGATCTCATAGCCAATAAAGTTAATGATTCTAATAATGCTCTGTAATCCTCAGCTACTGGGTACAATTCCTGGAGATGTCCTGTTAACTTGTGATTATGACTGGAATGGTAATTCAGGGCAGAAAGACCAATAAATGTCATTACACTTCCCAAATGGGATGTGTGAGTTTAGTGTGTGAGTTTTGTTTAAATGTAACCTAAGATGGAAAAGCAATAATATATGAGTGAATTTTCAAAGGTAATTGAAGCTTAAAATACTCAAGGCATCATTATGATCACCCTAGAATTGTTTGAATGGAGATTGTGTTTTTTCTGTGTTCAATTGTGAATGATCTCAGTTATATTTATTAACAATGATGAAAGATCTGTATAAATATCTACATCTTACTTTTAATAATCTAATTGTATTAATTTCACCTGTCAAAAACAAAACAAAACAAAACAAAACAAAACAAAACAAAACAAAACAAAACAATCTAAGGTGAGCCTCAGGGGCAGTGCTCCAGCAGGGTCCAGGTCACCTGGCTTGGGATTTTGGGCACACCTGAATGGTGGACCCTGGGTCCAAGATCCCTGGAGATGAGGGTCTGTGGGTCCTGGGTCCTTGGGCCAGCCTACACAATGGGTCCTGGGTTCATGAACCCAAAGGGAGGGCATCCAGAGTGGCGTGGGTTGCTTGACCTGCCTGGGTCCTTGGGCCCGCCTGTGAAAACTCATTCTCCTTATTGGAATAGATGGAGCAATAGACAGCAGACCCAGAAACACATTGAGGATATGGTAGCCCACTGGGCCCTGTAGAGGACATCTGGTACCATTACATAGGAAGGAGAACAGAGCAAATTAGACAACTATCTCAAGCAAATGATGACAGCAAAAATCAGGGCAAACAGAGACTCTGTCAACTGTGTCAGTCAATGGACGTGGGAAGAATCCCCTCATTCTTTGATCGGTAAGATCAATCGCATTACAGAACTATTGAAACCACTTCAGGAGAACCTTCAGAATGTGTGGTACATCGGGACCCTGGGCCAATATCGGTTGGCCATTCTCCATCCTCAGTTACTAGAGCAGTTGGGAGGCTGGGTATGGCTTCACCCCTTGTCACCCCTTGTCACCCCTTGTCTCTCCTCTTCCCCCAGTTAAAGGAAGAAGAAATAGAAAACTGGCACACACTGATTACACTTACTTTTCCCTAACAATCTTTCACACATCATAATAAATCACTGAATAAGTAAATAAATAAAAGGGGCACAGCATGATTCCCTAGTGCCTAAATCCATGCCTCCCAACTGCCAGGATTCCATTTGCTTACTGATTTGTGTTCTGGCTGCCCCACTTCCCATCTACTTCCCTGTTGTGGACTGAGAAAACAGTGGAGGATGGCCCAAAGCCTTAGGAACCTGTGTTCACGTGTGAGATCAGGAAGAAATTCCTGGCTTCACATTAACTCAGCTCTGGTCTATTAGGGAGTGAAGTAGTGGACAGGAGATCTTTCTCCATGTCTCTCCTTCTATCTGCCTTTCCAATTAAAAAAGAAATAGTTAAAAAATAGATAATGCACTCTTGATGAAAAAAGTTTTCAAGAACTATCAATAAACAAGAAGGAATTAGTTGATGAAGAATGAAGTGTTGTCCCCTGGGGAAAGGGCACTCACAAGCATGCCATCTTACTGTTGATAAGAATCATGAAGTAAATGAACTCAGACCATAATTACTCTTGGACCTTAGAGTTTAGGAAGACAGCTTTTAAGAAATTCAAATGCAAATGACTGCTTTCATAACTTTGAACAGTATCTCAAGGACTTTGGAAAACACCCCCAAAATTACACTTCTTTCTGTGTGATTATACAGAGGCTTAGTATAGAAAACATCAATTATATTTTAAAAGTTCATATAGTTAGATTTTAGCAGAGACAATTAAGGTGTGACAGAATACTTGCCTAAAATGAAAACACTACTAAAAAGCTTGCGATAAATTTAGAAGTGTCACTTATGCTTAAGAAGGGACTCAAGAGTTCTAAAACCTAAAATGCACTTTTATTATTAAATAAATCTTAGTATTTATTAATAATCACACCAATTCCTTCTTTAAAAAAGATTGATTTCTCGTTATTGAAAAGTCAGGTATACATACAGAGAGGAGGCGAGACAGGAGGAAGATCTTCCGTCCGATGATTCACTCTCCAAACTGCTGCAACAGCCAGAACTGCACTGACCCAAAGCCAGGAACACTGAGCATCTCCTGGGTCCCCCACATGAGTGCAGAGACCCAGGGCTTTGAGTAGTCCTCGACTGGCTTCCAGGACACAAGCAGGGAACTGGATGGTAAGTGGGGCCTTGGGAACACTAACTAGTGCCAATTCGGAATCCCTGTGTGTGCTAAGGTGAGGACTTTATCTGCTAGATCACCACACTGGGTACAAATACCAATACCTTTGATAAATATATTTACAACCAAATTATGAAAGAATCGTTGGCTAACTACTTAAAGGCTAGTGATGTCATGTTGGATAATATTGTGTTAGCAAAGCCATCAGCTTGCACTTACTTCAGTATTGTATAAAAATGAATGGCATTTTAAAAAGAAGCAACATAGAAATTTGTAGGAATAAAAATTGTAAGAATTTATGTAGTGATAAACTTTGAAGAAATAAAATTAAGTGTAAGATAAAAATAAATGATCAAGAAATCACCCTTAAATCCAGGTCTACCAGTAACCATAACTACATCTTATAAGGATTGTGACTAACAGTTAACTCAAACATGGAAAATAATTACTAAGTAAAGGTGAAAATAGTAAATACCAGAATGCTAGACAGTTGAGGTAACAGTAAGTCGGAGAGATGTAAACTCTAAGGTTAAGCAGTTTTTAAATGCTTGTATCTAATGCTAAGAATATTTTACCAGAAGTTAAAATTGAAGAGCAATCACACTTTCAAAGCAAATTTTTATGTATCACTTAATATATACTTTCACCAAATTCTAGAGCATACGTTATTGGTAGATATAAATGTATGTGTTTGAGGAAACAAATCATAGGAAAATATTACCAAAATAGTGGCACAAAAGCTGCATTAGTGAATTCACAATCAAATCTTTATCTTGGCAAATTTAAAACCTCAGCACATTTGAAGTTTTGCTAATTTTTGCACATTGTAGAAAACATGCTTAAAATCTCTAAAGAAGTGGTTGAGTGCATTTATATTCACATATATATTAACACACATTTATTTCAGGAAACATGTTGAAAATATGAAACAATAAAGAGATAATACAGGAACATAAAATAACATGGGTTAATTTATTCAATCATTTATTAAAAGTCTTGTGTCAGGCAGTCTTTATCACTTTTTAAAATTGTTGTTGCAACAGTTTAAAAACACACTTTATTTGATAAAGCCTACTTTTTAATGGAAGAATAAAGTTAATTAACAATATGATTAAGGGACACCATAAGCTAGTATTTGTAAATAGTTGCTATGTCTTAAAATAGAAGGGCAAGGCAAACAATTGTTGATGAGAGCACTTGAATACCAATACCAGATGAATTGGTAGGGGAAGACTTTGCCTATGCAAGTACTTAAAAAAAGAAATTTGAGGAAAATTGCAATCCAATATCTGTAGGAAAAAAATTTTCTGAATGCTGTTTTCACTCTGTAATAACTTTGCAATTATGGAAGTAAAGTTAATGCGAAAGATAATTTTAAACTGGGAATTATTTGACATTAAGTACATTCATCATGTTGTACAACTACCACCCTGTATGGTTATAAATCATTTTAATACCCCAAAATGAAACCTTATGCCCAAATAAGATATTCCTTTCCCCTTTCCCTACAAACCCTCACAACTACAAATCTGCTCTTCATGCGGGTTTGCTTGTTTTGCACAGCTCATGTAAATGGAGCCATATAGTACATTTTTAAATGGGTTATTTTACGAAGACGGATGTTCTTCAAATTCACTGAATCTGTAAGAGAAAATATCCAGTGGGAAATCCCTACAAACAACATAGTGTTCATGGCGTAGAGGAGACAACAAATCATTATGGTTGGAATGTTCCCCTTTACCTCAGATGCAGGATGGAAACAATATGGACATAATGGCATTGCCCACTTTCCTATCCCCCTGAACCTTTTTTTTCCTTTTTTCTTTTTTTTTTCTTTTTCCTTTAACTGTAATTAACTATGTAAAGATTGTCAACAATACAATAATAAAAAAAAAATAAATAAAATAAAATAAAATAAAATAAAAAAAAGAAAAAAAAATGAGTGATAGGAACTGTGGCAGAAGCTGAGTGCTGACAAATAGTCAAGTCAGATTAAACACTTGATCAGGAATCAGGATTAACCACAGCAATTTAGCCTTGGCAACAGCTTTGTAAGAGAAGATTTAACTGGTAAGAATAGATACCTTAATGCTAGGAAGGAGGAAGAGACTTCTCACATCACTGAGATACAAAACTTCTGGAAAAAAAACAAATGAAAGATTATAGCATGAAAGACCAAGTAGGAACATTTCAGGTTTTACAACATAACAATATTCAGATGTATATGCTGAAAGTCTGTTAAAGGTTGCATTGCAGGGCCAGAGAGTCAATGAAACATGCAAGTGAAATTTCAAGAGTAGGTGTAATGGGCTAAAGGTAAAATTTCAGCACAATGGCTCTGACAACCCATTCATATGCATGAATTACTTTTGTAAGGCAACTAAAGAATAATAAATAGGTTAATCACATCCCTTCTTATGGGATCTACAGCAGCATGGAGCTATGTCATCATAGAAAATTTACAGAATGTCTCATTTGTGTTGACAGAGAAGATAGCTTCTTGTGGTCAATTTTCCACTGAGAAGGTGGGCTCTCTAATGTTGTTTTCCCCTGGGAGACCATTTGTGGTTTATGGTTGGGAGAAGAAAAACCAGGTAACACTGCACATAGATGCCTGACTTAGGCTGCACTCTGGTACACTGTTATTTTAGAGAACAGTTTAAATTATCTGTGTGGTAGATGCAATATACAACACAATGCCTCTGTATAGAAGTGGAGGATGGTGTTCATTTTGAGTTCAGAAACTGATCTGGTTATTTCAGCAGGTATGCTATGAAAGGCGGTTAACCTACCCCTTCCTTTCTGACCATTCTGCCTTGTACCATGGAGTGCCACAACCTGAAGATGCCTGCCAGAAACCAGAGTCAAATTCTAGGACTTCTCAGCCTTCAGATACATACATCAAATATTTATTTGCCTGTAAGCTATTGAGTTTCAAAGATTCTGTTATCCTAGCAATACAAAAACAACACTGCTTCAGGCATTTGGTGATCATAATTTACACTTACATATGCATGTGTCATATTTATACACAGATGTGCACGTTCTCTCTCTATATATACTAAACTCATCCTTTCTGTAATATAAAAGTGTCAAACATGTTTTCAATGATTAGATATATTAATGTCTACACTAACATCATATCCCAGCATGTTACTGAATGCATTGATGTTGGTCTTTTGCTTTATCTCCAATGATGTTCTTCAGTACTCAGCATTATTAAGTATTTCAAAGTTCCTAAATACTTATTTTCAATTGAGGATACCAAGTGAAGTAAAATGGTTAATAGGGTTATAAAACAATTTTAAAAATACTTGTGAACTAAGAAACTAGATCCGTAATAAAATAATGGGATTTGGGGGTCAACAAATTGATACTTCAGCCCTGTTCTGTTTCTATAGCAAATGCAGGTGGGTATCAGTAAAAGACTTCGCTTAATCCTAGTTCATATCGGGAAAACAACCTGTACATACTATCAAGATTTCACAGCTGTGAGAAAAAATGAATTGTTTCCTTTGATTTTTTTTAAAGATTTATTTATTTTTTATTTGAAAGTCAGATTTGCAGAGAGGTGGGACAGTTCCTCCAGTTGTTGGGTCACTCCACAAGTGGCCGCAAAAGCCGGAACTGAGCTGTTCAAAAATCAGGAGCCAGGAACTTCTTTCTGGTCTCCCATGCGGGTGCAGGGTCCCAAGACTTTGTGCCATCCTCCACTGCTTTCCCAGGCCACAAGCAGGGAGCTAGAAGGGAAATGGAGCAGACGGGACAAGAATTGACTCTCGTATGGGATCCCGGTGTATGCAAGTAGAGGACTTCAGCCACTAGGTTACGGCACTGGGCCCAGTTTCCTTTGAATTCTATGTTTATGTCAAGCGTATTTTGAGAGGTTGTTTATTATTGTTGTTGTTGTTGTTTACAGTGCTACATTTCGGGAGAAACAGCAAAACATAAATAAATAAGATAGAGTTGGGAAGAAACCTTTTTAAAGGTTTATTTATTTGTGTTGGGAAGACAGATTTACAGAGAGAAAGAAAGATCTTCTGTCTATTCACGCCCCAAGTGGCCGCAATGGCCATAGCTGAGACAAAGCCAGGGTGCTTCTTCCTGGTCATCCAAATGGGTGCAGCATCCCAAGACTTTGCGTCATCCTCTACCTCTTTTCCTGGCCACAAACAGGGAGCTGGAAGTGAAGTAGAGCATCCTGGACGCGAACCAGCACCCATATGGGTTCCCAGTGGGCACAAAGCGAGGGTTTAGCCACTGAGCCTTGTGCTGGGCCCAGAAACAAATCTTAAAAAAATGTGAGTAAACATTTTTTCTTGGAAAAATAGATACGTACCAATAATTTTTTTAGGGTTTAATAGGAGTTGGATACAGGGTATTTGGGAACCAGCCAGCAAATGCTATTTTAGAATAACTATATTAGAAACAACTACTTTTCCATGGATTGATACTCAGGGATATTTCATTTAGGCTTCACGTGGGGTGTCACACTTGTTCATATATGTTATCTCTGTTTTACTCGTGAAATGACAAGAGCTATAGAAATGTAACCCAACAAACCTAGTATGATGCCACATACTGTAGAATCTTGACAGTAATTTGCAGAGTTTTCGGCAACTGATTCTAATTCCCCTTAAACTACTATCAAGTGAGATCATTCTGGCTAGGATTTAGTATCCGTTGTCTTCTCTAACTCACCTTTTTGAAGGCTTCATGACAATTACCACTTTAACAGTTTATAAATTAGGGTATTTCATGCATATCTGCCTGGCTTGACTATGAGCTTCCTAAGTTTTAAAACCTGGAGACAAAGTCTATAATTTTTATGTCTCGGAGACCAATGCTTGCAGTCTGCTCAGAAATGTATTTTTCTAGGGCCCGGCGGCGTGGCTTAGCGGCTAAAGTCCTCGCCTTCAACGCCCTGGGATCCCATATGGGCGCCGGTTCTAATCCCGGCAGCTCCACTTCCCATCCAGCTCCCTGCTTGTGGCCTGGGAAAGCAGTTGAGGACGGCCCAATGCATTGGGACCCTGCACCCGCGTGGGAGACCCGGAAGAGGTTCCTGGTTCCTGGCTTCGGATCGGCACACACCGGCCGTTGCGGCTCACTTGGGGAGTGAATCATCGGACAAAAGATCTTCCTCTCTGTCTCTCCTCCTCTGTGTATATCTGGCTGTAATAAAAAATGAATAAAATCTTAAAAAAAAAAGAAATGTATTTTTCTAAAAAAACCAGTTTCTATAGAAGTATATTTTGTAGTTTGTATTATATTTTCCTAGTATTTCTATTAGCATGACTTTTGATGTCTGCACCAGTAGGAAGTAACATTGGATTATCTTGTAGAAATAATTACTAATACACAGTGGATACTTGGTATATTAACTTAAAAGAGTCAAATACTGCTAGCGTGAGATAGAAAACAGCTTTCTCAAATTTGTAGAAACATTTCATATTAATAATATTTATAATAAACTGTGGGTGAATATGTTTGAAATGTCAACTAAAGATAATTTTTATTATCTTTAAGCATTTTATTTATTTATTTATCTATCTATCTGCCTATCTATCTACTTATTTAGTGGCATAGTAAATAGGCTCTGGCAACTCCTATTCCCCACTTCTGAAATCCCAACTCCCCACTGATTTCACCTATATTATTTAGAACAGTATAATCCTTAAAAATAGTCATAAGTCCATCATTCTACTATTTAACTGTATCTTGACATGGTACATATGAACAATGAGGGAGGGTCCAGTATCCAGCATCTTATTGTCAAGCTGTATTTAATAGCTTCATTTGGAATCCATTTTTGATTTGAAAGCAGAGATGTCTACTGCTTTGTATCTTCACATCTTGATATGATAGTCTCTATTATACTGTTCCCCTAGATGATTTTATGTACATGCATGTTTACATACCTATTAATTTTGTGTTTTGCATGAAGTTTTCCTTTTATCACATATAGCATTTGTCCTTTTGGGATTGGCTCATTTCGCTCAACATAATGATCTCTAGTTGGGACCATATTGCTGCAAATGGTGGGATTTCATTCTTTCTTATACCTGGATAGTATTCCATAGAGTGGATGCACTACTGTTTATCCACTTCCGTTTTGATAGGTTGTTTCCATGTTTTTGCTATTATAAATTGTGCTGCTATAAACACAGTAGTAGAGTCCATTTTTATCATAAGAAGATATCATTTCCTTTGTATGTATTTCCAGAAGTGGGATAGAAAGTCACATGTTAGACTTCTTTACAGTTGCCTTACCACGCTTCATATTGACTTCCATAGTGTATGTACTACATTACCCTCCCAGCAATATTGAGGGAGGTTACCTTTCTCCCTGCTTTCATGCCAGCAGGTACTGTTGGTAGAGTTCTGAAAATAGACTAATCTCAGTGGAGCTAGGTGAAACATCAATGTGGTTTTCATATATATTTCCCTAAAGCTGAGGAGCCTGAGCATTTTTCCCTATGCCTGTTAGCCATTTGGTTTTGTTCTTTTGAAACAAACAAACAAAAAAGTGTTTGTTACATGTTTCTTTACTGAGACCCATTCCTGCTCCATTACAGAAGTTACCCGCCCCCCACACACAAAATCAAATACATCAGTTAGTTTTACTCTACATCTGTACACGTAGTTTAAGATTCGACTGAATGCAGCTCAGCTTGTTCACTGTGGTTTGGCTGGAATAGGATGTCTTTAGTAGAATGGTGTCCAATCATCCAGCAGTTTATCTAGGGTAATTCACAAAGCAGTGGTGAGCCTTTTACCGCTTGGACTAACAACTGCTGTGCTGCCACATCTATCGGACTCTCCAGGTGAAATGCCAGAGATCAAACAGAGGCAATGAAGTGACATTATGAACTCCAATAGTAACAGGGAAGGTGGAACATTGGTGTAGTTTAATAATCATCATGTGACAAAAAGCACCAGAAATTTCTATAGCAGACAATGATAAATTATAATTGTCATGAGTTCCAAAAAAATCTTTTGAAATTACAATGTTGTAATTTTCATTTTACACATCCACAAATGTGAAAATGTATAGAATTAGTAAACTTATGGCACATTCTTGTCATTTCTGATAGGAAATGTTTTTCAGAAATCCATGCGTTTTTGGAATATCAACTTTAGCGTACTGGAGTGTGAGGATACTACATGAAAGCAACAAAGATGGGATAAACTTTAGATTGGTCAAGAATGTGAAGATTTAAAAACAGAAATATTAGAAATTCAAATTATTAAAATGTAAAGCTTTATATAAATTATGCTGGAGAATTAAACAAAGTAATATGTTTAAGAAAATTTATCTGAGATTGATAGCATATTGAGGAGACTAAGGAGTCAGACAGTTCTCTTAAATTTTGTGGATATCATTTGAATATTGGTATCTATTTTCATGGTCAAATAAAGGAAATAAATTTTTTTGAAACAATGAAAGTAGATTAAGATACAATTATTTCTTATGTTTCAAGAAAATGTGTCTAAAATGAACAATGCTGAAAATACATTGTACAGAAAATGGAGCAGTAATTGCCAAATTAGAATGAAAGAACTAAAAGAACAACATTAACCTGGTTACATTCACAGACAGCTGGATATAGCACATTTTTTTTTCACTTTGAACCCATCTTTTTATTGGAACATCACATAGAACTAAATCTGCATTACCCAGAAAATGTCTTGGTCTGATGAAGACCAAAACTGCTTTGAAAGTTTCTGGCCAAAAGTTCGTTTGCAAAAGCACAGTAGCATATTGTCAAGGTATATTTAACTATTTCATTCTTAGTCCTCCTTTTATTTGGGAGTAGAGATGCACACTGGGTTGTGTCTTGCTGTTTTCAATTCCATCATGCACTGGAAGAGCAGAATGTTTATCTTGTAGCTATTACTAAATGTCTACACACACAACTGTAATAATATGAGGCAAAAATGGTGGGAGGAGAAAATAGGGAGGTGGAAAAAGGCATAGGCATAGGAAGAGGAATCCCTATGCCTATAAAATTTTATGATGCATCATTATATCAATGAAAATAACTTTAAAGTTTCTTTGAAAATATGTATTTTCTACAGAAAAATTATTCTCAGAAATATCACATTTGCTATGTTCATAGATATGAGCAAACATATAGAAAGTCCCAACAAAACATTAACAACTTAATTCAAACAATTCATTAGAAAGAGCATACATAATGGCTTGTTTTTGGTTCAATATTTACAAATGATTTTTGTAATTCACCACATCAATAGAATGAAACATAAAAATCACATGATTGCTTCAAAAGAGTCAGTCAAATCAAATCTCCCCTCATTATTTTTTAAATTAATTTTTAATAATCTTACTTAGTTGATTAGGGAACAAAGTGTCAAGGGCTACAGGGTGAAAGTGGGTAATACCATTGTTTCTACATCAATATCATTTTACCCTGTATTTGGGGTCAGGGAAAAAAACAAAGGGAAAAACCCCACCCAACCTCCCACCCATCCCAGATCCCCAATGGGAGGCGCGTTCTGAGGGTCCTGCTCATACAGTTTTGATAGTTCATCAGTTCTGGATTGCTGCCAATCTCTCAGTTTCAATTGCAATGAATCCTATTCAGAATCCACTGGCTGACAGTCTCTTCATGGTTGGGGTTCTAAGATCAGCAGTTCAGTTGGAGGGATCTCCAAAGAAACTTCATCTGAGATGATCCCAGGCCTGATTCTTGTGCGAGTTTGCTAGTACAGAGTCCGACACCATCCGTCGCACCAATCAGTTTATGCTCATGCTGTTCGTTGGGATTGCTGGGTTCGTTCTGTTTCCAGCCCTGTCTTCCTTGTGAACCAACGGGTGTTGTAGTCCAGTTCGATCCTGCCCACTTCATACTCGGTCCTCACGCTAACCGGTTGGAGCTGCAGCCTGGTTGGGGAGACTCCCCATAACCCCCACCAGTTCTGCCCCCCTACCCTGGTTCCAGTGCTTGCCAGTACACACTGCAGGCATGTCAAGTCTGTCCCACATCCTGTTTAGCTCTCGCATGTGTCGATGGGCATTGAAGCCCAGCTCAACCCAACCAACCTACTATCCAGCCCACACACCTACTGACAGGTGCCCTTCTGTACAGCCACCCCTGCCCCTGTCCTGGTGTTCGTGCTGTCCAATGAGAGTGGTAGTCCCGAAGGAGGTGCCCACTGCTTCCCTTCTAGGCCACACCCACTCCCAGATTATGCACTCTCCAGGTAGTTCTGGCATTTGACTTGACAGAATTAGCTCCCAGTGCCAGCCTCTGCCAGCTAGTACTGTGGCTAGCCCAACCAACCCTCACCCACTCTAGTTTTTTCTTGCACCAGTCAGGACAGTCAGCCCACCATGGCCCTTCCCTTATCTAGCCCACATGAGGCCCACAGGTGTAACAGCCCTGCCTAGTCTGATCTGCCCCCATCCCGACTCACTCTTTCCAATGGAAGTAGTCGTCCAGCAGGGGAGCCCACTTTCCCCTGTCAGCTTTGCCTCCTCCCCCTGATTATCACATGTGCTGTTTGGGCGCTGCAACCACATCTGGTACAGCTCATCTCACCTTGGCATTCCTTATCGTGTACTAGTATGTGTCGCAACCGAACCTGGCTCGACCCACACTCTGTTCTGGCGCTTGGACTCACCAGCGGGTGATGTGAACAGGTTCAGCCTGGTCTGCTCCCAATCCATGCTATGTGTATGCCAGTGGGATAATTTCCATAGCCTATTCTGGGCTGTTTCCCATCATGCTTCTTGCGCTTACCTGCAGGGACTTTGTCCTGCCAGAGGAGTTGCCCAGGCTCTTCCATCAGAATTCTCCCAGTGCCAGGTTTCGCGCATACCAGTGGGTCCATGAGCCAACCCTGTTCAGTTCACCTCCTGTCCTAGCAGGAACAGTGGTGTTTCCTGACTGTTCTTCAACCCAATCTGGTTCTTATTATTGGATGTTTCAACCCAGCCATGGCTCTTCCATACCCCCATACAGCTTACACATGGTTCAGTAAGGGCTGAGACCTAGCCTAGTCTGTCATACATTTCCCCTGGTCCTGCAGAGCACCAGATGGTGTTGGGGTATGGCCCGGCTTGGTGCTTCCATCTCCAGTCCACACTTGTGCCAAGTGGGATTACACTCGTATCCTGATCGGAACGCAGCCCCATTTACAGCCCATGCGCTCATTGGTGGGAAACTCACCCCAGCTAGAGTATCCCCATAGCTGCCGAACTGGGCCTATTCCCAGCCTTAGATCTTGTGAAAGCCAGTGGTTGCTCTGATTCAACTTGGTAGAGCCCCTCTCTTGTCCTGTCCCCTTAGATGCTGTGGCTTAGCATTCCTGTCTTATGCAGATCAGAAGGTGCAAGGACCTACTTGGCATGACCTGTGCTCCAACCTGATTTCTGTTGTTTGTTGTGAGTTAAGGTTTGTTCAACCCTGTCCATTCTGTCCCCTTCCAGTGGCAGCATGGCCCACCCCACATCCTGTTAAAGGATGCACTTTCAGGTGCTGCTGACTTGACCTGTGCTGACTGTTTTGGGTTCCTGCACACGTGTGTGATGGCAGGTGGCATGGTCACATCTAGCTTAGTCCATCCCAACCCCAGCTTGTGAGCTAACCAGGGGAACTTGTATTTCCACAGGGTTGGGCCCACACAACCCCATAGAGTCTACCCCCAGACCAAGTTCTCTCGTGTGCTGGATAGAGTCTTGCCCCTGCCAGATGTGACCACTCCACCACTTCACCAAACAGTTGGGTAATGGTACCCATCACTGCCAAAGAGGCCCCCATCCATAGCATTGGTGTGGGCTAGTGTGTGACGATTAGTGATGTTCTAGGCAAACAGGCCATTTCTGTATTCTGAATTGGGTTGGTGTATCTAACTAACCGTAATTGTCTCCTGGGTACTTCCCTCCAAACGACCAGGTCTCAGTCTCCACGCCTGCCTAAAACTTCCATGACCCTGTCACTGGGAATCACCCAAGATTCACTACTCACCTACACTAAAATTGGGCTTAGTCATGGGTGTCCCCAGGCAGCAAACATATGTTAAAAAACCCCAGAGTTTGCCGCCGGGGGGCCAGCAAGCAAAGCCTGGCATCACATTGTGCACTGGCCACCCTGGGTGAGGCCGAGGACTCTTTCACTGCCTTGCGGCAGTGTCTTTGGTGTGAGCCCCCAGCATTGGGTCCGACCCGGCGGGGGCACCCCCTACAGCCGCCACACTGTGAGGAGTGGCACTTGCCCCCAAACCCAAGGCCCGAACCCCTGCCAAACTCACCCAGCCACATGATATTAGTAGCTGTGCGGAGCTAGGAATTTTAACCCAGTCCCCAAGTTCCCTCATGGCACTTACCCTGAGGAAAGAGCTCTCTTGGGTCCTGGCTCCCCTCATTATTTTTTAAAAGCCTTGAATAAAATCTTTACAGATGAAAAATATACCAAACATATACTGCGGGTCATTTGTGGTAAACCTACAGTAAGTATATTATGCATGAGATAAAGCTGACACAAAAACAGTCTTACAAAGGTAAACAAACTTAAGAGTGTTGTGGAATACAAAATCAACCCACAACTCAGAAGCATTTTCACACAACAAAATAAACTAAATGAAAAAATTATAAAACAAATGATATTTATAATTGCCATGGGAAATTTTTTTAATTAATTATGTTGCATTGTGTGACAGATTCATAGGCTCTGGGATTCCCCCAACCCCTCCCCGTGCTCTCCCCCCATGGTGGATTCTGCCACCTAGTTGCAGTATTACAGTTCCAATTAAGTCTAGATTCCTTCTTTGCAATCATGTACCAATCATAGAATCCTGCATCTTATTGTCCAAATAAATTCAACAGTTTCTTAGGGGGACCTTCTCTGGTCTGAAAGTATAGCTGGCAGAATATCGTCCCGATCAATTAGAAGCCCCAGCACAACATCAACAACAATTTACAACATTACAGAATTAATTAACATAGTATTGAGTAATCAATACATTATAACAGTGCAAGTTCTTAACCACCTTCTGTGATTACTTCATTGACCCTTCAGTTTTTGTTTGTACTCAGCACCGGCTGCTATACACCTTAAAGTGGCTATAGGGTACTATTCAGCTGTCTCGTGTCTGTTTTCATTTTAGTATTTAGCTGTTTATTGTGTTGACGCATAATTTTGCTGAACTTGGTAGATTTTAGGATAGTCTTAAACTGGCTTATGAGCTAACCAGGCCTTTGTATACAGTTGAGGTGCAGAAAGGTTTTAGGAGGGGTGTGCAGAGAAATCTTCCATACCCTAGTGAGGAGTAACTGATCTTTTTGTCCTACCTAGTAAGGTGTATGTGAATGCACTCTGATCATTTCCTGTTTGGTTCTAAGCTTAAAATCTTAAAATAAATATAACTGAGCAGAAAATGTATTTACAATAAAATTTAAAAATAATAATGAAAGAAAAATACAACAAATGAAAGAATTTCCATGTTCATGCATTGGAAAAAATTACAATACTGAAGTGTCTGTATAATCCAAAGTAATTCAATCCAATCCTCATTAAAATATCACTAACATTTCTTACATAACTAGAAAGAGCAATTCTAAAATTCATATTAAGTCACTAAAAAACAAAGAAATTTTGCACTGGGCCAGCTGTGTTATAGATGGTTAAGCCAAAGCTTGCCATAGTGGCATTCCATATCAGAGTTCTGATTTGAGCCTCAACATTCTGGTTCCAATATAGCTTTCTATTAATGTGACTGGAAAAGCAGTGGATGGGTGATTTATCCACCTGCGCATGTCCTTTCCACCCCTGTAGGAGACTAAGTTATAGTTCCAGGCTCCTGGCTTCAACCCTAGATAACGAGGAATTTTGATTTATGCATGAAGAGATATAATGTGTCTCATTATCTATTGCAGTCTCTTTTGTCTTCTTTCCAAAAAGAAATAGAAGATGTCTTAACTGCAATAGCTTATGCTATAAAATCAGAGTGTTACCCTGAAAAAAAATCTACAATCCGCAGAAGAATATCTATATTTAAATTTTTGAATAGTATTTTCTCAAAGTTCAAGACATAAATCTTTTGTTTCCTCAGCTCATTACAATCGACTTGCAGTTTCTGGAATAAAATTAGAGACATGTTTATTTGTATATATATTCAAGTATGTCTTTAAACTTTTTTTAAATAACAGAATGTTAAATTTTGGAGCTCACATTCAGAGATACTCTTGCAAATGTATATAGGAAAAATAATAATCAACTCTTTTTAAAAAAGATTAAAGTGTTTTCTATATTGAAAAAAGGTTAAACACTGATATTTGTTAGGCATTGCAATTTATGTAAGGACCCACACACTATTAGGCATTATTAATCTATCTGGAAGGAATCTAAATTTAAAATGTTGTGTTTAAAGGGAGCAGAAAGGCATAAAATGAGCTATCAGAGGCATATACCACTCTGTCATAGAAACTATCAGCTAATGCATGATTAACCAGGCAGACTTAATCTTAGATTAGTTTTTGCATTGATGGGAACTCAGAAAAGAGGGGCATACAGTGAAGTATTATTAACAGTTTTTTTTTCCGTAGGGCGCATTTCTTATATCAGGATCTAATTATTTGCTAGATGTTGAAGCGGAAACCATTTCCTCTGCAGCTAGCAGCTAACTGCGCCATCCACTGTTGTACCCAAACTCTTTCTGAGATGTGGCCCACATCACCACTGTGAGGCAGCTCTGCCGAGTTACGGTCAGCACACAAGTCTCAGACTCATAGCATTTGGCAGCACAATACCGCTTTTCGTGTATTCACAGTGTTACATGTTCACATGTATCACACACTTGACATTATATATAAATAAAACAAAACACAACTTTTTACATAAACATCATTGATGATTTTTTATTTATATCAGTTTTGAACACTTGTCTGTGGTAACAGCAAGAAACCACTGTTGTTAATATTACCCTTCTGGTGGTTATAATGATCCTTTGCCAAGTCATCCTCCAAAGCCCGGGTCTATTAATGCAGGTTTTCAAATACTGTGGTAGCTGTTTCTATAAAGCTCATTTAGGATTTTTATTATTGTGAAAACCATTTCAGACAAGTTTTAACAAAGAAAAAATTATAATTATCTTTATGGAGATATGCAATAGTGGAGAATATCATTTAAATATTATCCTGATAAAATCAACTTTATAATACAATTGACAGTTGATTCTATCAAGGAATATATCTATTTTTGGTATTAATTGATGGCACTGCAGATAACTTCAAAGCCAAAATTTCCACAATCTGATTGTCTTTGAAACTGTCTGCATTGGGTTTCAAATATAGACCTTCATACAGCATAGTTACTTTTTCCTCAGGTCTCTTTTTATGTCCAATAGAAACAAAATTTCAGAGATTGCATCCCAGGGAGAAAGATGAGCTGATACAAATTCTTCAATAGGGTTAGAGTATCATCTTTTATTTTTTTTAATTTCAAGTATTTTGAAGACACGGTTAGTTTTGGAGCCATAACTTTGGAGAATATTTGTATTTATTAATGGCCAAGATGTCAGTGATCAGGAAGCCTAAACTCAGTAAGAAACCACAGAGCTCATCACAGAAAACCAGCCCAAGAACCAGTACCCTTTCAACGAAGCAAGTCATTATGACCATATGCAACTGTGGAGTTGAATGTGAAATGAAAACATGAGGCATTGTAGTTTCTCTCCGGTATCTCATGGCTATTTAATAATAATACATGCAAAATAAGTCAATAGTTTGAATTATTAATAATTCACTTATTAACATGAATTTTACAAACTATTAATTCTCAAGACACATCTAAGAACCTTTGATGCACATGTACAAGTTTCACAGTTAGTATTCCATAGTTTGTATATGCGTGTGTATTTTATTATTAACAGTACAATGGAATTATTGTGCATAACCAATCCAAATATGTTTATTTGTTTACTTACCTACTTAGAGTCAATGTGACTTTGATTTACTGATGAATAAGGAAAAGTGAAATGAAAATGAAATTATATGACTCTATCTTATCTTTCGATGCTATCATATCCTGGTCAATAAGGTAAAACAATATGTTGAATATTGAGTATCCTAATTTTACTGGTTTCTAGAGTGTCTCAGGACATCATTAAGTACTTTATGTAACAAAGTCAGTTCTATTCGGGGTAGAAAGCCTGGACTGTGGCTGTCAGGCTTGTGCTTATTCAGGCACAGTGTCAGACATTGCCTTAATACTTTCTCACTCTTGAAAACTTTGGTAAATCACCAGTGTAGCAGAACTTGTTTTTGAAAGATTTATTTATTTTTATTGGAAAGGCAGATATACAGAGAGGAGGAGAAACAGAAAGGAAGATCTTCCCTTTGATGGTTCACTCCCCAAGTGACCACAATGGCTGGAGTTGAGCCAATCTGAAGCCAGGAGCCAAGAGCTATTCTAGGTCTCCCACGCGGGTGCAGGGTCCCGAGGCTTTGGGTCGTCCTCAACTGCTGTCCCAGACCACAAGCAGGGAGCTGGATGGGAAACAGGGCTACCGGGATTAGAACCGGTGACCATATGGGATCCCAGGTGTGCAAGGCGAGGACTTTAACCACTATGCTATCACGCCAGGCCCAGCAGAACTTTTTAAATGAGTTTTATTTTGGATGCTTTTTATGTACTTGATCAAGAATGGAAAGGGTGAAGGATTAAGGGAAAGTGAGTGAGACCATTGTTTCCAAATTTTCTTTTTCTTTATCATGTGCCTAGGGAAAGGAAACATGGGCGGCAAGCCACACCTAGCCTGCCAACTGCCTCAGTGGGAATTCTATCTGGATGGTAGGGGCCCAAACATGTGAGTCATCTGCTATCTCCGTAGGTGTATTAGCAGCAAGGACTTGAACCTTTGCTCTAATATAGAATGTCAACTTTGTAAGTGATGGCTTAGCCTGCTATGCATCATCAATCTCCTTTATGTATTCTCTAACACTACATTTTTTCCTTTTTCCTGACTTAGCCCTGGCTTTAGGGAAAACAGTGAAGTAATAGGAGAGCTCTTATGGTATATATTTCCCCACATCCTTGCAGATATCTATCTCTATGGGATATAACAAATTAAAATCAGCTGCTGGGAATATATGGATTTTCAGTCATGCTGTGTGAACCACCTACTAATCAACTGGGTATGAGACTCCAGTGTTTTGGACTCTGTGTCCAAATCCGGTCTTTTGAAGATGCAGCATTCCACCAATTTATCCTCATTTTCTTCCACTGGAAATACAAGGTCACCTTAATTTCCCACATGGCATAACCAGTTCAGGAGCAACAGCAAATATCATCTCTAAAGTACTCTACTTTTTATACTACCCTGAAAGGCTTTACATTTTGGCAGTAGGTAGTTTTCAGCATTCTAATGATTATTTCTAATTGAGATTCTTCTGAATGTTATCTTATTTCCCTAAAAAGGTGTGTGTGTGTGTGTGTGTGTGTGTGTGTGTACGCATGTAGGGAGATTGATAGAATGGTATTGAATGCATTTTTGCTAAATTTTTCCTAGAAATTGCACTCCTTTAAAGTAGATGACTTTGTTTCTTTACATGAATAAGCATGCACTTTTGTAATTTAAAAAAAACCTAATATTTAGGGCAGAAAGAAAAAAAAAAACCTTTCCTCCCTCAAGTGGGTAGTTCTTACAATATCAAGTTGTGCTTTTGTGCCCACTGCCTCCTCTACAAATGCAATTTGAAAGACAAATATGAAAACAAATTTTGTCTCTTTGCTAAGTTATATCTCTATGTGGAATTTTGACGCCCGTGTTGGAGAGCTTTAAGGAAATAAAACTCCATTTTTCAAGTGTAAATCGATTACACTGCTTGAGCATTGACCTAGACAGTCTAATGCTGCTGGAGCTTGCTAAACTTTAGACAGCTTTGCTACTGACTGTAGGTCCCGACTGCCCTTTTGTCTCAGCATTTACTTTTCGGAAATGTATAATTGTTTTTTTAACCTTTTGAAATGTTTGTAAATCTTACTTAAGATTATCCCAATTTCTAAAACTCAAGACTCTCTTTCTCAAGTAACTCAATTTTACTTTTTAAAAGCAAAAATGTTAGAGAAGTAGCATCTCTACCTCCCAGTTTTTGTAGAAGTCTAATATCAGCCAGAACTAGTTATTAAAGACAGGTGTTTTTTTGAAGAAGTAAATGACCCATAAACTTGAACTTAATTCTGTGTCTTACTTCTCAATGATTAATCTCTCCCCTAGTTTCCCCTTTTGTTTCTCACTAGAGCATCCTACCTTTTAACTTAATGGAGCAGAATTCAATCTTTCTTTTCTGTTGCAATAGCTTTTTAGTAAAAATCATTATCATTCGTTTAGCTCCTGGTAGGTTGCTTTGACATTGTCAGAAAAGCCAGCAAATCGCTTAAGAGCTGACTCCTCAGGTCTCTTTCTTTTTAAAAAGCAGTAACAGTTGTCAGACTTCAAGGTGCATATATGAAAGACCCTGATGTGCATTGTGGGATGGGTATCCTGTCACAGTGGGATGAGCTGATTTTTTGGGACACTTGCTCCCCCAACTGGAGAGCCAATTTCCTCTTGGTTATTTGGCTTCCAATCCAGTTTCCTGCTAATGTGCCTTGGGAGACAGTAGATGGCGCAAGTGCAAGGGTCACTGTCATTCAAGTGGGAAATCCAGATGGAATTCAAGGTTTCTTATTTTTCTTATTTTGGTCTGTCCCAGCTCTGGCTGTAAAGCAGTGTACTAGTAGATAGATTATTCATTCTCTCTCTGTCTCTCTCTCTGTCTCTCTCTTTTCCTCTGCCCTCTTATTTACCTATATACTGTACATTTAAATTAGATGAAAATAAGTGAAAAACCAAATAGTTTAAAAACAGGTCACTGAGGCCACTGTGGACACGGCGCAGTGGCCTAGTGGCTAGAGTTCTCATCTTGAAAGTGCAGGGATCCCATATGGGCGCCAGTTCTAATCCCAGCAGCCCTTCTTCCCATCCAGCTCCCTACTTGTAGCCTGGGAAAGCCGAGGATGGCCCAAAGTCTTGGGACCCTGCATCCTTGTGGGAGACCCAGAAGAAGCTCCAGGCTTCGGATCAGCTCAGCTTAGGCCGTTGCAGTCACTTAGGGAGTGAATCATCAGACGGAGGATCTTCCTCTCTGTCTCTCTTCCTCTGCATATTTGACTTTGCAATATAAATAAATAAATCTTTTTTAAAAGGCTCACTGTAAGAATAAATGAACTTGTCCTCTTATTTCACTTCCCTATCCCTTTGGACAAAATCAAACTCCTCACCAGTCTACAAACATGCAGAACATTCCTTTATCATCTGATGTGAAGATAATCTTTGACCAACTACACATGTAAATGATCAAGTCATAGGAAATTCACGTGATAAGTATTTCTAATACCTCATATTTCTTCTTCCTACTAAAATGTTCCTTTGGAATTACTTTAGTTTATAATGATGGGTCATACATAATGATACTCTGGGTAATCTTCCAATAGCTCTTCTAGAAGTGGTGGTAACAAATGAAGAAATTTCCATTTAAAATCTCCTTCCTATTTTAAAATCATAGTTTCATAATTTTTGGCAAACTTACTTCAGGCAGTGTTTTCCCATCAATTATTTTTTTAATTTAATTTCATATTGAGTTGCAGGTTTAGAAGGATCTGTAAGATTAAGTCTTACTAAGAATGACTTTGATCAACTCTATAAAGAAACCTTTATAAAGGAATAAAAATATTGTCTTATGGAAAAAATACATCTGTTTTATCTTATGAACAGACGCCAGAAATTCTCTTTAGTGTTGTACAGGTCATAAGACACAAGTAATTAGCTAAAGCAAAAATCAATAATACCCAATTTGGGTATCCCTGGCCTAGAAAATAGGTGTGAATTAATTATTGTTAGTATCTAAGCATCTCAATGAAATACAAGGAAATAATTATCTTCAAAGTTACATTAAATTTTAATATCATTATAAATGGATTGAATTTAAATGATTGCCACAATAAAGAGCTAGTTCTATTCTAACCAAAATTAAGCAAACTTTTTCTATTGGCCCGTTCTAGTGATGTAGCTTCTGACAAGTGACAAGCAGTTGATCAATAGCGTGTGTGTATGTGTGTGTTTGCAAGTCTAGTGGCAAATATACCCAAGCATTGATATGTTACTTTCCATAGCTAAATTTTATTCACATACAATGGAACTAAGAATCACATTGTACTGATGGAATTATAAGATGTCTTCAGAGATTGTTGTACATCATCTGCTAATAATAAAAACTTTATTTTTGATTCTATATATGGATACATAAAAAAACAGACAAGTTTATCACTTGTACATTTGAAATATAATTTTATAGGTATAGTAAGGACCCAGTTACTACCAGAAAATAAGCAAAAGCCATGAATGAAATCAGTTTAATTTAGAGTTAAGAGACATTTGGTTAGAATGAAAGATGTATTTGCACTCACTGTTTGTGTATGTTTTTTGAGTTTAAGCATTTTTAAGCTTTAAGCATTCTAGGGATTATTTTATATTTCATCTTTGTACATTTTTCTACTGAGTTATCAATTTTATCCACTTTGTTCTTACATACTGAGATATTATGGCACATATTAGTAAATTGAGAGCAAAAAGCTTACCAGCTATTGCTCTGAGATTGGTGACGTGTTTATTTCTGTAAATAAGGCATGATTTGTTCTTATTCAAATTGCAAAACAAATAAATATATGGGTAAATGGGTAGATACATGTATTCTTGTATATAGACTGTATAATGGAGATTAGCATACTTTGAAGTGAAGATTAATTGCAGTACGCAACTCAACTTTCGAATAAAAGAAGGACTCCCAATAAAACTGAAAAATATGGCCTGGCATGGTGGCCCAGTTGCTAAAATCCTCACCTTGCACATGCCAGGATCCCATATGGACACCAGCTGCTGTGGCCCCACTACTTCCAGGCTTCCTCTTTGTGGCCTGGAAAGGCTGTCAAGGATGGCCCAAGGCCTTGGGAGCACGCACCTGCATGGGAGACCCAGAGGAAGCTCTGGCACCTGGCTTCGGATAGGCTCAGCTTTGAGTGTTGGGGCCACTTGGGGAGTGAATGAGCAGATGGAAGATAAATAAAATAAAAATAAATAAATAAAAATAAATAATTCTTTTATTTTTATTGGAAAGTCAGATATACAGAGAGGAAGGACAGAGAGGAACATCTTCTGTCTGATGAGTCACTCCCCGAGTGACCACAATGTCCAGAGCTCAACCGATCCAATGCCAGGAGCCAGGAATTTCCTCTAGGTCTCCCACGTGGGTACAGGGTCCCAAGTTTTTGGTCCGTGCTCAATTGTTCTCCCAGGGCACAAGCAAGGAGTTGGTTGGGCAGCAGGCCTGCCAATATTAGAACCTGCTCACATATGGGATCTCGGCGCATTAAACGTGAGGACTTTATCTGCTAAGGCCACCGCGCAGAGCAAAAATAAATAAATCTTAATAAATAAATAAATAAAGAAAGAAAAGAAAAACTGTTAAACATATCTTGGCAAAATGATACTAGATTTGTATGATTGCCTATAGCAACAATGCCATGACATACTTAAATAGCAGAGTATTAGACTTGTGACTGTTACAAAAGTACCATATGATTGTAATAATATGGGGGTGGATATCAGGGGGCTAGGGAGGGAAGTAGGGAAAGTGCAGGGGGTGGAAATCACAATAGCTCCAACGTCGTATTATGAAAAATAAAAAAAGAAAAATTTATAAGATATTAAAAATAGTATTTTTCAAAGATTAAGTAGTGCATATACATCGAAAATCATGGACACATTTATTTGAAATCATGAACACATTTATTCCAACACATTATTCGAACACATTTATTCAAATGTTTTTTTTTGATTTTCTGTGAATGAGTATATGTGTGATTTATGTATCTATTTATTTATCTACTTATTTATTGGAAAGTTAGATATACAAAGAGCAGGAGAGACAGAGAGGAAGATCATCCCTTCGCTGATTCACTCCCCAAGTGACTGCAACGACCAGAGTTGAGCCAATCCGAACCAGGAGCCAGGAGCTGCTTCTGCATCTCCCACATCGCTTCAGGGTTCAAAGGCTTTTGGGGCTGTGCTCAACTGCTTCCCCAGGCCACAATTAAATAGCTGGATGGGAAGTGGAGCAATCGGGACATGAATTAATGCCCATATGGGATCCCAGCACATGAAAGGTGAGAACTTTAGCCACCAGGCTACCATGCTGGGCCATACATACTTATATATATTTTTAAAAAATCTTCTGTCTTAAAATCAAATCATTTAAATACTATCATTCTCATTACATCTTTTGAATCTGAAAAAAATTTTATGTTGAAAAGTCATTGAAGAAAATGTTTACATGTTCAAATATAAGGTATATTTAATTGCTGGTGTTTGTTATACTTTTAAAATTATATTTCATCACTTCGGTTACTTTTAAAACTGTGTATAAATAGTCAGTATCATTTTACAGTTCAGCATTTTTATGTTGCTCTAATGTCAAACCAAGGTCTGCGTTTAAATCTGAATATTTGAAAAGTGTCCTGTGTAGTCTCACTCACATTCATTGAAAGGTGCAGACATAGAAAAGTTAACTAAGATATTAAGAATAATTATAAAAGTTTCAAAACAATCTCAAACTCTGTGAAGATTTTCTTTCCATGTTTAGATAAGTGAAGTCAACAGCAAACTAGATGCCACAGAAAGTGAAGCAAAAAAAACAAAAAAAGAAAAGAAAAAAAAGAAAAGAAAAATGCACACAGAGAAAAATGGATGACAGCAAATTTAAAAAATAAGTACAATTGTTAGGCCCAGAGCAATAGTGTAGTGGTTAAAGTCCTCACCTTACACGCCCAGGATCCCAAATGGTCACCGGTTCTAATCCTGTCGGCCCTGTTTCCCATCTAGCTCCCTGCTTGTGGCCTGGGACAGCAGTTGAGGATGGCCCAAAACCTTGGGACCCTGCACCCGTGTGGGAGACCCAGAAGAAGTTCCTAGCTCCTGACTTCAGATTGGCCCAGCTCCGGCCATTGTGCTTACTTGGGGAGTGAATCATCAAAGGGAAGATCTTCCTCTCTGTCTCTCCTCCTCTCTGTATATCTGCCTTTCCAATAAAAATAAATAAATCTTAAAAAAAGACAAAATATGTGAATTGTGGCTTGAGATAAACAGGAGAGCAGCTGCAGCATGATAATTACAACCAAATAGCAAAGCAATCTACAGTGTCTTAGCTAGGAGTGTCTATATTGGCTGTCAATTTTTTTCATATGCCCTATTTAGAAATGATCATGGAATAGCCACATAATGGTTATTGAGAGTACACAGAAACTGAGTAGGGTGAGTTCACAATTATTAAATCTATGATTTTATTTACCAACTCTAAAATGTCCCAATATCTATAGATTGGAAGTTGAAGGTTACAAAATGGAGGAAATGGAATTGAGAAAAAAAAGGCTAAGTATAAGCTACAACACATGTTATTATCTAATAGTTTTCTACATGTTTTGAAACCTTACAAGCATTTCTTGAAATAATTCATATGTGGTTTTTGTGTAACTTGACATCGGTTTTTTACCAGTCTCCCCATTTCAAGATTCATGTAATGAATGTAAAAAAGAATGTAATGATGCAGAATTATGCATATGTTTGACAGTCAAAAAGGCTATGCATGCTTTATAAGGATTATAAATACCAAAAGTTAAAAGTTCACGTACAATATAGAGATAGCTGTGGACTACATGATTTAGAAACTCAACATATTTGTCTTTTCCTAACAATATTATTTTTAGAATTTAAATAATTTGGATTTTCCTTGGCAGGGGTGATAATTAAATATAATATTCTCCTTTTTTTTAAGATGTATTTATTTTGATTGGAGAGGCAGAGTCACAAAGAGAAGAAGAGACAGACAAAAAAATCTTCCACCTGCTGCCTAGAAACTAACTGAAGCCAGGGAACAGAAGCTTCCTCTGGGTCTTCCACAATGGTACAGGGTCCCAAGGCCCTGGGTATCTTCCACTGCTTTCCCAGGCCACAAACAGGGCACTGGATGAGAAGTAGAGTCACCCGGACATGAATAGGTGCCCCCACGGACTCCTGCATTTGTGGGGAGAGGACCAATCAATTGAGCCATTACATTGGCCCCAACATTCTTTTAAAGTTAGGATAAGCATAGGATTTAAATAGTAGTTTGGGAAACCCACATTCTAACTCAGAGTGCCTGGGTTCAATTCTCAGATACTCTTAATTGCCGTACCCAGCTAATACCTACTCTGGAACTCAGTATATGGATGATTCAAATACTTGCATTCTTCCACCAACATGGGAGACAAGTATTGCATCCTTGGTTTCTACTTCAGCCTAGCTCAGTCCAGCTGTAGCAGGCATTTAGGGGGTGAACCAGTGGATGTAATCTCTTTTCCAGTCCCTCTCTCCCCCTCCTTCTCTAACTCTTTCTCTCTGATCTACCTTTCAAGTAATTAACAATCTTAAAATTACTGGTGGATTACAGATTTTTGAAGAATATTATCAATAAAAGAACACTAAGAAGAATGTATTTTTTAATCAAATTTGTTATTATATAATACAGAATTCTTAATAAAATCAGCATGGTATTTATGTAGGAATACACAAAATGACAAATAAGACAGAATGAAGTATGCATGAAGAAAACTCAGTATACAGGGTAAACATTTAATAGTTATTTGTATTACTTAGACGAGAGGGATTATTGTGCTGGAAAATTGCCAAAAATATAAGTTATAAAAATCATAAAATAAATCCTCATTTGAAATATTATAAAGAAAATAATTTTGTAATAGGTTAAATATTTAAACATTAAAAACCGTTAAGTGATTGGGGGGCAATAGTTTTGAAAATCTGCTTGTATTCACTGAGAGAATCCTTTACATACAGAATGGATTTGGAGTATGCACATTTTACTCTACAACTAGAAAGAGGCCAATTATGACACAAGTTTATAGTTGTCAGAGAGGGACAGAGATGTGTTGCAAATGCCAGTTTTGGAAATGAGGGTGCAAACAGTATTGGCTGTAAAGAGGGACATGTAAGATTTCAGTGCATCCTGGAGAAAGATGGTTTGTGTACTGAGAGAAGGAGACAAAAAAATGCTGCAGGAATATATTAATGATTTTTCTAATGCCTGCTAACCCACAGGTGGTTCAGGGTAGGAAGGCAGGAAGTGGGAGAGGGCAGAGGGAAGCATTTACTCTCAGAACCTAAGCAACACTCCTTGGTTTCTCTTTCTCCCCAGTGATGAAACAACTTCAAAAATCCAATATATTGTGAAGATCTCAGCAAAGACGACTGATTGATGAGTCACCAGAGGCTGTCAGGAAAAAGCTGATGAATCTTTCTAGTGCTGAAAAGAGGGTCTGACAGAGCCAAACAAGTTACGTGCAGATTGATGAGTGCCAGGATGCTGTCAAGCCAAGAAGGGTTGTGGAACACTTCCCAGAGACGATAGCTTCCCAGAGACGAAACCTAACTTTTTTTTTTAACTGCAAAAAGTTGTAGATCTATTTCAGAAAGAGAGTACTTGGCCTGCATACCAACTGAGAATCAGGCCCAGGCAACTGGGCTCTCGTCATAAGGGTAAAAAAGTCACATTTTTCTGCCTTCATTCATAGGGAGTTCTAATGTTGAATTGACTAATATGACCAGAAGAAAATCAGTTAAATTGAGTGAAAAATTAAAAAAATATATTGACATAGTTTTCAAAATTGTACGATTTATATAAAGCAAATTTCAGCTTTCAGAACGTATTTCCCTCTTATCCTCCCTCCTTTTCCCCTTCCCTTTTATTCCCTTTCTTCATTTCTTATTTTTAATCTTGATTTTTGCCATGCCACATTTTCAATTGACCTTAAAACCATAAACTTACATTTTCACTAATTTTTTTTAAAGGTTTATTTCTTTTTATTGTAAAGTCAGATTTACAAAGAGGAGGTGAGATAGAGAGGAATATCATCCGTCCGATGATTCACTTCCCAAGTGGCTGCAACGGCCAGAGCTGTGCCAATCCAGTGCCAGGAGTCAGGAACCTCCTCCAGGTCTCCCACAAGGCTGCATGGTCCCAAGACTTTGGGCTGTCCTCGACTGCTTTCCCAGGTCACAAACAGGGAGCTGGATGAGAAGCAGGGCTGCTGGGATTAGAACCGGAGCCCATATGTGATCCCGGTGCAAGCTGAGGACTTTAGTTGCTAAGCCACCATGCTGGGCCCCCAAAATATATTTCCTCTGAAATGCTTTGGCAAAAAAAAATAATTTCAGAGTGTACCTGTTTTTAAGACAATGAATTAGACAATTCAGAGCTCTTCTTGTCATTCTTTTCTTCTCCCAGTGCAGGCATGATAGACTGCAAAAATGTTATTCAATGGGGCTGGAACAATCTTTGTTTCCTTTTCCTAACAACTGAATCTGTGAAAATATATCACATAATCAGAACAGTGGAATAGATCTGAATTCATTGATGTTTTAATGTGTGTACTTTTCAACCATCTAAAAGCTGAATAATTTGTAAGCTTAGGCCTAAAACTTTAACATCAGAGATCCTACTCGAAAGTAAAACAAAAATCATACAATATAGATTTCTGATAGCAATTAAATTGTAAATTTTGGAATAATGTAAACTGGTAACACAATGTGTAGAGTTATAGATATCTAGTATATTTCACTTAATCATAGTAACTGCCATATAAGAAGTAGATATTTCTTTTAAAAATAATAAATATTTCCTATATTGTACAAATAGATAATAATTTTATTTTTATTAAAAGAAATGTGAGGCTAGTACAGATATTTTGAATCTGCATATATTGAAGTGGAAGCACCAATATGTCTCACTCATTTTCTGTGTTCTCTAAAGTTGGGGAATTGAGACTCAATGTAAAATTAAGCTAGAAAATCATACAAAAAGTCCTTTGGGGTTGGAAACTGAATCATGATTATGTAGGTTAAGAAAGTAAGTCACTAATCCATGAGATTGTAAAGGATTTCATAAACTGAATAATTTACTGTGTTCAGATGTGTGACTTTCCTCAAATATTCTTTTACATTATAGGGTTGGTTATTTGTACAAAGTTCTCCTTCGAACACTCCTGGCCAAACTGTATCTATTCATCTTCTTACATTCTTACATGTGAGCAGCATTTTTATCTGAGTGATTTGACCTTCATTTTTCTCCTCAAGATATACTCCAGAAATGGAGCACTTCAGTCTGCTTTGTAGCATCTTGTTTCAAATTGTACACTTCTGTGATGGCACAGTGCACTTGAAAGTTAAGAAGAAAATGTCAAGACACTTTTTCATTATCAGAAGTGTCTGAAATTGTTGAAGCTAAATCCAGAATTTTGATCTGCCATAAATCTGCTAAGATAGGCTAATTGTGTCTCTAGTCTCAAAAATACCAGGGAATAACTGCCCTTGGCCTTGGCTTTAGGACGGCCCCATAGCTAGGAGATTCAGCTGCTGCAGATGTTGCACATGAAGTATACACACAAGCAAACAGTACAGAGATTTGACATTTCTGATACCAGGCGGAGAATGGCTACAGCAACAGTAAGTAATATCATAGGAGGTAATGCCACCTAAATCTATGCTACTTCCTGAAAAAGGCTACAAAAAGAAAACAAAGTCAATTTATACTATCATTAAAATGTCTAATTTTAACTCAAAGAGCAACTTTGAGTTGAGTAAATAATTATTTATATGTAAGATATTAAACACACACACACAAACACACACACATTAAGCTACCAAGGACAATCTTCCTTTATTGCATCATAAGGACTTTTTTTTTTTTTGTAGTGATAACACTATTGGATGCATTGTACAACTTTCACTGAATAAGGTAACAAATTCAAAACTAGAGTCTGACTCTATTCAAAAAAGAGGCAGGGTGGCAGGTTTGCCCCCTGAAAACATCATATTCCTTATCAGAGGTCCTGGTTTTAGTTCTAGCTATTCCATTTCCAGTACAGCATTATTTTAGGATTTCTCAACTTGGAACGTTGCAAACAATGGCTCTTGCACTTGGGTCACTGCTAACTATTTGGGAGACCCAGATGGAGTTCCACGTTCCTAGCTTTGGCCTATTCATATTCAACTTTGGGCATTTGGAGATTGTACCAGTGGGTAGAAAATTTCTCTATCTCTCTGCCTTTTAAATAATATGAAAATTCACAGTTTTTTTTTTTAACAAAATGAAACAGTTGGATTAAATATGTTTAGGTTCCTTAAGAGCAGGTGATGTTTCAAAAGACAATATGCATCTGGATTTTGGTTTTAGAACTTATGGAAATATGACATCAGTCTACAAGGATAGATTTTTTTTTTTTTAGTGAGAACTAGTTAAAATGTCATACAAACTGCAGGATTTTTTGTTTGAATATTTTTTTCACTTCAATTATTTTTCCCCAAGATATTAAAAATGAATATTTGTGATATTTTGTCACCATATATTTTCTAAAATAACGAAGACAATAAAACCATGAAATAATATATTATTAGTCATTAAAGGGAAAATGATACTTAAAAACAATTTTGGTAGTTGATAGCAGAAATAATTAGCTTATTGTATTAATAAGTCAAAATTTGAGACGATGATATGTGAGCAAACACTGCCACATACATACACTTTCTTTTACACTCACACGTAGAGAATCCAAACAAATACAGCTATAAATGTGGGAATTTTGAAATCATTCTCTGTGCACAAACTCAAACATTTACATTCTTTGATATAAGTGATACTTCTATTTAAGTTTTCTAGTAGATGGATAATACATAATTATAATGCATTGCCAACTCTTAAAAATATAAAGCTTTTAAAATTTCTGTGGGCCTGTAGAGAATTCAATATTAATGAGACAGAAAGGTCCAATACAGGCCCTGGCATAGTAGCCTAGTGGCTAAAGTCCTCGTCATGCATGTACAGAGATTCCATATAGGCGCCAGTTCTAACCAGGTTGTCCCGCTTTCCATCCAGCTCCCTACTTGTGACCTGGGAAAGCAGGAAGGACAGAACGAATCTGTGGGATCCTACACCTGCATGAGCAACATGGAAGAGACTCCTGGCTCCTGGCTTCGGATCGGCACTGGGGAGCTCCTGGCTTCGGATGTGGCCGCTTGGAGAGCGAATCAACAGATAAAATAAAATATCTTCCTCTCTGTCTCTCCTCCTCCCTGTATATCTGACTTTCCAATAAAAATAAATAAATCTTAAAAAAAAAGCCCAATAAGCAAGTTGAAAAAGGAATATTAGCAAGTACATATAACTTGGAATATTTGAGTTAGTAGATAAACTTTTCCAGAAAACCAAACTGAAAGATAGCTGCAATGTTCACGGCCATGCTTATTTTGGAACATCTCTTTTACTCTGCAGCTTCTCAACAGAAATCTGAGTGTAAAACATGTGGAGGAATGGCTTTAAAGGACCTACAACAATGCTCAAGTATGAATTTATCCAGACATAGGTAACAATTCGTAAAATGTGTTAAGAAATATAAACTTTATCACTAAAATGGAAATATTATTGTTTATTCATGTTATCAGGGATATTTGCATTTCAAAGAATAAATATTTCAGCTATTGGAATGGCTCAAAATGAAACAAGTAAATTTTAATGGAAATTCTTACAGTTTCAATGTCATCTTCTGTTTTTCACTGTATTCTTACCGCTTTGCCAGAAGCAATGGCAGGCACATCTTTAGGCCATTTCACAGATAAGGAATCTTTGAGGAGAGAGGCTTAAAAAACTGTTTTCAAAATCAAATCCCAAATACTTCTGTCGTGAATCTAGTTCATGTTCTCATCACAACCTCTGGTGAATCCCAAGGCTGAAATGGCACTTCCTGTTATCCCAAAGCATAGGCTGCACCTGAGAAGCAGCAAGGTTCAATCAAGGCTGAGGGACATGGTTCAGTGCTCATCCTAGGACTACTAATTACTGCCCATGTTTTCATGTATAATGTAAGGTCAACAAATTGGATACCTGTTAGTAATTTTTTGTGAAATGCAAAGTAGTGTGAGAAAAATCCCTAGAAATATATAAATGTTCTGCAGTTGCTAAAAGAGTAATAATGATCTCTTGGCACACAAATGATACTCCACACATGCTGTTTTCCTTATATATCTTCCAAAATAATACCCTGGAGACATATTTATGCATGACAATAGAAATTTTGAAGAAAATGTGTTGAGAAGAAGTAGCAAATTTTTAGAATAGTAACCATTTTATTTCCCCTTTTAACATGTACTTTATCATTAGGTTAAATCGATGCAATCACTTAGTAAGAAATGTCCTAGATTTTTCCATGAAACAGTCTCATAGGCTTCCTGAAGCAGGCATTATATGGAAGATAGTACAGAGCCGAACGCATTGGGACCGCAGCATAGACTCCAGCAGAGAAGAATCTGACTTTGTGTCAAGTGAGTGCTTCAACAGTGACTGCTTTCCATAGAGACTTTTCTGACCGTTCTGATCTTAGTGTTAGATTCACCAGCCACAATTGGATAAAACTCTAATTTTCATGTGTGTGTTTCATGGTCCTCAGGAAGCTGTCACACTTTGACTTGCGCATTCTATGCAGAGGTGAAGTGCAAAGGCATTTTCTTACTGATGATGGAGCCAGAGCAACATTGGTCTTCATTGCACAACAAGTTGATAAAGACTGTCAATATGAAAAGATAGCCGTGGAAGTATGCTATGTGTGGTACTGTTTATTCTCTACTCAAATGTGTGCTTCTCATGCTGGACCTCTACCTTAACCTGCACTAGGAATTAATTTATATTAATATTGCCAGGAAATGATGAACATTCATTAGTTGCATCAGAATTTCCACTGTCATTTCACTGTTTCTGCTTTGAATTATTGTATGTTACTTTATTGAGATAGGTTTAGAAATTCTCTGGAAAAAAAGATAACACTTTAGCTAATACAGAAATAAAATTTTATGGAACCATACCAATGAGTGGTTATAGAACACACTATAGAACACACTATAGAACACACTGCTAAATATGAGGAAAAATATATTTGGATTGACTCAAATTGGATGTCTATCAGGGAAGAGTAAGAAAAATAAAAGTCACAGAAAGAAACCTATGGGGCTGTAGTAATACTCCACTGTGGATAAACTCAAGCCTGATACAATAATCAATTGAAATACCAAGCAATGAAAGTGCTATCCGTAATGAGACCTATCATTTTAATAATAGCAAATTATTACAGAGTATGCTAGTCATGATGGTGGAATTTAAGACAAAAACAAAATAATGGTAAAGTGATAAAGTGCTGTGTTTTATGTATTTAGATGCACTTCTGTAATTTTTATTTGATATTATTTTATTGAAACCAAATGACAACAACTTTGGTTGACAGCACCGATGATAAAATCGGTAAGTAAAATTATAGTTTTTCATTAAAGATTAAAATTTGTCCTATATTTATGGTTTCATAAATTTCCATATATTTGAAAAGACACAATTAATAAATTAATTATATAAAATATTGAACACTTTAGGAAAGTGGCAATGTACACTTTCAACATTGGCAGATCAAAAAAATTACACAATTTGGCATCAGAAAGTTGGCTTAGATTAGGCACAATTATTTATTTATAAATGTGTATAAAAAAGTGACAGATATTTTATTTACCTATAAGAATGTCCTATGAGTCACTACAAAAAATTAAAATCACATATTTAATAATAGCAATTTGGGGGTATAAATTAATTTTGTCTGCTCTTTCCAAATAATCTGTTTTTATCTCTGTGCCTGGAGAAATGCTGGGAAATAAAAGAAACAGAAGGGAATTGATTTCTCTTGGCTACAAAATTAGTTTTTAGAATTTCTTATCAGGGAGTAAGGATGTTTTTGCACTATGTACATGAGAATTGAAAGCAAGAAAGTGAGGATTTACTTCTACTTAGAGCCAATGCTGATATTTCAGGTTTCACTGCTGTCTGTCCAGAGTACAAGCAGTTATTTTGGTATCACACAGAAAACAAACCCTGAAACGCGAACTCAATAATAAGAATCAGAAATCACCTGAAAAAGCTCTTAGCTCACAACATGTAGGTTGTGGGAAAAGAAACAACAAAGCAATAACCAGCAACAAATGGCAATACATAGGTAATTAACCTGCATAGTCCAATAATGGGAAAATAATGTTCAAAAACCATTCACTCTGACACACTATGATTTTGTTTGTCTATATGTCTATAAAAGGACTTATACTCTTTATAAAAACAAATGTACTTCTTTTCTCTCTAGATCTTTTCAACTAATTTTCTTAAGCATTTCATAAAGATGTCCTCAGAAATATTAAATTTAAATATGATAATATGTTGCAATATTTATCATAAATTTATTCTTTTAAAAATCCATTTATTTTTACTGGAAAAACAGATTTACTGAGAGGAGAGACAGATGATTCTATCTGCTAGTTCACTCCCCCAAGTACCACAACAGCTGCAGAAGCTTCCTTGGGGTCTCCTACACGGGTCTAGGAACCCAAAGCCCTGGATCATCCTCCTCTGCATTCCCAGGCCTCAGGCAAGGAATTAAATGGGAAGTAGAGCGGCCAGGAAATGCTCCAGAGCCTATATGGTATGATGATGCTTGTGAGTGGAGGATTAGCCAATTGAAGCATTCAAATTCCCTCATTTATTTATTGTTTAACCCTTGATTATATATCTAATTCACACTGCAATTTATTATCATTTATATTTATTGATCTTACTATAATATCATTTTACTAATGATTAAGATTAAAAAATAACAGCACTAAAGCAACATTTGTTGCAACAGCTAAATCAAGTTTCGGAATGCTCACATTCCATATGAATGTTTTCTCTGATTCATTTCTGCTATAAACTTCTTGCCAATGAGCTGCTCAAGAGGCAGCAGGTGAAGGCCCTGGTACTTCAATACTTTACAATTTATAAAACTGAGTCCTACTTGCTTACTGCTCCTTATGTGAGCCCAGGATTGAATTCCTTGCTATAGAATTCTGACTAGTTTAGCTCTGGCTTTAGCAGATGTTTCAGCAATAAATTCAAAGAGGAGGTGTTCCCTTTAAGTCTGTCAGTGTATCTATTTCTATGTATCTTCTCTTTTAAATAAATGTATATTTATAGAAAAAAAATAATCTTTCATCTTTTTTCTCTTCAGTTTAACCTAGGCTGGCTTTCCTATTTTTTTAATGCCTAAAAAAGAGGTTTTTACCTAATAAACTACATAGTTCTGAAGGTGTTTTGCATTCATAATGTTTTTATGTGAAATGTAAATTGCCCTTGTTATATGTTATATTCATATCTTGTGAATCAAGAAATAAGGAAACCAATGTTTGGCATTTTCTTTTTATTGATATTAACATTAAAACTTGCTAGGGACTCATTTAATTATGAGAACAGAGTAGAAACATGGGGAAAAGTTGAAAGATCATTGATATTGATAAAAAAAAAAAAACAAAACTCATAAACATCATCCAGAATGTTGTCTCAGAATCTCAGTAATTCAATATGATCAGTGTTGTAAAAAAGCAAAACTATCAAAAACTTGTTCTGTATGTTCAGTACAATATGAAGACCAAAAGTCTTGACAATTTTTATTTTTATTCTACAATTTGCCACTCATTGATTTAGTAAACTCATCCCTATTTAAAATACATCTAGGAATAAATCACATATAATGCTATTCAAAGTTGTTTCATATTTTAGAATGGTAAGGTATTAAAAGTAAATCATAGCTATAGTAGAAACCATTTTTAGTTTATTTGATAAACATATATGGAATTTGTTAGTTTTGTACACAGAAATAGAAATCTAAAATTTTTGCTCATTAAATTATCCCTCCATTGCAGAAATATTGTGCAAGACATAAAATACATTGTCTCACTTTATATTTAAAGAAAATGAAGAAAGCAAGGAGATGGAACTTATCCAAGTTACTCTGAAAATTAGTCAATTAAATTGGGATGAGTTAATATCTTTTAATTAGGTTAATTGTTGTTTCTTCTCAATAGATTGATTTTTTTGTGTTTCACAGTTATATGTTCAAATTTGGTCTTAGCTAGATCTGACAGTGAACAGTAAGATAAATATTTTGTGCATTACAAGAATATACCTTTCCCTTCGCTAAGGAGGACTTCTGCTAATCTGGTCAGAAACTGGGCTAATTTGGAAAGGTGTGCTGCTGTGTCCAGTTTGCTACTGTTTGGGCAAAGCAGATTTCCATTCACACTAAAACAATTCTAGTTGCCAATGTTTTTGGTGATTTACTGGGATGTTGAAATGTGAAGAGAACTATAATTGACAGCTTCCCAACATCATTGCTCACGAAGAATTAGAGGAGTTCCAAAAGATTAGGCAGTGGGGAAATTGGTAGTGTGGCTGAGATACCAATTGGAAGCCCCCACATGCTGTGTGAAAGTGGATGGATTTGAAATTCTTTCTAGAAATAGCTCTTTTAAAAGCCAAAATAGGAGTTAAAATAAGATATACCCTCTGCAAGAGATTAAAATATTTTATAATGCATTATACTATAACACTGTATCATGGCACATTTGTACATATACACATGTAGTGTATAAAAGCCAGGTATTAAATGAGTATGAAAATTTAAAATAAAATAAGGATGTTGTAATTAATTGTGTTGCTGTAACAGCTGACCATTTAGGAAAGCGTAATGTGGATGTAAATTCTAATAATTTACTAGGGAAAGATCTCTGCACTCTTAGACTTACCTAAGAATTTTTCATTTGAAATTTATGCATGACTGAAATTTAAAAAATGAAGAGAACCTCAATGTTGAGAAATTGAAAGTAAGTGGAAAAAATAACATGAAGGTACTTTAAAATGTTCATGATGAGAACTAAAATTCACTGGTTAGGACATTTGCATCTTATATCATGTATTCGATTTTCTGATCTAGCTCCCAATTTAAGCTTCCACTCAATGCAAAACCCAGGAGATACATATGACAATATATGTAGCTGTTGCTGCCACACATACAAGAGACCCAGAATAAATTCTTTGGTCTTTGGCTTCAGGATGGTCCAATTCTTCCTGTTGTACACATTTGAGGAGTTAACTAATAGAAAATGGTATCTGTTTCTATCTCCCTTTCTTCCGAATAAATAATCAAAATGTTCTAAATCCTCCATATCAGGATGCCAGTATTTAAATCCCAGCTCCGCTTTTGATTCCAAATCCTTATGACTACACACCTGTGGAGGCAGCGGGTAATTTTATCCCTGCCAAACATTTTGGTTTGAACTCTGGGGTGCCAGTTTGGGCTTGGAAGCATTAATTTCCAGCCATCGTGGCTATTTGGGGGATGAACAGCAGATGAGAGTGAAATCTTTCAGTCTCATTACCTCTCAAATATAGAAAAAAATATAACGATGAAATACTTTTAAATAATAATTCATAGAAATAAAACACTGTAAAGGATTTCAACTTTTTTGCAATGGAATGAATACTGCTGAAATTTATTATTTTTTTTTACAAATTTTGAGGCACACTTGTAGCGATTTAATATTATAATTATATAAAGTGATTTTAACCAGTGAGCTTTGATTGCATTTTTTAGAAAAATGTAACATGACGTATTTGTAATTCTGAAAATATTGTGGTACCTTAATTGCTAAAGTGATGTTGATTATCATTTTGAAACTATGTATGCATCTCATAGAATGATACAAATATTTGATTAATCTTCCAAGAGTCAAAATGTGCAGTATGACCTAATAGGTTTAAGTATATATTTAACTGTTTAGAATTCTATAATATTTAATAGAAATTGTGAATTGCATCTTATAATCCTCCTGGTTTTGTTTGTTTTTTTTTTTTTTTTTTTTTTTTCCTTTCCAACTGATTTTATCTGGATAGAGTCCCAGGCCTGAAGCTTGAATTGTGGCATATAAATGTTGTTTCCAGTCCCGGGAGGAAAAATATGCAAGGGGAACTTAGAATTCATCTGGGTCAGATAGCAAAGAAGGCATCAAAATTAATGGGATTGTTGCAAAGAAACAGAAGTTCCCATGATGAATATAAACATTTAGACAGTCAACTAAAGAATAAACTTGATGAGCAGAAATTCACTGCATGAATTAAGACATTAATGAATAATGATAGATATGGAAGGGAGAATAACAGTGACAGGAACAATAATTCCATATTTTAATAACTACTCAGAAAAAGATTGCTTTTTTCTAAATTAATATCCTTGCTATGTAAATTGTGTATCATCTTTGTGATAACCATAAAGAGTGTTTAAGAAGAGAAAAAGATACAGAAAATTTCTGAAAGCAAGATAACCAGGGGAACCCTCTCTCCTTTAGAGTGCATTCACCACAATGCTTGTCTATGTGATTTTTACTTATCAAGGAATCATGCCTTATGCTGATGTGATTCACTTGTAGGTCTTTGTTTACTGAATAATCTCCATCCCAAACAGGGTGTCCTCGAATACACACTGCACACCTAGGTGGAGCAAGGGAGCAGAACAGTGACCGATTATCTAACGGATGTGTGTGGCCTGCCACTCAGGGCTCACCAAGCACCAACACTGGGCCTTGTCTAGGCAGCTTTATCCCTCCAAGTTTTCATTCCCACACATGTGGCTGCAGTTGTCTCCATCCTTTTCTGCGTGCTGATGTGTATCTCCACTGACCTCTGGCATCTGAACCTGCACTCTCAAGAGCTTTATCTGCCTTTGAGCACTTCAGCTTTTGGCCACTTTATGACTTGCAAACAGAAAAGCTTAGAAGAGTTTGTTCACAAAACAGGTTGGCAATTATGGATGAGGTAAATTTCTCCTTTTAGAAACTGAGCAGTGAATAATATATAATGAATAATAAATGTGAAAAGAAAATGGACCATTATGCCACTCATAAAATAATTGATTGGAGCAAAGAGTAATGAAAGGCTAATGGATATTCCACAGCAACACTATCATGTGTCATCATATAAACCTTATAATCAAATTAAGTGTTACTATATAAATTTCTAAGTATGATTTTAAAATCTTTTAAGTGTGATTAGAAAGTCTTAAGACAACCACTAGATTAATTTAATGAATATACACATTTGTAACTATTGAGTTTTACCACTTACTGTAACCTATGCATTTAAATGCTCATATAATTGAGTAAACTAAAAAACTTGTTTCTTAACTAGATTTCACAGATTTAAAAATTTAGAACAAAACAAAGACACAGTGGTAATGAGAAGACAAATAGCATCAACGGCATTAATCAGAAGTAGTTGCTTTGGTATGTAGGTACTGCTCATCTTTGATGTGGTAATCTCACTTCAATTTTTCATCTTTTTTTCTTAATGCATTGCAATCAAACCCTTTACATGGAGAATTCTGCAGACCCAGATAATTTCCCACCTTATCTACTCAGTCCAGCACCTAAAATAAGTTCACACTTAAATAAAAAATAAACATGGACATTATATTATTAAAGATTCAGAAATGATTCTTTTATCTCCCCTTTGCCTAAGAGATATCAGATTTGAGAGCAGAAAGGCAGCATGCCAGCAATGTCAAATAATCCCTACCTGAACTGTTTAAGTTAAATTCACTCTGATTGCATACGTAGCAACAGAAAAGACACTTTCCAAGAAACATTTTAATTCTGAATTCATACATTTTTCATTTATAAGACTTGGCATGCATTTATATGCAAATAGTATCTTCCTTTGATGTCTCACTTTCCAAAGATAAAAGTGGTATGATTTGCCTGAAGCATTTCTTTTTCATGAAAAGCCATAGGGAACCAGATGGTAATATATTATATTACTCTTATAGAATCACTGCATTTAGTATAAGATTATAGTTAACCACATTGCAAAGGTTCTGCTGCTTAGGCTATAGAGGTATGTGAAATTATGCTTAAAAATATTATCACAAAATACAATACAAAAATGTATAAGGACATATTTCTTATTAGAAGAGAATTATTTAAAATTTTTTTAAAATATCTGATAGTATATGGGACGTTAAATGTGGAATGTCTCTAGTTTTAGGTCTATGTTAGTAAGAAACTCATATTTCACATGCTCATTTAGTATACTCAATATATTTAGAACAGTTTACATGATTCATTTATACATAAATGCACACACATTAATGTATTCATTTTATATAGAACATAAGTTAAATCATGTTTTAACTGAAATTCCTTGTATAACCCGATTTGTATTGAACAAAATTACATGTGGTTAAATAGATAGATAACACTTGAATGAGACTGAAATGGAGAGGATAATGAAAATAAGACAAAAATACACACTTCTGAAGGTAGTGAATAAAACACATGGATTTCAGGAAAATCCAACAGAAAATAGCCTGGAGCAGTCAATTTCCACATGAACAGTTTTATGAAATAAAATTTAATATTTATTTTGCCAGAGTAAAAAGAAGCCAGACACACACGGTGAGAGCGGCATGTGTGTTTTTTTGAAAGCGATTACAATTAAAGAGCACATGTTTGGTCCCACAATCTGTGTTTCTTTCTAAAAATGATCTATTTTGTTTATTTTTAAGGCAGAGTTATGGAGGCAGAGGAACAGAGATTTTCCATCAACTGTTCCTCTGCTCAAATGGCCTCAACTGTTGGGACTGAGTCAGCAAGTGTATTTGCAGTGAGGAAGATCAGAATGGGAGCTGGAGAGGCTGAACTGTGAGAAGCGTAAGATACTGCACAACAGCAGTTCTCACGACCTGTTCTTCTAAAGTGAATTTTCCTTTAACTACTGTGAAATAGCTATTTGTCTTTATCTTATTAGTAACGTCCTAGGTGATCATCCATGATAGTACGTTGCAGAAAAATTAGCAGTTTACAAAAAGCATTAAAAAATCACAAATGTTTGAGATGTAGAAAATGAGAAGAATCATCAGAGGGTAGAAACTAATTATGATGTTGTTGGAGTATTTTTTTTGTTTGTTTGTTTTTGACTAGACCCTGAGCAGGCCTGGAGGCCTCAAGTTTCAGGCTAGAGTCAGACACTGAAAGTTTTTCATTATCCGATTCAACTCATGAAACCAGTGTTGAACACTGGAAGACCACACTCTAAGCAGCCCTTTTAAACATGTTTGCGAGACAGGACATACAGGAGGCACATGTCAAAGGGAGCTTTCTAAGGAGACTCTTTGTTAACGAGGAAATTTAGAGCATTAGGATTTTAAAGTCCTTGATCTTCCTAGAGCAATAATTATGTATAGTTAATGTATATGTATAAGAATCATGATTTTATTGTGTTCAAAAAACAAAACTATCAATCAGCCTGACAATGTAAGATCATTTATATAACAATGACAAAAGTCATTCTTCACCTAATCCGTAATTATTGACTATATCTATATGAGCTAAGCATGTAACTTCCTTATATCAAAAGGAGACTTGGAGATGATCTGGACTCCAGTGCCCTGTCTCAAGTGCCCTGGTCTTTATTGGAATGTAGCCTGTCATTCTCTCTTGTTCTCAGCGCCTCGTTTGTTGTTCTCAGCGTCGTTTCAGGCTGTCTTGCACCAAAGCATAGTGTAACATAAATTCAGAGTTGAATCACTTGGGAAACCATCATTGAACTTGGAATCCTTAGTGCATTCTTTTGGGTTGGATTAGCTATGTATTATATACAATGTATATGTTTGTCTACATTGGCAACAGATGAAAGCAAGACTGCATAGTTCACCTGGAGCTTCTTCTCATATCCTGGACACAAAGGTCAGGGTGATCACAAAATGTCAACATTATCAGCAGATAAACAACAAACAAGCACATCTAACACAAAAATACAGTACAATGATTTTTCACTTTAGATTTTGCTTTAGATAGTATAGAATGAAATGGAATGACCCACTACAACAATAGTGATCTCTGAGTTTAGGAATGACATATCATTTCAGATACACCAAGAGTACACCAAGTACAATTTTGTATCTATAGACACCTGACAAAAACAAGCCCAAAAAACAGTTTCTGGGTGAATGTGCTAGAAAATCCAAAGATAATTAGCTAACAAAAGAGAACACAATCCACTATGAACAGACAACTGCAGCTGCAAAAAACAGATGTATAAAGTGTAGCAATATAAGAATTTTAATAAATAGTACAAAATAACTCATATTTCATTTATAATAATACTAACAATATAAGAGCTTTTCTTCTGTGAGTTCATCATTAGCATGCAAAATAAAACATTTTTATATGTCTATTTTATAACCTGCAGCTTTAATGAATTGCCTTATCAATTAAAACAAGATTTTGGAGTAATGTTAAAAGTCTCCAAGTACAACACAGTGTCATTGGCACTATGGGTAGTCTGATTTTCTTTTTTTTCTTTAAATTTTTGTGCCCCTTTTACCTGTCTCCTCCCTCAGTGTTCTTACTAAAACTTCTAACATACCTGCCTATCTTTTTCTAAGTCTGCAGGAAAATGCTTTATACTTTTCCCCATATATGGTGATACTGGTTCACCAAAAAATTAAGTGTTTAGAAACCTATTTAATCAGAGAACTTGAAGATATCTTCAATGAAATTGCCAAACATTAATGAAAAATACCACCAGGGTCACACAAAAAAATTGAAAAGCATTTCTTACTAATGAATCAAAATAATCAATGGCATTAAACTGTTTAGACTCTCGTGAGTCATCTCCAGACTAAAAATAATCTGATATAAAAATATTAATGATATTTTTTAAATAAACAGACCCAGAATAGCCAAAATAATCCTGAACAAAGAAATCAAACAAGAGGGATTAACATACCTGACTTCAAATCATGCAGCAATGTTGTAGTAAGTAAAACAGCATAGTACTGGCATAAAAATTGGCCCATGTATCAGTGAAATAAAATAGAAATTCCAAAAGTTAATACATATATACACAGCCTATTAATTTGACACAAGTGTTCAGATCATACAATGGAGTAAAGATGATCATTACAAAATGGTTCACACAAAATTGGGTATATATTTCTATATAATAATAAAATATATAATACATAAAATAAAAATAAATATAATAAATAAATGAATGATCCTAGATGCATATATATGTGTACACACACACACACACACACATATATAATATGAATGAACCTAGATCAATACGTCTCACCATAAAAATCATCTTGATGTGCATCATAGACCCATATTTTTTTTTTTTTTTTTTTTACTTATTTCTTAAAGAGTTTATTTTTTTATTGGAGAGGCAGATTTTATTTTTTTATTGGAGAAGCAGATTTCTAAAACCCTTCTGTTCTTTCACCTAACTACAAATTATTATCCATGTTTTCCTCTAAGAGGCAAAAAAAACCCCATTTAATTTGGAGGTACTTATATATTCTAGCAGTGAAAATTTCTAGTTTCTCGCAAATAACTAATTCAAATGATTTAAAATTACACTAGAGGGGCCAGTCACCGTGTTACAACACGTCACTCCTCTGCATGTGGGGCCAGCATCCCAAATGGGCACTGGTTTTGCATACTGGCTGCTCCACTTCTGATCCAGCTCCCCGCTTATGGCTTGGGAAAGCAACAGAGGATGGCCCAAGACCTCTGGCTCCTGCTTCCACGTGGGAGATCCTGAAGATGCTGGCTCCTGGCTCATGACTAACCTAGCTCGCATAGACCCATATTTTAAAGCCTGATAATATGAAGTTTCTGGAAAAAATTGGGGGAAACACTCCAAGATACTGGCATAATGAAAGGCTTCTTGAATAAGAACCCCAAAGCACTGTACAAATGTGACTATATGAAACTCAGATGCTTTTCCCCAGAAAACTGAACAGTATGTTGAGTGAAAAGAATCCAAAAAAAGAGGGAAAAATATCTGTGAATCTTCTATTTGACAAAGAGTTAATACCCTGACTATATCATCAATTACAAAGAAAAAAAGCAATTATCCAGGTGGTTAGTGGGTGAAAATTTTAATACATAGTTCATAAAGGAGAAACATGACCAGCAAATGTTAAAAAAAAATGCTCAACATCACCAGCCATTAGGGAAATTCAATTCAAATTCACAATGATATGAACTCCAAAACTCACAGTCACAAATGCTGACACGGATGTGGACAGAAGGACATACACGTGAACTCATAGTATGAATGTAAATTAGCGCAGTAGCCTTGGAAAACAGCATGGAGATGTCTTTAAAAAAAAAAGAAGAACTGCAAGTTCTGGAAATCCCACTACGTAGTATATACCCAAAAGATTTGAACATAACAAATCAAAGAGATATTTCCACTGCTATATTTATAGGAACACTGTTCACAATATTAAAAAATTGGAGTCAATCAAGATGTAGAACATCAGATGGATGAAGCACATATCATCTATAGTTGGGTAACAACAAAAACTAAGGTTCTTTGGACTAAGCTGATCAAAATCATAATACATCATGTATTGTTTTACAGTATTTAAAAATCAGAAATTTTATACAGTTTAGCTCTATCATCTTCAGGGAGTCGCAGTCAGCTACTAGTTTGGGCCTACATAATCAGAATAGTTTTTACTAGAGTTAAAAGATTTTTTTCCAAATTCATTAGCCATTTTATAGACAGGATGATTCATCACCTTATTAACAATTATCTGGAAGAAATACTTTTTTGACACGATGAGCCCTTCTGTGGTGTGACTTGAGTGTCCTTAAGACCTGCAGCCTTATTTTCCTCAGGCAAATGACTGCAAAGACTGAGAGTGCAAAACAGAAGTGACAACTTTTTACAAGTTAATTTTATTAATTTATACATTTATATCTTTTATAACTAATATGATAAATTAATGTTGACATTGGAATATCATTATTTGCTATTTTCCATTTGGTGACTTTTTCTTACAAAGACTTTAAGCCTATATATTCAAATCCAGATGATTACATAATAAACAGTAAAAGGCAGGTGACCTTGACAACCAATTTAGATTTTTCATAATGGCTTATTAATATTTCAAATAATTAATGTGTAATTTTGATAACCAAAGTTCTGAGAAACATGTCTATGTATGTATTTTACCATCTGTTTTTTCTGTTATTTCACACTCTATGACAATTCTCTGTATGCTATCTTTTCAAATGCAGTTGTTTATTCTGAAAATACTTTTAACTGTATTAATTAGAAATGTGCAAAATACATTGCCTAGATCTTATACATTCCCCCAAATTTTACTCAAAATTGTTCACACATGTAAAGGTAAATTAGAGGACAATAAATTTCTAAAAGATAACATTAGGAAAACTAGATGATCTTGAGTGTGGTCATAAATGATTCTAAACAATCCAATGTCCCAGTCCATGAAGAAATAGTCCATAAGCTGGACTTCATTAATATTAAAAATGAGTGCCTTGAGATTGATTCTATAAAAAGACACATCAGACAGTCCACAGCTCATTGTTCCCCCAGCCACATAACCTTTTCCTTAGAACACTAAATGGACACCCTGCTGGCATAATAATACAGGTAAATAAAATCTAAACATGTCTGTTGTTGAACATTTTATTACCAGTGTATTTTTATAAGACAAAATTCCTTTTTTTTTACACAAATCTGAATACATTACAATAAAAACCAAAAGTATATATTCAATGTAATGATTTAAAATGTAACAAAAACCTGGAAATAAAGTGTCTGAGTTCTGAAGTCTAGAAAAACAAAAAAAGGGGGAAAAAGGCGTTTTTGAATGTGATCGATCTGATATCAGCTTCATCAAAAATAATGGGATATCAAAGAAAGTGTCAAAAACCTATGCTTAGAAGAGAAGTAGACCCATCGTTCTAATCTTAATATCATGGGAATATTTTATATTGTTCAATGATTTAATACTTCATGAAGAAATAAACAATACCCTTGAAGCAATGATGTTTATGTAGATGGCATATTTAAAAATGATTGATTACATATGCAAATATTTATATAATTACTAGAATTTATAAAATAGAAATTGTAGGAAACATTTTTTAATCTGAGTAATGTTCAAGGGTTTTTTTTTGCACATTCAGATTAGAAATTTGATTTATTTCCCACAAATTACAAAAAAGGAAAAGAAATGAGATTGAAAATTATCATGAACATTAGTGAACCAACGTATATGCACACTTTTCTCTGTAGCCCAGCTTTTGTCTTTCTACATTTCAGAAGTTATATACACACTAACTAACTAAACTGTGTGCTGTGTAGTGTGCCTTTGCATTAATCAGGAAAGGAAATGAGGCTGCATTAAAGAAAAAAAATTTTAAAAATAGCAAAGTGTTTAAAGACAAACATAGCTGTATCTGACATCTTGAGGTCAGCAGGTGTGTCTACCTAACAGCTTTCTCACTGTGATTTTGATGTGTTCCTGTGCGTAGAGATCACGTACTACTGCCAGACTGATTTATAATTTACCTTGCTTGGCACTATTTTTTCCCAAGATCGCTTTAGGTTTTAGGATATTATATCTCAGGATGAACAGTTAAAAATGATTTTAGCATGATTTTCTTAGACAAAATCTACTTGGCCAAGGGAAAATAACCACATCCTTTAACCACCAAATCATTATATGACTTTCTTCCTTTCACCCATTTTACTTGCTCTGCCTTTGTGGACAATTTTAGCTTTTTGTTCTTCAAATTGGAGGGACATATTTCTGAAGGAAATTAAGGAATTCGTGTCAACAAATAGATACACATCAATCTAATACCTTCATCCTTAATTTAAAAAGAGATTTGCTCCAACATCTATCAATTATAAACATTCTCAGCAACCTAGAAATAGAAAAATAACTGCCCAACTAGATAAATAGCATGTATCTGACGATAGATAAATATGTATCCATATATGTCTATAAACCTTAATTGTAGTTATATATGTCTATAAACTATGTCTATAAACTATATATATCTCTAGTTTATATGTCTATAAACCTTAATTGTAGTTATATACATATATATATACACATCTACAAGTATTTATATACTTGTATAAATATGTGCATAGGCTTAGATAAAATATTTAATGGTGGAAAATGGAAGCTTGATTTTTAAGATACAAAACAAAGTAATATATCCACACTCAATTCCATCTTAACATCATAGCGAAAGTATTGGCTGATACAAATAAGACAAAATTGACATTAAAGTATGTAGAATGTATGTCTATGTATAAAACTTCAAGTAATTGTTGAAGAAGCAGACACATTTACTGGAAGTGTTAAGAAACTATGGTGATACACAGAATATGAGGTTAATACATACATAAAAATCACTTATCTATATGCTAGCATTGAAAAATATAAGTTGATTTTTTTTAAGATTTGTTTATTTTTATTGCAAAGTCAGATATACAGAGAGGAGAAGAGACAGAGAAGATCACTCCCAAACTGACCGCAATGGCCGCAGCTGAACCAATCCGAAGTTAGGAGCCAGGAGCTTCTTTCAGGTCTCCCACATGGGTGCAGGGTCCCAAGGCATTGGGCCATCCTTGACTGCTTTCCCAGGCCACAAGCAGGGAACTCTATGGGAAGCAGGGCAGCCGGGATCAGGACTGGTGCCCATATGGATCTGAGCATGCTCAAGGCGAGGACTTTAGCTGCTAGGCCAAGGCCCCAGGCCCAGGAAAATGTAAGTTGATATTAAACAGAATTATTTTTGTTAATATCCCACGAATGAACTTTGCTACTAATCAATAAAAAGAAAAAATAAAACACTCTAATGAAAGAATTCGAATAACTAAATAAATAAGTGTATGCTTAATATGCTTGAATAAAATACAAATATAACTTTGTCAGCATAATGTTACAGCAGTTTAGGCCATTTTCTCATATTGATGTGCATACTGGACCCTTAGTAAGTATACTTCCAATCCAGGTTCCTGCTAAAAAGGTAATGGAATATTTGGGCCCTTGTCAATCATTTTGATGACCAGAATGCAGTTCTAGGGACCTTGCTTTGTTCATGGCACAGACCCATTTTTTTTTCAACAATTTATTGAGTAGATCAGCCATGAAATCTCTCACTCTGAATCGTTCCCTCCCTCTCTGCCATTCTATCTTTCAAATACCTAAATACATCTTTAAAACATCAATATTGTAAGGTGTTATCGCCAACTTGAGTGAAAGATTTAATGCAGTTTGAATCATTATCTTACAGCATTATTTTGCAGAAAGTGATGAACTGATGATAAAATTAGTGAGAAGAGGTTAAAGACCTGGAGTAACAAACATAATCTTGGCCAGAAGAACAAAATCAAAGGACTGCTTCCGCTTGACTTTATACTTCCTCGAAGGCTACTCTAACTGCCAACGAATGTTGTATTGGAGAAAGGATGAACACGTACCAGACAACTCAGAAGTTGAGCAACTCAAATCATTAGAATTTAGACAAAAGGATTACATATATAAATTAAAGTATTCAAAATTCAAAACACCAACAAAAACCACTGGTGGCAAGGATGTACATGAACAGGAATGCTCATTAGTTGCTCACGGAAATACAAAATGGTATAGACATTTTGGAAGAAGCTTTGTAGTGTCTTCGGAAGTTGAATAGACTGCTACTTCAGGGTCCAAAAAAATTAATTGCTTTAATATTTACCTAAAGGAGTTGAAATATATGTTTGCAGAAAAAAAACCACAGCTGCAAATAGTAACAATGTGTTTATTTCCTCATAACCATCTTAGAATATTTTGGTAAACAGCACTTCTTATCATTTCTTTTCCTGTTGAACCTCAGTTTTTAATAATATGAGACAAAAATCTGTATCTCTGGAAGTGTTTGTCCAGAAATTTTACAAACTGAACTGATTTTTACAAGCAGGTAAGGTGAGCACACCTTAGTTTAAGGCAAGCCTAAAACATATTTCACTCATAGTGATAATACATTTAAACTAATAGAGATTTTGTAAAAGGTGATAATTTTTTTTAAAGATTTATTCATTTTATTACAGCCAGATATACAGAGAGGAGGAGAGACAGAGAGGAAGAATCTTCCCTTTGATGATTCACTCCCCAAGTGAGCCACAACGGGCCGGTACGCGCCGATCCGAAGCTGGGTACCAGGAACCTCTTCCGGGTCTCCCAAACGGGTGCAGTGTCCCAATGCACTGGGCCGTCCTCAACTGCTTTCCCAGGCCACAAGCAGGGAGCTGGATGGGAAGTGGAGCTGCCGGGATTAGAACTGGCGCCCATATGGGATCCCGGGGCATTCAAGGCGAGGACTTTAGCCATTAGGCCATGCCGCCGGGCCCAAAAGGTGATAATTTTAAAGTAATCTATTTGAAAATGACTGTGAAAAAGAAAGTGATGTTGAATGTAGGGATATAAAAACTAATACAAATTTAATTCTTTTTTCACTACTTGTTTTCTTTTGGGGAGAATGTTGTCAAATTACAGTCATGAAGCAAATACTTGCTCAAGATCCAAAAGGAAAAGTACTTGCAATCCTTACAGAACTAAATAATACTTCTCACTGGACTTGTTCTCAGCAGGTTGGAACTCTAAAATGTTTAGATTTTTTTTTAAGGATATTCAATTACAGAGAAGATGGGTCATTGCATTGAAGGTCTCCATAGTTAGAACCAGCATCATTTAGGCACTCAGGTTAGTTACACATGAAATGGTCTATACATTCAGATAATTCTACAATGTCATAGTGGAAAACATCGTGGTGTAGTGGGTGAAGCTGCTGCTTGCAAAATCAACATTGGTGCTGCTTTGAGTCCCAGCTGCTCCATTTTCCATCCATCTTCTTGCTAATGTGGCTGGTAAAGCAGCAGGTTGATGGACAAAGCCATTGAGCCATCTGAATGTTTCAGTGTTGGCTCATCTTATTCATATGAAATAACATGATGGATTATGTACACTAAAGGAAAGCTCAATAGAATATAGCGTAATTGAAAACACTGCTAAAGAGACTCAACTTATTTAGCTAATATAAAATTTTGGCCCATTTTCCACACAAGCTCATGATATATACTTTACATCTCTCAGTGGATATCAAATTTTTTCATTTTTTATTACTTATAAAACTAAGATGTAGGAAAACATGTGTACAAAAATCTTAAAATGCTTTGGTACTATACAAATGTGAGGTCTAATTATTATTTAAAGTAAAATTGTAAACAGTTTTCAAGGTCCTGTCTATAATGCCCAGAATTGTTAATTTTCTGTTTTGTTTTGTTTTTATGTAACTGTTTTTAATAAAGAACAGTAAATTATTTTATAAGACTTCAAAACATATCAGCAAAATATAGCTCTTTTGCTGATTCACTGCTGCCCCTAAACAAAGCAATCTACACAATCTTTCCTGAAAATAAGTGTGCTACTAAGACAGACATACTTATTAGTAATCAACATTATTCTGACAAGTTGAATGCAAGATGCAGTAAACTTCATGAGTCTCTTGTTAATACTGAATTGTGCTCTCAGAGAAAATAACCACCTAGACAAACTGAGTATACAATGACTAAACTATGCATAGCATAATAGAAGATGCTTTTCTTTCAAAGGTGCTTTGTGCTGGAGATACCGATGGCTTCTTGCAATACGGTGAATAGCTCCCCTCGTCCTTATTGTCATATCAGCTATGATGTTGACGAATTGGTTAATATTCATCCAGAAACACTGAAAGGAAAGGGTTTTAAACAATGAAGAAATGTAGTATTTGGTATGAAAATTATGCAAAATTTCCTGATAATGTAACACAGAAAGTGCTGAGCACTGAACTTTGCTTTGTTCTCTACTTGGGACGTAAGGAAAATAAAGATACCTTGCCTCCCTCATTTTTTAATATGACCTAATGCACTTCAAATATATAAATTGAAATATTTCTGCCAAAGCAACATCTCATGAACTTGTCACATTTAAATTGTGCCAAAACATTTGTATTAAGTTGGAATATTGTGGGAAAATACTGAGAATATGTATCACCAATTATGATATGTGAACATCATACTTGCTTTCCTGTAAAATCAAATTATATTGTCATTTATAGTCTCTAGTTTGGTGAAAAGATACAACCTTAATTCTTGACCCAAATAAATAATCTCAATACACAATGCTGCAATTATGTTATGTTACACCTATGGTTCTTTTTAAAAGATTTATGGATTTTTATTGAAAAGGCAAATTTACAGAGAGAAGGAGAGATAAAAAGATCTCCCATCCCCTGGTTCATTCCCCACATGGCCACAACAACTGGAGCTGAGCCATTCTGAGGAAGCCAGGAGCCAGGAGCTTTCTCCAAGTCTCCCAGGTGTTGCAGGGTCCCAAGGCTCTGGGCCTTCCTCCACTTTTTACCCAGGCCAAAGGCAGGAAGCTGGGTGGGAAGAGGAGCAGCTGGGACATGAAAACAGCAGTGATATGGGATCATGCATGAGGAAGACTGAGCCACCAGTCTATCACTCCAAGCTAATACTTACGGTTCTTGTATCTGCATGTGTATGCATGAATGATCAGACAGGTGTAATAAATGTGTATTGCAGTTGGTAATCGAATCAGTTGAACTTCTTAAGAATGCAATTTTCTCATTAAACACTCATTATGCAAAGCATGACAGATCGAGCTACTGAAAATGCTGTATTTTTCATACAATCAACATTCTAGGTGTTCAGACAGTAATGTTTCCTTAAAATAATTCTCCTTTTATGTGTATAAAATAAGGCAAAATCAATTTTGTAATTGTTACTATTTTGCTTTGCATAGACTTGCATTAAGACAAGTTTTTGAATAAAAGGCCAAATCTACATTGAATTTGGAAATAAAAGAATCTTACTTGTGATGCCAAGCTGTCAGCTTGGCTCTCCTTGTCAAATTGCCAGCTGTTTCCTCAGTTTAAGTAAATGCATTGCAGGTAGGCAGAGTTTCACATACAAAGTCTCAGCAGCATGTACTTCACGAAGACAGAACTAGAAATGACATTCATGAACCAAGTATTTGTTGTTGGAAAATTGAATTTTGTACTTTTTTAAAACGATTTTTTATTATTACTTATTTTTATTGGAAAAGCAGATATACAGAGAGGAGGAGAGACGGGAAGAGCTTCCATCCATAGTTCACTCCCCAAGTGACTGCAACTGCTGGAGCTGAGCAGCTATAAAACATTCATATATTGGGAATATTAATGATATTACAATAACATATCACTTTCTTAAATACACTAATATTATGATTCCAATTATGCCATTAGAATTTAGTGTATTTCATTTTCTGTTTCTTTAAGACATAAAAAATATATAATCTAGCTAGTATATATTTTAGTTGATAAATCATAAAAGTTTTAAAAATAATAGTCAAAATATAAATTGCAAATATTAGTGAATAATTTTATCTTGGAAATCTTTTTTCCAAGATAATTTGAAATTTGAAATTTGAAACTATTATTTTCTTTCAATATTGATAAACAAAGTAGTGAATAAAAGCCAACTAAATGATTATAAAATCTTAGTAATTTCAAGCATCTATGATTATTCTCAAATTATTCAAGAATGATTGGACTCTACATTCAACCAAAATTATTCAACAAAATAGAAATAGACATTTTACATCAATATAAATATTACAACACAATTCCTTTTGAAGTGTTTCCAGTTTGGTTAAAGTTTATTTTGTTTTTTTTTTAAAGATTCATTTTACTTTTATTGCAAAGTCAGATACACAGAGAGGAAGATCTTTCATCAGATGATTCACTCTCCAAGCAGAGCTGCCCCAACCCAAAGCCAGGAGCCAAGAACTTCTTCAGGTCTCCCATGTGGGTGCAGGATTCCAAGGCTTTGGGCTGCCCTTGCCTGCTTTCCCAGGAGACAAACAGGGAGGTGGATAGGAAATGAAGCTGTCGGGATTAGAACCGGTGTCCATATGGGATCCTGGTGCGTTCAAGGAGAGGACTTTAGCCATTAAGCCGCTGTGCCAGGCCTGGGTAAATTTTCTTAATCAAACATGCATTGGAATAATCAAAAAGGCAAAGTCCATGCTTCCTCATGTTTTATTGTTCAAACCAAGGCAATTGTTTGAAACCAGATCATAAAATTTACTTAATTGTTTGGACCTAGAGTATCAAGCTATTTTAAATTATTTTAGGGTTAAAGTTTTTTTTTAAAATTACATATATATGGAGAGGAAGGAAGGATGGGAGAGGAAGAAGGAGAGAGGTAAGTAGTACTATTTTATTCTTAGAATTGTATGCATTAACTAAATTGAATCTGTTAAAATTAGTTAAAACTTATTGTTAGAAACAAGAATTTCTAAAAGAGCAAGAACATGAAAGCCTATCCATACTTTTTTATATCATTTTTAAGGCAATTTACACTTCCCTATGCTGAGCTACATGACCTTATAAGGCATGTTATGCATATGTAGCCTTCAGCAATTCATGAATTTTGTGGTGTTTGAGTAGCGTGTGTGTGTTTGTGTGTGTGTGTGTGTGTGTGTGAGAGAGAGAGATAAAAGTGTAAAAGTGTAATTTTCTAATTAAAATGAGAAAAATTCACATTTGGAAGATTTACATTATATTAAAACTCAGTAATATTGTAAACTGAGCCGGGAAAAGCAGTGGAATCCAATATTTGGCAAAGCCTTAATGACTTTCATCATCTGTTTGGAAGTTTCAGTGTGGATTAGCATTATTGACACCAACAGTTAAACCTGATAGAAACATCAGCAATTTTTGTTTCTGTTACTCTTTAATTGTCATTTCCTCTCTTTCGTCCTTGTGATAATGATAATGAGGGTGGAAAGATAGAAACTTCAATTAAGGACATAAGCTCAAAGCTCCTGTTCTCAGGCTTGCTTTCCTCTTTGTCTATTTTTTTTTTTTTCAGGAACTAATGAATACCTGATAGCTTTGAAATCCACTTTTTTTTTTTTTTTTTTTTGGAAAGCCAGGCGGCAATGCAGTCTAACCAGAGATGTATGACTTTCAAATATCATTCTAAATATCAGCTGGGAGTGTAAATACATGATTATTTGCTGGAATTCTTTGCCGCTATTTTCATAATCATATAGTTGTTTTCCTTCCAAAAAATGACAAGCTTTTTACTGTGCTATACACAGACTTAACATAACATTTTGAAATTTTTACAAGTACTTTAAAGATGTCAAGGCTAAACAGGCATCTTGAAATGTACATACTCTGAACTCTAATTTATATTAGTGGTATGAAACAGCATGAAATTTCAAGAGATTCAACCTCAGCAAACTTCCAGAGTATTTCTAAATTCCATCTTGAAATATGTGATGAAGTGAGTGCAATAGTAATATTGTGATTATTTTCTTTGTGTGAATCCGACTTAGGATTCACTGGGGTTACGCTGGGCTCCAGTTGATGTTTACATGTAAATAATTCATAAAATGTCTCTGAATCAATGATCTTGCTGCTTAAACAACATACTTTGTTTGACTTTATGTAATCATAAATTTGCCTTTTAAAATATTACAGTCTTTAAATGGAATGTGTGGCTACTATTATGACCATTGTGGCATTTAAGAACAGCTAGAAAACAGCAACTGATGTTTTGCTTAGTTGAATAAATAAATTTTCAGAAATGTTGTCACTTTTTTGAAACCATTTGCAGTTCCCTTTTTAAAAGAACTTTTACTTGTCGCTGTTTTTTGCTTGAAAGTATTTTGAGATGGGTAGATTTTCCATCCAATGATCCACTCCCCAGATGGTAGACTAAACCCAGAAAAATCAGGATCTCCACCTGGGACTCGTGTGTGGATGGCAGTTGTCCAAATGCTCAGACCCTTTGCCGTGCTTTCCTGAGTGGCTTGCAGTGTTTGCTGAAATGATTGCTTTGTGCTGTCACAGACATATTTGTTGACTGAGTGGCCGACATAAGCGATCTTTCCAAACCACATGGGGAGACACAAATTGTCAATATATTGAACAGAGAGACAAATTACAAATCTTTTGTTTAGTGTCATTTCCTGTTTGAATAGATTATATTTTTTCTTTTATTAAAATTTATTGAATTTTACTTGAAAAGCAACATTTGCTTTTACAGAGACAATGAGAAGTCTTCTTTCCACTGGTTCACTCACCAAATGGCCACAAAGGCCTGAGCTGCTCCAAGCCAGAAGCCAGAAACTCCCTCCAGATCTCCCACATGAATGCAGGGCCCCAATGACTGGAGCCCTCCTGCTCTGCTTTCCTGCCAAAGGTACCAAATTGGATTGGACATGAAACATCTGGGACACACAGGCACCCATATGGGATGCCAGCACCACAGGAGAGGATAAATCTGGTATGCCACAAAATTGGAAGAATAACCTAACGCTGTACTTTCAATTGTTTCATAATACTAACTCTCTTAGCATGTTAATGGTAATAAAGTCACATTTAAATAATACATAGTATAATGCACCATGCAACAAAGAAAAAAAAAAACAGGTATCTTAACATTTCACAAAGAAATGGCCCAGTGTTGTGGTGTTGCCAGTAAATCTACCGCCTGCAATACTGGTATCCCATGTGAGCGCTAGCTAAGTCCAGGTTGCTCCACTTTGATACATTTCCCTGTTAATGAGCCTGGGAAAGCAGCAGAAGTTATCTTGGTTTGGGCTCCACCACCAATGTAGGTGACCAGGAAGAAGCTCCTGACTTCATTCTGGCCCAGCTAAATGTGTTAGGAAAATTTCTTTTCTCTTCCTTCCTTCCTTCTCTCTCTCTCTCTCTCTCTCTCTCTCTCTCTCTCTCTCTCTCTCTCTCTCTCTCCACTTTCCATGTGTGTGTGTCTACTTCAAAATCAGTTGCATGCAAATTTTCCAAAGGCTGTAAGAAAGTGTCACTCTATTGGCTTTAACTTTTGTTTCTTTCAATCTCTCTCTCTCTCTCTCTCTCTCTCTCTCTCTCTCTCTCTCTCTCTCTCTCTCTCTTCCATCTTCTGTTTCACTTCCCAATTGTCCGTAATAGCTGGAACCAAACCAATCCAAAGCCAGGAGCCAGGAACCTCATTTGGGTCTCCCACATAGTTATAGGGTCCCAAGGAGTTTGGCCATACTCTACTGCCTTTCTGGCAACAAGCAGGATGAAAACTGGAACAGCTGGAACTAGCATTGGTGCCTGTATGGAGTGCTGGTGCCTGCAGGTGAAGGAGTGGATGAGCCAGTCCCTATCATAAATAATTATAAAATGATGTTTTCAAATCATGGAGATATGACATATGTGTGTTTCTTCAGTGAATTCAGGCAATGCCTTTACTACACATGTCATTCCTTTGTTCTGTTTCATTTAATCTCTTCTTCAGAAAGAAATACATGCCCTCATGGAAAAGCAATGATAACATTAACAGATCCTTTGGATTGTACATTCCTCTTTGTTTGGTACATAATAGATTACGTTCCTTTTTTCTATTTTTTGCTCCACTTCACAGAAACAATTGTCAAGAAAACATTTGTGATGTTATTTGACAAGCTGTACATTCGATCCTAGCCTAACCAAGAGGGCTTTCATCCCATGTCTCCATTATATACTGATCTTGAAAACCTCCAGTAGCATAGTTATTACCAAATGTGGCATTTAAAAATTTCTACTCTGGGGTCTGGTGTGATAGCATTGTGATTAAAGTCCTCGCCTTGCATGCTCTGGGATCCCATATGGTCGTCGGTTCTAATCCCCGTGGCCCTGCTTCCCATCTAGTTCCCGCTTGTGGCCTGGGAAAGCAGTTGAGGACGGCCCAAAGCTTTTGGATCCTGCACCTGTGTGGGAGACCCAGAAGAGATTCTGGCTCCTGGCTTCAGATTGGCTCAGCTCCAGCCATTGCAGCCACTTGGGGAGTGAACCATTGGAGGAAAGATCTTCCTCTCTGTCTCTCTTCCTCTCTGTGTATCTGCCTTTCCAATAAAAATAAATCTTAAAAAAAAATTCTACTCTGAAGGAATTCTAGCTCTCAATTGTATTGAGCAAAATTAATTGCGTGCCCATACTGTGTGTTCATTTGAGGATCTGTGACTGTATCTGATTTTTCCCTACTTCACAGCTTTCAAATAGGTTTGGCTTTCAGAGTTTCATTTAGCTTTGTTCTTTGATCTTTTCCTGTACTAGCCACTCAAATTTTCCTTGTTAGCTCCAATTCCTTTGCTTGATTTTCATCTGTAGCAATGTTCCATGTTAATCATTAGACTATGCATGCCTCTTGTTAGATGATTATGTTCAATGATTTGTGTTAAATGTTCTGTTTATAGTAATAACTCCCAAATTCATGTCAACTATGACTAGTTTTGAACAGTTATAGTATATTATGATGCCTGATTTCCTTCCAGAGCAAACACACACACACATACACACATGTCCGTCTATCAATCTTTTGAAACTTCTCGAATGGTATCAGTCTTCTCAATCTTCAGCTTTACAAAGAAAGAATATATATATATATATATAAAAGACTATAAAGGATTGGGAGTAGCTGCAGTACCCTTTTACATGAGTACAATTCATTTTTTTTCCTTTGATTAATTTATTTAGGATTTCAAAATTGTTTTATATTTGGAAAACCTATTAACTTAGTTCTTATAAACATCAATACATTTTTAGAAATTTGAACAAAATAAACATGGCATTAGGATGTCATGTTTGACAGGTAGCCATCTCTATAAAAGACTCAATTCTTGGAGCCTAATGTTCAATTAAGTCGTGTAAAAAAGTATTAAATTTACACATCTTGGAACTCGCATTTACTTTTAACATATTGGTTACTCATTACTATGTCAATTAATTCCATAATGATGCAAATTTTTGCTGATGGTATGTTGGGGCTTTCAATTGACTGGGATGATACTCTGCTGGCTCTGTCTTCAGACCAGAGAGGGTATACCTAAGAAGCCGTTGAACTTGACTGGACAATAAGATGCTGGACTCTATGTTTGGTATACGCTTGCAATGGGGGAATCTCAACTGAACTTGAGCTGTGGTTATGCAACAAGGTGGAGGAATCCACCATGGTGGGAGGGTTAAGGGAGGGATGGGGAGAACCCAAGTATCTATGTAACTGTGTCACATAATACAATGTAATTAATGAAGTTAAATAATAAATAATTAAAAAAATTTACACATCTTTGTAAGATACATGTGAACTAATAGATAATATATATTCTGCTCTCAATAATGAGCTATCAGTCAAAATATATTGACTGTGTTACATTATGTTAGACTTACACTCAATGTTAACTTTCCCCTAGTGCTTTTGTACAAGGATACATATGGGTATTTGTTCCATCTGTTGGTTCACTCCTGAAACAACCACAATAACTGAGGTTGTGTCAGGCTGAAGCAGGAGCCAAAAACTCCTTCCAAGTCTCTGCAATAACTCAAGTATTTGAGTCATCTTCCACCTCCTCCCAGGTCCATCAGCAGGGAGCTAATTCAGGAACAGATTAGACACCACCAGGATTTTAACTAGCACTGAAACACCAGATGTGGGCAATACAAACAACAGAATACTCTCTTAAAACACACAAAACACTCCACTTCAGTGATTTAGAAATGTGTAACATTAGCTCTCCAATGTGCAGATACAAAAAAACAAATGATAAATCAGTCAATCATCATCCATTTAGAAGGAGTGCTAGGATTTTACAAAAGCTAATACTATAATAGATAACAAAACCGTAATGGATTTTTTTTGTGTGTGTCTTAACAAGCAAATAAAATGATGTTTCAGCTGAATCGACAAATTTTAAGAGACTATTATATTGAGATAGTGGATAGCTTAAGGAAAAGGCAATGATACATAACATATATACCCAACACCTGGGAGATCATTGTGTAGTATTCACAATATTTCAGAGAGACAATTATTTTCAAAGCATGTTTAATATCACATGTCTAATTGAAATCTATTCTTTTTTCAGTTCATTCCAATGAAAACTCCATCACCAAGTCTCCACTGAGCCTGATTATATCGCTAAAAACATACAAGTTATCAAATCTGGCATTTAAAAATTTCTAACCTTAAGGGACTTGAACTTTCAAATGTGTTGGTGACATGATAATTTTCCTAAATAAGCCCTTAGTTCCTTTTGTTCAGTCCATATTTTGATTTTGAAAATAAGAGCTCTTTCTTTTTGAAAAGGTCTTATATTGAAAAATTTAATTTTCAACTTAATGTTTTGGGAATTATGATTTTTCTTAATAAAGTACTGAGGATAAGTTTTCAACATGATTGTGAATATTAGCAGTTACTACTCAGTTCTTATCAGTGTAGACAATTTTTCCTAGATGGCAGGGCAAAAGCAAACTGTATTCCCAGAGAAATTAAGGGGGAGTATGAAATGTATGGTCATATAGTCTGGTATTATTAAAAGTCAATTACTGTATATAGTTACCAATACTTCATTCAAATAGGTGACTTCTGTGTCTCCAAATTTAAATTATGTGCTTGACCAATTGTATGGTATTCTCTGGGCCAGTGCAAGTCCTATCCCACCCCACATGCCACATTCTCCAACATGCTTTCCTCTAAAAAAAAAAAAAAAAGTTTGGGTATGTCCTCTGTGTAAAACAAATGGCAAAATGCCTGTTGATACTCTTTATGAATTATTCTCCATCTAGCTGAGTAAGGACATACAGCTTTATCCTTGTTTTTGCTAATTGAAAGGATGGTAGCATATTTTGTATCTTTAAAAAGCTTTACAATATGAATGTGTGACTATAACTTTTCTGAATCTTTTACAAATTATTACAGTATGCACTAGACACAGCTCCCCTACAGACAGACAAATGCTGATGAAAGATAATTGAAACATTATGTTAAAGGCTATTCTTTTGTTATTGAAATGAAATGAAGAGCTATACTAATCATTAGGGAGCTAATGATTAGACAAATAATGAGGTCTAAAACTTGTTTTTCCCTTACAAGATATGGAGGTGTCAGGATACATCCATGCTGGTTGGTAAGAAAAATGTAGCACACTTTGAAATAAATGCCAAGCAGAATCCTAAACCTTTTTAAAATGATAACTTGAATCCATCCAAGGAAAAATAACCATTGTATTCCTCCTTAAGGAATAGAAATTGTCAAGCATCAGGTCTCCTGGGGGAAAAGCGTGGAGGAGAAGGGTCCTTGCTATCAAATTAAATCAGCAGCCCAGGTTAGGGCAGTCATTTAATGGCACCTCAGAGACACCCATGTGGGACAGAATGTTCTGAATCCATTATTTTGAATGCTTTTGATAGTTATCAGATGCCATCAACTTTGTTGCATCAGGTCTGAGAAAAATGCTTCAAAGGTCTATTGGCTGACCAAGTTCACCTTATAGCACATCCATAGGCCCAAACACTTGGTGCAAAACTTGGCCAACCTGTTCTACTTTCCATTTCCGAGCAGGCACTCGGCATCATCTATTGGTCTTGATGAGCTGGATGCCACACATGGATGTGCATCTAGGCATCAGCAACTGAGGAGGCCCAGTCCTGACACAGGTTCTCCAAGGACAGACCGCCTCTTTTGCTTTTCTCTGCCACCAGAGTCTAAGTCCAGTGATCTAATTGGAAAGTTGGAAAGTCTCCCAAGAAACCCTGCCTAGGGTTTCAGACGTGACTCTTAGGTACCCAAGCTAGTGCAGGGAGAGGATTAGTATGTTACCTGCACCAGCCAATGTACATGTTAGTGAATGCAGCTGTCTGTTCAGCTTTGCCACCTGCCTCATTTCTCATATGAACTGATATTACAGCAAAGGCCTAGCCCAGCCCAATCTGCCACTGGCCTGGTCTTCACACACACCAGCACTTGCCATGGCCTAATTTGTCCAACCCCCAGCAAAGCCCACCATGCCCACCCCAGCCCTGGTTTTTGCATGTCCCAGCGTGTAGTAATGCCTTAAATCATAACAGAAATGTACATTTTTTTCAGTCTTCCTTGATAGTGGTAAAACATTACACAAAAATTATAGCATGAGTTTTTCTTCTAGAAAATAAAATCTTAGACACACTTAGAAAATCATGTGTATAAATGTCTATAAACACATCAATGTGTATTAAATTGAATTTCATTTCTAATATTTCTTTCATAATTTAGTTGATATATAATTAATTTCTAGCAACAGTTTTGGTTACCTGCATCATGTTGGGAGATACCCAGGACACTTTCCTGTTTTCTTTTTCCTTTCTCAAAATCATCATCATTTCTTGTGAACTCATTTTATAAAATGAGTTCCCATGGTAATACAATCTTTTGACAAAAGATAAAGGTTTCTATATGAAAACTCTTCAAATAACTGATGGAAAAGACCCCTTGCTTTCCAAGGTTATCCAGAAGTACCTTTGTGGAATCCACCATGCTCATTACTTTTCTTTTTCAAACTATTGATTGGGTAATTCTGTAGTCTTAGTGACACACACTCTGAGGTCCATGGTTAAATAACTCACATTAGTGTATGGGTAAAGAAGGAATGGAGACAGAGGGTGAGTGGTGAAGACTATCCAAGAGAAAACAAGTTTCTAATGTTATGTAACATAGTGGGAGACTGTACTTCACAATAACCCTTTCAGTATTTCATTGGCATCGGAAGAGAACTCTAAGGTCCAAGCATAAAGATACAGCAAAGAGAAGAAGGTGTTGATTGATCCGATTGGATCACTACATGATGTTTATAGGTGTTGAAATGTCACATTCTAACTCATAAGAATGTGCAGCTATCATAGGCAATTTTTTTTAAAAAGAGGAAATCTTGTTGTCTTTATAAAAATTAGTTCTGTTTTATTATTTACCTCTGAAAGCAAACTGTACAGAAAAATTTTCCAAAAAAGGTCACCTACAATACAGTTACAATGAATTTGATTGTGTGGTGGGTGGGACATCACAGTAGAAAAGTTGGGTTACTTAAAGAGAAGAATACTGAAAACAGAAAGATAAGGCATCATCAGTGAAAATACAGAGTAATAAGAAATATATGCACTTTTAGTGTATTTTTAAAGTGTTATATCATTAAAAATGTGTGAACATTTTTTTGCACATGACATCAGAATGACCGAGATGAGACATATACACTCATCCCCTACATCTCACTGTTTTGCCAGCTCCTATAAACATACAAAGTATATGCAAACATTCATATATAATCCCCAAATATCTCTCATAAAAGATAAATATTATTCAGGTAAAGATGGAAGGAATGCTGCAATTATAAGTTTTTTTAAGTCTTTCATAAGACCATTTATTCATTTGATTTTCAAATTATTTAAGATTAACATGTTGCTTTCCAAATATGTAATTCTTTGTATACATACAAACATTATTTTTCAAAACCATTAGCGGTTAAACAGTATTTCTCTAAGTTTCCATGATTACTCAACTTATGAAAATTCTTTAAGAACTACTTCAATAAATATCAGAAAGGGACCATCTAGGTATGATTTTGTTTTTCCAATATTTAGTTTTATGAGTTCCCATTTACAAATGCTTAAAATGGACAGAAATTATTTTCACTCTTAAGAAGTAAACATTTGGGTGATTCCCAGTTCCAACGAAACTGTATCACATAATACAATGTAATCAATGAATAAAAAATTTTTTTTAAAATTAAAAAAAAAAGAAGTAAACATTTATGTTAATTAAAGATATTGTGATTCAACGCATACGGAATTAATCCCTATATATGTCAGCTATCAGTATTTCATTTTCAATGGGGATGTGGCATTATCAACAGATCTAAAACAAAAAACAGGATCATTTGGTGGTTTTACAAAGATTTTGTCAGTTGTAAGTCCTAAAAAGAAAAATGTATTCTAACGATTAGAGGATACTTCTTTGACTTGGATTTCCCAATGTTCACTGAAAAAGAATGTTAAAAATGTGATCCTGCTATATAACAGTCATGTTTCTATTATAAAAAAAATTATGAGAACCAGAAATTGCATCACTTGTATGTGGAATTTTGTAGATTTCTGGACAAATCATGAGGAACCTGTTCAAAAGACTCAAAAATGCAAGTATCTTTAAGCTAACTGAATAGCATTTGATGACAAATTGTTTAGTGTCAATCAACATAATTTTTGTTGTGACTCACAATAATCACTCTACCTCAAATGCCTTTAAAAACAGGTTAACCAGTACAGTAGCAGAAAATTCAAAGCACACAGACTGCTTTCAACAACAGCAAGCTGTCTATCGTGGATGAAGTGAAGGACAGATTCCCTTCAGGAGCTAGTCGGGAATTCACTCCCTAGGAAGATTTCTCTTTCCTCTTTGGAAGAGCATCTGCTCTGCCCAGGGGTTCCAGGCCATTCTCCATTCCCTTTCTGGAGGTCTTGCTTTTGGACGCGGGTCGCTTCTTCTTGGCGTTAGAGGCCTGCAGCCCTGCATCTTCTGCCCACCTCTGCAACCACGCAGTGATCAGAGTCCATGTGATGTAGGCTTGGATGGTGCAACTGGAAGACAGCACGGCGATCTTGGCAGCCAGCACGTTCACGTTGCCGGCCAGGGCCTCTGGGTCCCGAGTCTGTGATCCTGCCAGGTGAAACCCCACAGCGAGCACCGACACCACAAGGGTCGTCAGTCTCCCCAGGATAAACACGGGGGCCCACAGGGAGACGCCTCGCTGGTACTTCTCGTCACTGAAGTAGAACATGCCGCACACGTGGGACAGAAGCTCCACCAAGTAGTGCAGCACCAGCAGGAGGAGGCCCAGGTGGTTCAAATACAAGAGGTAAGCTCCGCAAATGTGGAAGAGGTGAAGGCCGATGTAGATGAGCTGCCGGGGGAGGTCCTGCTTGCGGGTTTTCTGGAAATAGAGCTCCGGAAAGCTGTGAAACCAGTAAGCCAACTGCGATATGTAGAAAAACTTCATTTGAAACGTCATCATGTTCTGGGGATGCACCCGCCACAGGAGACTGGGGTCAGACAGGCAGTTTTCAGAGATGAGTATGACTGCGCCCCAGATGCAAGATGCCAAGTAGAAGACGCTCAACTGGCCGGATTCGTTGAACTTGCTTTGTCTGGCTTTGGTGAACTGCATTCTCCTACTTATTTTGTCCAAAACGTACTCCTGGATGGTGGCGTGCACGATGATGGCCACCAGCATGTAGAAGAACACCGTGGCCAGGTCCTTGACCCCATAATGGTACAGGGACCTGGAACCCCCTGGGGCGGGCTCCCCGACTGCCAGCACCGTGACCCCATGCTGAAGGGTGAGGAACACGATGGACACTCCTGCCGTGCCCTCGAACATCAGCCCCAGCAGGAAGAACATGCCCACGCAGGAGGCGATGTCCGCGTGGTTCTGCAGGATGAACTCCTGGCTCAGCATCGGGGGGTTCTTGCTGCTCTTCTTACGGAGCCCCATGCTGGCGCTTCCCGGGTACTCACCGGCGGGGCCGCCTCCTCCGGGCTGCTGCTCCCCGCGCCCAGGCAGACGCAGCTCCCGGGGCCCCACTTCACATCCCGGAGCCCGTCCCGGGTCGCCGCGGCCGCCAGGAGGAGGAGACACCGCGGCCAGGGCAGCGCGGGACTGAGCATGCGCGCCAGGGCGCGGCCGAGGCGCGGCTGCAAAATGGGGCTGCGCGCCCGACCCCGCTTTGGGCCCGCCCGACCCCGCGCCCGGCCCTCCCGACCCCGCACTGGGCCCTCCCGACCCCGCGCCGGGCCCTCCCGACCCCGCTTTGGGCCCTCCCGACCCCGCACTGGGCCCTCCCGACCCCGCGCCGGGCGCCCGCGGCTGCGAGCGTGCGACTTCCACGGGCCGCTCGCGGCGCCCGGGCGCTGCAGCCGCGCGTCGTGGAGGGGGCTGTGCTGCTGTGCAGGTGCCTGCTTCTGAAGGCGTAGTCGGCATCCTCATCCTCACCACCGCAAACTCCCTGATGCTTTGTGTGCCCGCACTTTATTCGTGCTTATAGATTCAACATTCCTGGAAAACCTAATATTCCTTTCATCTCCCAGATGTTACTACGTTCGTATTTACATGTTCAACTGAATCAACAAGAAGTCAAGGTCCCAACAGGATAAGCAGGAGGCTGGAGATTCAGTTTTGGAAAATAGAATAGCCAAGATTCAAGTCCAGCGTGGTTCATTGTAAACCGGTCATGTGGAAATGTTTACTAGCTCAGCAATAAGGTGTATATATATATACACACACACACACATATACATACATATATACACACACACATATATAAAGTAGTGATAATGGTAATAAGTAAAGGTAACAATATCAACTAGTCAAATATTTGTGTGTTGAATGCCTGGGTGATGATATGGAGAGACATTTATCAGTTCATAAGAAATATATTTTGCTATGAAATCCACAGGTGAATTTCTTCTCTCTGGCAGATAAAATCCATATGTTCTTGTGTGGATGATTTTTGCCTCTATAACTTGTAAATTTCCGTTTGCATTTCACAAGCAGCTTCTTTTAGAAATATTAAACCTTTCTCAACTGAAAATTTATGTCAATATTCAAGTTTCTCTTGGAATGCTCTGAAATTTTGTGTTTCAAGAGCACACAAACAGTTTAGGTGTGAAATGTCTTCTACACAAGTTCAAAGAAGCAGAACCACAGAATTTGAAGCACAAGGGACAGACCACGTGTAGTTTACCTTTTATTGTCATTTCTCTTTGTGCCATGTAATGACAACAGATGCAGCCCACCTTGTGCTAGTTGAACTCTGATTAGTGAAAGATGATCAACCTTTCCTGCATCAAATAACTGCATATAGAATTTGTTTGGGGAACTGTATGTAAAAAAAAGTGCCTACCTAACTTTCTATATCTCATCATATAGTCTTTTATAACTTAAGCATTGATGACACTGTTTTCTTTAGTTTTCCAAATTACTACTCAGTTCTTGATTGTGACGTGTGATGACTGCAATTTCAGGTTAAATAAGTTATTAAAAATCAAATGCTTTATTTTAAAAAAATTAAAACACCAAGGAAAAAATCAAATTCATTTTAAGTAGCCAGGAACAAACTTTCAAGATTCTGTTTCATGGAAATTGCCAAGACTCGCTTTAAGAAAGCATGTCTTTAGTTCAGAGGCATTCTCTTCAGAATACTGCGTTTCCCCTCTTTAAATCTGTAGCACCAGATGCTACTCTGTATTCTGTTTTTACCTCAAATTCTGTTTTAAGTATATTGTAATTATTTGACATTTAGGTTTCATATCAATGTTATAATGAACATATACAACATCAACTTCAAAACATTATTGGAATCTACAAGCATATATTTGTAGCATTTCAAATGATACTTTTAATAATTTATTGCTATTTTAATTTTAATATAGCAATGTTTTCTAAAACTAGTACCACCATGATTGTTGAATGTTATAATGTTGCATTCATTCTTTGCACATTGCTCTATGTCAATTTGATGAGAGATTAATACTAACTGAACTTTCAGCTATATTGTAAATAATTTACTATGTGTCCAAAAGATGAAATAACTGGTTCAAATACTTCAAACCATAAAATATAGGACTGTGGTCTCAGAGAAGACGGGTTCGTTCAGTGAGACCCGTAATTGCCCTGCTTGTCTGCAGGTATCTTCCCGATCATCACAGACATGCAAAACACGAGAGGATCCATGTGATTCTGCTGAGCTGAGGAAGGCTGACGTGTTCAGAGAGGCTGCGGCCACCGAGATGAAGAGCAAGATTATTTGTGAATGAACACGTGAAGCTAAAAAGCTCCTGAAATGTGAATCAATGCTCATTAAAATGTGCTGCTAATCTTAAATTCTAAATCTGTAAGTTTAAAACACATGATACCAAGCAAAGAATAATATGAATTGTAAATTAAGGAGACTAGACAGAATATAAAATTCTCATTGAACAGCTGAGGCTCCATATAGAGACACACAAAAAAATTAATCTCGATTAAAATTGCCCTAGAAAAAATTCATTCTTATCTAAAGAAATTTTATAAGTATCCTTTAAAATATTAAATTCATTCAGTCCCATTGCCCTATACATAGAACATCTATAATGACTCAATAAACCCCTATGATGACACAAATAACAAGCATATATATACATATATACACACACACACACACACATATATATCTTACCTTTAATTCTGCCTTTACTAACTTAACATTATCATTTGTATAAAGATGTCATGCTTAAAATATTTTGGTGATAGGCACGGTGGCATAACAACCTAATCCTCCATCTGCAGTGCGGGCATCCCATTTGAGTGGTATTCCTGTCTTGACTGCTTGACTTCAGGTCCAGCTTTCTGCTTTTGGTCTGGAAAAGAAGGAGAGGATGGCTCAAGACCTTGGGCTCTTGCATTCACATGAGAGAAGTCCCTGGCTCCTCCTGGCTCATGGCTTTAAATCAATCAAATCTGGCCATTGCTGTCGTCTGAGGGCTGAACCAGTGGAAGGAAGCTCACTCGCTCTCTCTCTCTTGCTCCTTCTCTTGGTAACTCTTTCAAACAAAAATTAATAGTCTTTAAAAAAACTCTTAAACATATGTGTTCTATATTTTTAAATTGTAATTACCCAAAAGGGATAAAATTGTATTGATTCAAATAGCAAAATGACATTGCTTTTGTAGAGAGTGAAAAGTACACTAAAAACTTTATAGTACAAATACTGCTTCATATCTCAATATTATTGTGCCTTAATAAAATGTTTTGTAATTTAAAATTGAGTAATTTAAGAAATTGAATTGCATATTCAAATTCTACAACTCAATACCATTTAGAGCAGCTAAATACGTTGGAAAATGACTATCTTCAAGATAACATACCCGTATCATTTTAAATCAATATTTTTAATTATCAGTTGCAATGACAGAGATCACATAATACTTAGCTCCATTAAATAAACAGTAAATTTTAGACTGTGAACGCTTACACAATCTCCTGTAATTTGAAAAGTAAAATCAGTCTGTAATAATTCTAGGGAAGAGATATTGTATTTAAATTATTTTTAGAATTCAAAAGATCTGAACAAATATAGACTTTTAGTAAGAACACTATGTAGTATGGTTGAGCATTCCATTGAATGACAGAAATCCCATAGCATTTGCAAACCCTACAATACCTCTCTAAGTTCATATATTGTGCTGCAGTGGCTTAAACCACTGCTTGAGGTACCTACTTCCCATATCAGAGTGCCTGGTGGGATTCCTGTTTCTCTGCTTCAGATTCACCACCCTGCAATACATCCTGCATGTAGAGGTTGATAAACCAAGTACTTGAACTTGTGCTACCCATGTGGCAGACTTTGATATAACAACGGGATACTGGCATTTAGAGAGCAAACCAGTAGAAGAATGAGCTATCACCCTAACTTCATCTCACTGTGTGTGTGTGTGTGTGTGTGTGTGTGTGAGAGAGAGAGAATATGTGTGAGTATTGATTAGATGAAAAAAATAAGATTTATAAAGTGAAATAAAATGTCAGTTCATGTGTTTGATATCCACCTAGTAAGTAATAATGATATAAAGCATAGTCCAAGGATAAATTCCTAGATTGGGTTAATCGGGCAGGTTTACCACTAAATATAAGAATTGAAAAAGATCCAATTTTTCAAGTTCTTCCTTTAACCAAGGTGAGATTCAAGTTGGAGAACACTAACACAAATATATAAGTAAGAAATAGGTTATGCAAAATACTGAAACATAAAGGTAGATAAGAGAATGAAATGAATAAGGATAATATGGCCAAGGAGATCTTCTCTGAACAGCTGTATCTGAACAAAAACCTACATTAGAGGGCCCAACACAATAGCCTAGCAGCTAAAATCCTCACCTTGGCTGAGAAAGGATCTCATATGGGCGCCGGATCGTATCCTGAAGGCCCTACTTCCCATTCTGCTCCCTTCTTGTGTCCTGGGAAAGCAGTCTAAAATGCCCCCAAAGCCTTGAGACCCTACACCTGCATGGGAGACCCAGAAGAAGTTGCGGGCTCCTAGCTTCGGACCAGATCAGCACCAGCTATTGCGGACACTTGGGAAGTGAATCATCGCATGGAAGACCTTCTTCTCTGTATATCTGACATTCTAATAAAAATAAAACAAACAAACCTGCATCAGATCATAGAAAACCATAAAATATTTGATGGAGAAAACAGTAAGTCTAAATACTGATTCAAAACCCAAGATTGAGCTGCCAGAGCATTGTGGCATGGGCAGTAAGGCTACAGCTGGTGATACTGGCATCCCTTGGCATTCGTGTTGCAACTGGCCCACCTCTGCTTCAGCTCCCCATTAATGGCTTGGAAAGAGTAGTGGAAGATGGCCTAAGTGTGCACCTGCCACTCACATGGAGATTCTGACAGGGCTCAGGGTTCCCGGAGGCCTGGATGCTCTGGTCGCCTGGAGGAGTAAGCTAATGGAGCCTTCTCTCTGTCTCTGTTATCTATCTGTGACTCTGACTTTCAAAATAAATAAATAAAAATGTTTAAAAATTATTATTCCTTTGACTAACCAGCATGAAAAGAGTGCAGCATTACAGGAGTATGCTTAAAGAAAAGGAGAATGACTATTTTAAAAAGGGAGCATGAATAAAAAGTGAAAGTGATAAGCAAGAGGGAAGATGGTGGCATAAAGTACAGACACATTTGATAAGACGGAGAATCTTTAGACAGGGTGAAGTATAGTAAGTAGATGACAGGGGAAAAATAGGGTTCAGGCAGTAAGCAGGGGGTACCTGGAGACCTCCTGGACACAGCAAAGCTGCAGTAACAGGACAGCAGTGTTGCAGTGAGAAAAAAAAAACAACCAGCAGTCGGCGAATGGCAACTCAGACCCCAGTGATCAGGCTCCGGTGATCCAGACTCTGGTGATCCGTTTACAGTGCCAGCCAGACATCCAGCCCTAGTAGGTTGAATACTGTTTTATGCAATCAGTATCAATGGAGACAATTTAATTCTTGTTGAAATTGTAATGTGGATTAGTATGTTAAATTTTTTTTTATTTCTAGTGAGTCTAACCTTATTGAAAACATTAAATTTATCTTTTCAAAGATTTATTTATTTTTATTGGAAAGTCAGATATACAGAAAGGAGAAGAGACAGAGAGGATAATCTGCCATCCCATGATTCACTCCCCAAGTAACCACAACAGCTGGAGCTCAACTTATCCAATCCGAACACAGGAGCCAGGAGCTGCTTACGGGTCTCCCACGCCGGAGCAGGGTCCCAACACTTTGGGACATCCTTGACTGTCTTCAAAGGCCACAAGAAAGCTGGATGGGAAGCAGGGCTGACAGGATTAGAACTGGTGCCCATATGGGATCCAGGCGCGCAAGGCGAGGACTTTAGGCTGGTAGACCACAGAGCTGGGCCCAAAAACATTAAATTTGAAAATGCCTATTTGTCATTATTTTCCTTATTAGAATTGTCTTAGTTAATGGTTTTTATTACCCTTATTATCTTCATGTGATGAAGTATAGTTTTGGTATATGAAAATATCAGAGAGGCTGGTTAAACTACTGAACTTCTATCTATAGCATTGGACTTTGAAAAATCACTAACTAAAATATATATTTTTAAATTAGTCCAATGATCATAATTTTAAGTCACTAAAATAATAATTAAAAGTAACAATAATTAATATTCCAGAAATTTTCCTTTAACATATTCAATTTAGTGGTTTTTAATTTATGAAAAATATGCAATCATCACCATTAGCTAATGTTAATTTATTTCATGACCTCTTTCCTCAGAAAAACATTGTGACACATAATGTCAGCTACTTCTCACTCTTTGCTATCCCATCACTCTATAAAAATCATATTCCATTTTTATTATTGAAGAATTTGTCATTCTGTACATTTTATATAAACTGACTCATTCAATATGTGAATATTAGTGATTTCATTCACTGCAATAATACAATCCACTTCTCAAATATTTTACACTATAATACTTACATATTTTGCAGGTTTAAATTGCAGAAAATAAGGTACAAGTTTTTCAATTTCAGAGTATATTAATCAGATCATGAGTCATAATATTTTGGTATGTGATCATCATAGTCATGGAGGAAGGAAGTAATCTTATAAATATCCTCTTTTTTTAAATTAGAAACCTTATATAATCATATGCTATAAATTGGACAATAGGCCAAAAACACAGAGAATGTACAGAAATTACAGATATATAGCAATTTGACTACAAAAATAAAATCCTGAATTCTGACACCTATATAGTTATACTAATGTAGTGATCACTGAGTGTGGTTGGGTGCAAACACGACCATGAAGAGTTTTCAAATCATTCTTTAGGGGTACACTATAAACTTCCTAGTATTTGAATGCAGAGGCCTTCCTGTAGTAAAAAAAGAATGCAATGAAAAATTGGCTGTACAATATGATTCTGGAACTCAAGATGGAGTTGTCTCCTTTTGTTCCTGTGACGCCCTGTGCGGCTCTGTATGAACAATCTTGAGCAAAGCTGCTGAGAAAGATCCTGTTTTGTAGCACACAGTAGCTCAGCTGACCTCCAGACAATTCTCCAACAAAAAGACCAACTGTGCACAGATGCATGAGTGAGCCCCAGGTGGAAGGTGTTCTTATTTCTCTATTACAAAAACAACCTACTGTTGCTAACATCATTGAGCATGTATCTTGGTAGAAATATTTGTGATTTTTCTACAGTACACATCAAGGATTGGGAATGCAACATCTGAGAATATGCACCTGTTGAATTTTATCGGCTAAAACCCAGTTGGTTTCCAAAGCGATTTCAGGAAATAATAGATCTGTTACTATATTCTTCCCAATAGTTCATTTGATCATATTAATTGTCTTCATATTTTAATTTTGTTTAGCGATGTCTTCTAATATTTACTTTATTAATTTGTAGATGAATATATTTAATCCATCATGAAACACTGCAAATTGCGACTTGATAGCCTGTAAGTTTAAACATTTATTCATTTATTGACCTATTCCATATTCTTCAGTTTGAATTATGATAGCCTCTTTTGATTGATTTCTGTTTGTAGTCTTGTATGGTAAATGTAACTGGGATTACCAAGACTGCACATGTTCATACATCCATATATTCATAGGTGTTTACATACAATCATCTGCAGAATATACTCACAAATAATTTGAACCTTCCTTGTAAAAGTGGAATTGGAAAATTGGAAAGAAGTTCCCTGCTATGTAGATTAAAATCTGTTTTCAACTATGTTTGCACTACAATGTAGCCTTGACAATATATAAGCCTGAAGTATTTAATCTATGTGTCAATTATCTACATGTATAACTTCTATTTTCATGTGTTCATGTATTTTGAAAACCTTTAGAACTAACATTATATTTTCCAATACTTCCAAGAATAGAAAACAGAGGAAGCAGGAAGAATAAAATTTTATTTTGGAGTAAAATTAGCAGTTCTATTAAAAAAATACTGCTTAACATGACAAGTATCAGAATAATATCTGGAAGAAATTGTCATAATTATCTTTTTTTCCAAAAAATGAGTGCATTAAAGACTTGTGGTCAAACTACAGCTGAAGTTTGCTATGCATAGCTAATCCTTTCTGCTGTGTCATCATGAAATATCATGTTGCTAAAAAACAAACCAAACAAACAAAAAAACCCACTCATACCAAGTTTTTACTTAAAACAAAAGGTATTAAAGTGAATAGGCTAAATATAAAATGACACTTGCAAACCCAACCAAAGAAGATGCTTTTTAAATGTAGGTTCATGACAAATTGTTAATGCCTCAAAATTAATTTGCTTCAGTCTATTCTTGCAGATTTGAGCTATATGGATTATTTTTAATTTATTGAGCTACTCTTTCACAGATAACAATGCTAATATTTTTATGCATGAAAATGACCAACAAACAAAAGCAACAGGATCTAAAGTCATAATGCTCAGTTTAAGTCCCATTTAGTACAAACTTTCTACTTCTATTTTTTAAACTGTATCTTGAAAATTAAAACTTACAGCATGTTGCCAAGGGCAAAGAGAACTGTGCACCACTTATTTTTGGCAAGAAAAAATGGTTTCAATGTTCCTAACATACAACCTTTTTCACAAATTCTCTTCTATGGTAGGCATCAATCAGAGGGTGTCACTTGTGTGGCAGTCCGTATTTGTTTCATTCCTGGAAGATCTCTGCTTTGCAGGCCCTCTAGGGTGTGCAGTGATAGCACACAACTGAGGAGGACAAAAATCCATTTCTCGTATCCGTTTCCGTGACTCAAAACCATTTAATGTTACTGTCTTTCTGATCCTCTCACAAGAGTTGTTGATGATGTTACAGAATGAATCATATGAGAATCAAATGGCTTTCATGATAAATAAAAATTAAATGATAAAATAGAATCACATGTATACAAAGCAGAATTATTTTATAATAAGGGCCTGAGGACATGAGAAATTGTGATTAGTGCTTCTGTTTAAAAGTACACCTTGTAATCTTGCAAATAATGCAAGTAAATCATGTGATATTATTATATATTCTTTTAATTTTTTTCTAAATTAACTCACACTTTTCTATGATATAAGTAATCACAAAATTATTTTTGGTTATATATTGAAAGCTTATTTTTTCTTCAACAATAATTTGCTTTCACCCAATGAATTTCTATTTATTAGCTAGCAAAATCACCATTAAAACTTTGTACAGCAAATAATGATTTTGCTAAAATTTTACTTTCCAAGACCTTCTTCTAGCTCTCTTCCTGTAACATTCATATAACGGCAATTTGAGGGAGGGAATAGAACATTCTTCTATTTAGCAAATATCTTAGTACTAGATAAATGTTTTGAAATACATGATGATATACCTATGCAACATGTTGGATGATTCAGAATAAATTAACATTATATATTATGAATGAGTCTATCAACAGGCATAATCTTTTAATCACTTAGCAACAGAACACAATTTGAGTTCAACCATATAAAGGATAAAGACACAGAAATGGCCAATGAGCATATAGGAAGCTGCCCCATGCCAGTGCTTGGTAGGAGATGGCGAAATTGGAATTATAATGTAACAGCACTGCATATCTCAAGGAAAAAATAGAAGCCTGGACATTTAAATGTCTGAAAATCTCAAACTTGGCAACAACAAAATGCAATGAAAACTTTCTCACATTGCTGTTGAAGTTATCAAATAACTACTTTAGAAAATAGTTCATTTTTTAAAATGAAAATTAGTCAGAAACCTGATCCATGTCTTAAATATATGTATTACATACTTAAATAACAAAAACTAAGAAATTAGAAAAAAACAAACCCAGCTTTGTATACTTTTGCTAAGTGTCATTAGTTGCTGAATACATCTAAAAACAAAAACAATTCTTATATTAATCCTAATTTTATTCAGCCATCCTCAGCTACATATCCCAACTCTTATCTAGAGATAACAATTTCATAGTTTTGAATGTGATACATTACTTTAAAAGTTTTTACATAAGTCATTAACTTTGCATATACAATATGTACAACATTTATAAAACGTTTTATAAACATTTTATAAAACATTTATAAACATTTTAAAAATTTATCTGTTTTCTCTATATAATTGAACAATTACCTTTAAAAGCATCAGAGACATGGATGACAAAGTAAAGCTGAGAAACTATGAGGCATGGAAACAGAATGAATTGTAAGATTCTTCCCTGGCAGAATTACAATGAATTGTACGAATCAAACTAACACTAACAAGATAACTCATAAAATACATTTAATGTTGGTATATTGGAGAATACTTTCTCATTGACGTTAATGTCCAAGTTTTGAAAACTGTATATGGTAGCACAAGTAATGTGCTGGTAGAAAACAAATTGGATCAAGGATACGTGAGAGTTGTGATTTACTGGAATTTGTATGCTTTATATAACATCTATTTCAGTTTGTTGCATAGATGCTGAGCTTCCAGTGTTTTAAGCAATTAGGATGCCACAGATGCTATCAAATAAGTGAGGAAACTGCTGTACTGCTTTTTAAGATCACATAAGTTGATACACATAATTAATGTAATAGTGACTAAGAAAATGCAATGGGTGTACACAGTGTAGCACTATCTATAGTTTAAGTGTGCATAATGAGTAGCCATTGTGGATCAGCAGGTTAAGTTGTTATTTGGGACACCAACATCCTTTATCACAGGGTCTGTCTTCCTTCCTTCCTTCCTTCCTTCCTTCCTTCCTTCCTTCCTTCCTTCCTTCCATTTGTCTAATCTAACATTTATCTCTTTTCTTTCACATTAATCTTTTTTAGAAATCTGTTTTCTCTAGAGTCAGTGCAATTAAATGCCATGAAAGCCTGGGTATATCAATATGTGTTCATCAGGGGCCAGCACCACTCGCAGTGGATTAAGCTGTAGCCTGTAGTACTGGTATCCAAGTCATTCCACTTTCATCCCAGCTTCCTCCTAATGTGTCTAGGAAAGCAGCAGCAGATGACTCAAGTCCCTGGGCTTCTTTTACCCATGTGAGAGACACAGAAGCAGCGTCTGGCTTTGGTCACGCCCAGCTCTGGTTGCTTTGCCCTGTGAACCTGTGAACTGAAGATTTTTCTCTCTGTTGCTGTGTGTGTGTGTGTGTGTGTGTGTGTGTGTGAATCTCTTCTCTCGGTAAATCTGCTTTTCAACACATAAGTCATTCTTTTAAAAAAGTAGGTGTTATGATTGTATTAGTGCTCTTCCTGTGCTGCATTTGTGCAATCTATTTATTTCAGTTATTAGAAGTAAATCAACATCAGTGTGTGTATAAATGTATGGACAAAATAAAAATTACGAATATGACTGAACACTCTTACTTTTTCTCTGTGATTAATTAACCATGATAATCTGAAAGAACCAATCAATTTAAAAACTGAAATACAAAACAAAAGATATGCCTCTTTCTAAGGAAAACACACAGAATGATTGGAAAAGAGTGTATTTGGAGAAGCAGGGCAGGAATGTGGCTGCAGAGACTCAGAAACGTAAAGGGAGACGCTGAACAAGCTTGCTCGCTGGAGCCTGTCTTCCAGGGAGAAAACTTATCTGACAGCACTGTACAGATGAGGCCAGGCCACTACAAACAAGGAGAGCTGCAGAACAGCAACCTGTCAAAGCTTGCCCATGAAATGTATAAAGAGGCATATCTCCAGCAAGGAGGGACCTCTTGCTTTTCCTTCTCTATACCCTGAACACTTCCCTGACCCTGACTACAAAAATCCTAGCAAATTACTTTTTGGGGAGTTAGTTGCTTTAAGAATTTATATCTTCCCAGTGTCTCCCTTGCATGTCACAAGTCAATAAATCTTTCCTCTGAGTAACAAAAATGTATTTTCTCACAGTTATGAGTCTGCAAAAATCAGATCAGGGTGCCAGGGTGGTTGAGTTCTGACGAGGACTTTTGCTTACAAACATCTTTCTTCCTTTTGTTTCCTCCCATGGCACAAACAGCAAGTGCTGGTACCTCTTACTCTTTTTTTCCTAAGATTTCATCTATTTTTATTGAAAAAAGCAGATACACAGAGAGAACTGAGTTTTTCCCATACAACCTTGTTTAGCTTCACTTAAACATATAAATTTAGGGGTTGGGGAAAATATATAATTAATTTCAAAATTTGCATCCACCAGATGAAAACATGCATTTGGTGTTGTACGTAAATGCATGTATGATCCTGACACTAGAAGACTTCAAAAACTTCTGTGGAAATTTTGAATTAAATAATTATGTGGATTTTTAAAGGAATTTCACATATGGAAACTACAATTTCCTTCTGAAAATTTAACATCACCAGTACTAGTGTTATCTTCTTTTGATAATACGGACTTGTGATGTGTCCTTAAAACTAGGACATCACCATGAAATAATGGCAAAATTGATAATGTTGTCATATTGATTAATAGTCAAAGCAATTAAAAAGAAAAGCAACTAGTTTCAAGCTATTTCAATTATTTTATTTCTTTTAGAAAAATCTGCTATTTTTAAATTTTTTATTTTTGCAGTATGATAATTAATACAGAAATGTAAAGATGTCAGTGTTTTATTTTTTAGTTTCAGAGCTAAAAGATATGTAAGTTGCATAGGGTGTTCCCTTTTTTGCCAAACTTCCTGCAAGCATGCCTAAAAAATCTAGCAAAGATGCTGCCAAGAGCTGGTATCCCAAACACCAATACAGAATATACGGAGAGATTTCTTATCTCCTAGTAACAACCTGGCCCAAACTGAGTAATTGTGGTCATTTCATGACAGAAACAGCAGACAGAATATCTCTGTAATAACTGATAATAATAATAAGACAATTAAATAAAGTAGAAGGACTTACTCAACTAAATATTACTATATGGAATTTCCAATGATAATAAATTTCCAGTAGTGATTTAGTAACTGTCTTTCTCTCTCTCTCTCAGTATCTCTCACTCTTGAAATCAACCTTTCAAAGAAGAACACATTTTTCAAAGATTTAAAAAATTTTTTAAATTTCAAATGCAGATTTACAACAAGAGGAATCGATCTTCCAACTGCTAGTTCACTTTCTAATGGCTTAATGGCTGTCCAAATTGCAATGCGCAGATCCAAAGTGAGGAGTCAGGAGCCTCTTCCACACCTCGCATGTCGGTGCAGAGGAATAAGGACCTGGGGCATCCTCCACTGACTTTCGGGTATAAGCAGTGAGCTGGAGCAGAAGTGGACCAGCAGGAACTAGAATTGGTCTGTATGAGATGTGGGCGTTTGTAAGTGGATCATAGACATTTGAGTCACCTCACAAGCCCCTAAAATGTAGAAACTTAAAAAAAAGGACAAAATCTTAAAAAGATATCTACTTTTAAAAAGCATGCAAATAAGTTGAAAGTAAATAAAAAATGTACAATATTACTAATTATAACAAAATGTAAATAAAAGTTGCCATGTATCAGCCCACTTCTTTTAGAGTGCTGTGTATCAAAAGTAAGAAAACTATAGGGAGAATGGAGAAAATGGAATCCTTAACACTGTAGGTAGGAATGTAAATGACAATAGCTACTCTGAAGACAAATACCACACATCTGCCACATTTGTAGAAGAAAACTGAATTGATTACATCCAAATAGAGAGTAACAGAGTCTTGGAAATGTAGAATGAATGATAAGCGCTAAAATGATAGCTCAGATAAATAGCGTTAGATGTGGGAGATCAGTTCTCCTGATATGTGCTAGGGCGGAGTCACATTGTTTCATATTGATTTCAGACTTCAAAATCATTATGGAAGAATTTAAGATTCCAACAGCATAAAATATTTGAGAAAACAAAAATATTAATTGCCTTGAACTATTCATTAGACATTGTATTTATTTATAAGATTGCAATATTCTATCTAATAAATGCAAGCATGTTCAATTACAACTAAAAACTATTGAAATGATGAAAACCATTTATCAAAACTAAAAGTGAGTTCACACATATCTTTTAATTATGTTGACAAAATGTGTATTTTGAAAAATAAAGTAAAATAACAAAAGGGGAAAAAGCAAAAGAACAAAGTTATATTTGATGTTCTGTATCATTTTACTGTTTTATAGTTCATTCCTTTCTTACTCATTCTATGACTATAAGACATACAATACACAAAAATAAGAGTATCAGATATTTATTAGATATCAAAAGAAAGTTACTACCAATAGTAATGCTATAAAGACTTTTTTTTTTTACCAATTTTCTATATAGTTGGCTTTTTATTATTGCAACAAAATACCTAAGACAAGCTACTTTTATTTACCTGATAAAATACTTTTTTTTTATTATATTGCATTATGTGACACAGTTTTATAGGCACTGGGATTCCCCCACCCCTCCCCAAACCCTCCCCCCATGGTGGATTCCTCCACCTTGTTGCATTACCACAGTTCAAATTAGTTGAGATTCTTCCATTACAAGCATTTACCAAGCATAAAGTCCAGCATCTTATTGTCCAGATAAGATCAACGGTTTCTTGGGGAGACCATCTCTAGTCTGAAGGTAGAGCCGGTAGAGTATCATCAAGATCAATTAGAAGCCCCGACATAACATCAGTAACAATTTATAACGTTATGGAATTAATTGACATGGTACTGAGTAACCAATATGTTAAAAGAAAAAAAAAAGAATGCAAGTTCTGAACCACATCCTGTGACTACTTCATTGACATTTCAATTATTAGTTTGTATACAACCAGGTTCTATACACTTTAAAATGGCTATAGATTACTATTCAGCTGTCTCATACCTATTGTAATTTTAGTATTTAGCAGTTTATAACATTGAAGCATGATTTTGCTGAACCTGGCTGTTTTTCGGGTAGGTGAACAGTTTTAGGAGGGGTGTGCAGAGAAATCTTCAATACTCTAGTGAGGAGCAACTAATCTTGTCCCACCCAGTGAGGTATAAGTGCATCCTCACTGACCGTTTCCTGTCTGATTCTAAGCTTTCCTTGTTGTTCTCTGTTTATTTATTCTAGATTTTTTGTTTGTTTGTTTGTTTGTTTGTTTGTTTTGGGGGTTTTCTGGAGTGATCCTGATGGTCATTGTGAGAGAGGGTGGGGACCCAAAGTTTGTAAAGACTTCTACAGTGTTCTGGAGAATCTTAGCAAAATCATTGATTGCTAGAAAGCTTTATCACGACTTTCATATTCTTAAGCCAAATGTGCCATGTTAACGTGATTATTAAATTAGTTATTCTAAGAGTAATTTTCCTTATTTGTGACCACATGGAAGTTCAAAATCTTGGCAACTTCAATATTTCAAATACTGGGAATATGTACTAAGATGAGACAAGAAGATTTTTTTGAAGACCAGTTTAAATCTAATATACAAATAAATTACACTCCATCAATTTTTGTGATTACTCTATTTGGGATCTAATTTTAAATTCCATGCCTTTCATGCCTGGTTATATAAATATATTTTAAGTTAAATACTGAAGGTATGCCTAATTAAGCTTTTGAAAATCAAACCAATTATTATCACATTTCACATGCTCAAATGGCTGCTGCCTTTTCACATAGAAGATAGCAGGGATGTTTAATTAATCAAGGAAACCTACTGGTTTCATTCCATTTTAAAAAACATTATCTTTGAGGCATAAAATCGAATTTGCCCTTCTGCTCAATTCACTGCATTTGTGGCCAGACTTTGGTATTAAACATTTGGGTTTCCTCTTAAACACCCAGTCAATCATGTCTTCACCAACTGAAATACTTTGGTTGCCAGACCTTCCAGTTAACATATATATAGATTTCAGTATTCACAAAACTGAAAATTATCATTGCTTACTTTTAAATGTCTATGAATGATATTGCTGTATAAATATGACTGTTTCATGTTGTATGTAATTTTTTCATTTACTATTTTGTCTTCAGATATTTCCAAATGATCTTCATAGACCTATTTCTTAACTGAACACTAAATCCATCCAGGAATTGAACTTAACAGGATAAGAGACACAGGGTTCTTAAATATAGGCAAACATTACCACAAACTTGGATTCTAAATAGTGACAATGACACAGTTGCTAACACAATTGTTTCCTAACTATACTCCATGTTTATGTTGCAGATACCACCACTTTTGCTTTTACACGTGTAAATTTTGAGAAGCAAGTGCGACAGACTGAGGTTAAATGCCCACCTCCGCTATTGGAGTGCCTGTGTTCTCATTTCACTTCTGCTTCGGATTCAGCTTCCTGCTAAAAAATGCACTGGATAATGACCCAATTACTCTGCCTCTTGTGAGAATTTGGGGAATGAAGTCAGCAGATGGCAGATTCTGTCATGGTCTCTCTGTGCTTTTAAAAAACGAATAAATAAAACTTAGAAAGATGTAAATTTTTGACTTGTGTCTATGGTAAGAAACTTATTGACTCATTCATTTACAAGGCAAGAAGTTTATTAAACATGATAGATATTTCTTTGGAAGTGACAGCTGTAATACACAGTAAACTATGTCTCTTTGGATAACTTAGAGAAAGCATTGCATGGATTTTTAATTTTTACAATCTTAAAAACCTTTGGTAGTATTTTTACTTGAAGTCATATTTTATTGTTTTGTTCATGTGAGGGAAATGGCCATATTGGGCAAACAGCGTTGGGCTTTTATACATCTTAGGTACATTTTTAGCTTCTAGAATTAATTACCCAAATTTCTATTGCAATTGCAAACTCTGACTTTCCAAAGTTGCAGATTTGTTATACCCTAACTATGCATTTTACTTGAAATGTAAATCTCTTCTTCGATTATTTTTGTGTGGATATGTGTGTTGAATATCTTTTGTTAAAAATAATAGGATATTTTAAAGATTTATTTATTTTTATTACAAAGTCGGATATACAGAGAGGAGGAGAGACAGAGAAGATCTTTCATCCGATGATTCACTCCCCAAGTGACCGCCACGGCCGGTGCTGCGCCGATCTGAAGCCAGGAACCTGGAACCTCTTCCAGGTCTCCCACGCGGATGCAGGGTCCCAAAGCCTTGGGCCATCCTCAACTGCTTTCCCAGGCCATAAGCAGGGAGCTGGATAGGAAGTGGAGCTGCCGGGATTAGAACCGGCGCCCATATGGGATCCCGGGGCATTCAAGGTGAGGACTTTAGCCGCTAGGCCACGCCGCCGAGCCCAAAAATAATAGGATATTTTTAATAACTCAAATACTGATCAGTTTGATTTGTTTATCTTTATTTGTTTCCTTTCTGGTGTCTCATTCAGAGATGGAGTAACCAAGACCCAAACTGGCATTTTGAAAAAGAATGCGGATAACTCAATGATTTAACCCACTAAGACACAATAACTCACCCTCATTCCTTTAAAAATGATTCCTGCAGTCTTTAAATTGTATTCATAGAAAAGTAAATGGAAATGATTCCCAGTTTCTGAAATACAGACACAAATTTTATATTTACTATAATTTATATTAAATTTCATATTAAATGCATTTGTACAACCTGTCTTGAAGTATCAATAATTAACATGAAGTAGGTTTTCAAAAATTTGTGTGCATTATTACTGTGAAAGAAAACATTTTTAGTCCCAAAGGAATATTCACTGTGATGTTTACAAGACAGTTGGCTGGAGCACTAAGTATGTCAATGCTTTGAAAAAAAAATCAAGAGATAGTCTATATTAAATTGACAAAAATAGCAAAGAAATATTTTTAAAAATAAAATAAGATAATAAGGCCCTACACAGTGGCCAAGTGGCTAAAGATCTCAAATTGCACACACCAGAATCCCTTATGGGCACCAGTTCGTATGCCAACTGCTCCACTTCCCATCCAGCTCCCTGCTTGTGGCCTGGGAAAGCAGTCGAGGACGGCCCAGAGCCTTGGGTTCCTGTACCCATGTGAGAGACCCAAAGGACCCAATAAATAAATAAATCTTAAGAAAAAGAAATTGTTACCTTGGCTTGAATTTCTGAAAAGATATAAAGATATTTGGAAGAGTCAATGCCCTGGAACAGCAAAATAGGCTGCCACGTGCAAGGTCGTCAGCCTGAAACAGAGTGCAGATGAAGCCCAGCTGCACTACCTTCTATAAGGACAAAGACCATCACCAAAGAGCCCATGACAAAGCACAGCTTAGCAAAAGTTAAAATTGCACATCAACACATGCTTCTGATCAGATCTGGACAACTTCCAATGTTTGTTACTGGTAATCTTCTAACAAGAACAGTTGGACAATTTTGTGGGAGAGATGGTCTTTAAATGACCTCCTGAATTTTGCCATTTGACCACCAATCCTATTTGTGATTATTTGTGTGCATCTCAAATAATTAGAAGATTTGTTTCTAGGTTTAACAACCCTAGTCTACAACAATTTTCAGTTTCATGTTTACTAAGGTGTAAGAAATTAAACAGAGCACTATGGAAGCTGAAGGCATAGACTTTGTCACATTGGTCAGTAGCATGCCAAGGTTGGGATCACGTTCTAGGGTAAATCTGTATCTTTGCATGGCCCTGTCACTACTGTCCAAGGCCCCTGTGAAAATTATGCCTCACAGTTTTACCATTTCTCCTCTTGTGGTTATTTTCAGAATATAGCTTCTCTTTTTGACTGGGTAGCTTTTTATTTTTATTTTTTTTAAATTATTTATTATTTAACTTCATTAATTACATTGTATTATGTGACACAGTTACATAGATACTTGGGTTCTCCCCCCCCCATACCCTCCCACCATGGTGGATTCCTCCACCTTGTTGCATAACCACAGCTCAAGTTCAGTTGAGATTCCCCCATTGCAAGCTTATACCAAACATAGAGTTTAGCATCTTACTGTCCAGTCAAGTTCAACAGCTTCTTAGGTATATCCTCTCTGGCCTGAAACTGGGTAGCTTTTTAAAGCACAAGTCTTTTTTGTTGTTGCTTGTTTTGCTTTAATTATCCAACACACACAAAAAACATGGCAAGTCTATTTTAGGAGGCATTTGAAAAAAAAAAACACAAAAAGTTAGGTATGGGCAGTGTACCTAATTAAATATATTGCTATCTTTGAAATCTACTGAAGATTTGATCTTTAAAGATATGTGCAGCATTTATTTTCTTAAACAATTTAAATATTGGGATAGTATAAGAAATCAAGATATTTTTGTTACACTGAACAAAATTCAGCATTTTTTTTTTGAAGATTTTATGTTTATTACAAAGTCAGATATACAGAGAGAGGAGGAGAGACAGAGAGGAAGATCCCCAAGTGACTGCAATGGCTGGTGCTACGCCAATCCAAAGCCAGGAACCCAAATCTTCTTTCGGGTCTCCCACGTGGGTGCAGGGTTCCAAGGCTTTGTGCTGTCCTCTACTGCTTTCCCAGGCCACAAGCAGGGAGCTGAATGTGAAGCAGGGCCTCCGGGATTAGAACCAGCACCCGTATGGGATCCCAGTGTGTGCAAGGCAAGGACTTTAACCACTACACTATCAAGCCAGGCCCGCCATATGAGGAGTTTAAAGCTGACTTCAGCATGGCCTTACCTGGCAGTTATAACAAATAGGGGAGTGAACCAGTAGATAGACAATCTACCTATGTTTCTCTCTCTCTCTGTCTCTGACATTCTGCATGTTTAAAAAACTAAACAAATATCTTTAAAAAAAAGGAAAAATTCTCTCAAGAATTATCCCATTACTGGAATATCCAAAAATTGGAATATCTTGGTCATCAATATATTTTTTCTTGACCAATATGAATTGACATCATATGTCATATTTTTGGATGTTTTAATGTTTTATCGAATGAGATATGAATGCTACATATTTCAAAGATTTATTTTAATCTTATTTGAAATGCAAAGTTAAAATGAGAGGGGAGACCCAGAGAGAGTCTCCATCTGCTGCTTCACCCCCCTCCCCCACCAAGTGACTGCTATGACCAGAGCTGAGCTGGTCCAAACCCAGAAGCCAGGAGGTTCTCAGGGTCTCCCACATAGGTGCAGAGACCCAAGGACTTGAGTCATCCTTCTCTGCTTTCCCAAGTTACAAGTATGAAGCTAGATTAGCAGTGAAGCTGCCAAGGCATGAACCAACATCCATATGGAAGTTGGCATCACAAGTGGAGGCTTGCTATTACTACTTCACGGCAACAGTTTCCATTTGTTTTTAAATATAGACATAGACTTTCTCCTTTGTTTCATAAGTAATTAGAATTAGTAATTTGCTTTGTAAGTAATTATTAGAGTCTTGTTTTATTTTTACTTTCAAAAATTTATTTTTGTTGTTTTTTTATAAAAATTTACTTAATTCCCCAAGTTTCTAGCTTACAAGCTGATTTAGTGAGCAACTCTTGTTTAAGTTCTTCCTAGCATGGTCTCATTCACACACATTTTCCAGATTTCCCAATTCCTTGGCCAGTAATTCTGAAGCTGTTTATCCAGCCAGAAAATGGAATCAAACAATAATATATTGACTGCATTATAGTTTAACTATGATCTGGACATTGAGTATATATATAAATTGAGTGAAAAAAAAACTCCTGACCTCATTGGACTCATGAGTCTGTTTTGCATTGTTTCTTCCTAGTAGTCATTAAACTTAACAATCATTAAATCATTTTATTTATCTGTTTGTGTTCTCATATATTTCCATTTTTCTGCGTAAGACAAACACAGAAAGTTCTATAGTTTTTACTTCCTGAATGACCTATTACTGAGAACATCATTCTTTCAACATCATTATTAGTCTCGTGTCCTTAATTTTTGTCTCTAGGTTTTACCTGTTTGCAAATTTTGAGTTGAATTAACTTTACTTCCCAAAATAAAATAAGTCAATAACTGTTTACTCTGAACTTTATAGATCCAAATTCTTATTTGCCTAAAATTGTGTAAAAGGTACATTGTGGTTAAGAAATTTAAAAGGTGCAGAAAAACGAAACAACATTTTTAATAGTAAGAAATTATTGAGAGTGAAGATGAGCAATTTGAGGCACACCCAACTGAGAAACATGTGTAGATCTCATCATAAGTGTACAGTCTGATCTGAAAATGAAGAAAGATGTCCTCCCACTTTTGTACAGAAAATGAGTAGGTATGAACAGTTAGAGATGCATATATTTTATATGTTGCTGTTAAAAACCCTGTCTGCTGGCCTCGCTGTGGCACAGGGATTGAATTTTTCTTCTCACATCTTAGGTAATGTGTAATGAAAATGGAAAAGGAACTGAAAATGACTGAGAACATGAAAAGACAGATCAGAATTAAAGGTCTTTATGGCATTGCAGTAAAAAATTTTCAGTGTTACCTGAGACTGTAGCTGTTGGACATTTCATGACTCTTGACAGCACAGAGCGTCTTGCTGAAACTTGCATTATAAAAAGGCATTCAAAGAAACCTATTGAGAAAGAAGAAATATTTATTTGACATTTGGCAGGTATCATCCACTGAAATTGGAAAAACATTGAACATGTGATTCTTGGAAGACAAGGCAGATGATGAAGTTAATTTGTCATGTAATATCTTTATTAAAAAAGATTACCCATGAAGAAAAGTTTGAGTAAATTTTGTTAATTTCTTCATTACATAAATACTGATTCACAAACAAAAATTGGTGAATATTACTTTTTAAGATTTGTTTACTTTTATTTCAATGGTTTTTGTTTTGCTTTGTTTTAAGCAAAAAGAAACATACAGAGAGAGGCCTTGCATCTGGTATTTCACTCCTCAAAAAGCTGCCACAGTTGAAGCTGAGCTGGTCTGAAGCCAGGAGCGTGGAGCTTCTTCAAGGTGTTCCATTGTGGGTGAAAGGGCCCAAGCACTTGAAACATCTTCTGGTACTTTCCCAGGCACATTAGCAGAGGTTAGGTCAGAAGTAGGATAGCCAGGACTCAAACTGGCACCCAGATGAGATCCCCGCACCACAGGCAGAGGTTGAACTTCCTACATCCTGATACAGGCCTCAGGCAAATATTAATTTTAAAGACCTTTAGAATATACTGGGATATCAAGGCAGATTAATGATTGGATAAGCCTGTCATTGATTCTATTTCCACCGAGGTCTCATTGGAACAGGTCATTAAGAAGCATGTGGATCTAAGCAAAAACACCTAAGTTTATTTCTAAAAAGCAAATTCTAGTTTTGTATTTACAATATGGAGATAAAAAAGAAAGACCACTGAACTTGATTTCCAAAAAACAGAAATGGAAGAGTAAAATCTGATTCTGAATAATCAATAAACATTGTATTTATATCATTTTATGATTATCCAAATTAGAGAACTGAAAGAGGACAGTAGTGGATGGCAAATAACTTAGAAACTAGTGTCTAGAGTGTTGAGACAACCAGGGATGAAGAGAAAATGCGCCTTTCTGTGTGGCAATGGGACGCACCTAAAATGAGGGGGCACAGATATCACTCATCTTAGTAAATAAATTGCTGCTTTGTATATACATGATTTTTAAATAAATTCAAATTATTCACAATGTGTTGAAGATTTTCAAATGAACAGAAAACTTCCTTTCATTGTGTGAATAGCCTACAAAAGTTTAGCATGTCAAATCAGAGACCTTACTGAATGATCACACAGTAGATTTGGACATACATGAGTTTACATTCTCAGTACTTGTGTCATCAATGTTATGTAAATGATAATATAGTTCACATATTAAGTTGCTCTATAAATTTAATACATTTGCAATTTTTAGGTTGCCTTTAGAGTTATATAGAGGATTTCTATGCTTGTTTAAAACATCTTCTCTAGTTCATAATTGACGTAATTGTTTATATGATTTATTCTGAAAAGTATCTTGAAAATCTTTATATGTCATGATAACAGTTTAAGTCATACTTTCTAACCACTAATTTTTATATATTAATTATATAACACATATAACTATATAACTTATAATTATATGAATATGTATAACTATATAACAATAGTAGTTATGTGGTGGTATGCTGTATCTGTCAGATGTTTGTCAATGCTTTAAAAGCTGTGTGCTATTTAATTTTCACAGGTGTAAATAGATATTATGGTAGGCATTAATGTAATGTCAGTTTACAGATGATGAGAACAGAAATGAATTAGCACCAAAGATCAAAAATCTTATAAGAGAGGGCAGGCAGGAGGGGAGCTGGGATTTTCTGTCAAATCAAGACAGACACCCTATGATTTTATAGTACACATATGCCAAATTTAGTCAAATAATTTACACACAGAATCCATATTTCATTTTATATTTACCAGCTAAATCATAAAGATACAAACCAAATTCTTCACCATCTGCCCTTTATTAATTTTCAGCACACTCATTTGTTTGTTTATTGTCTGGCCCTCCTTCCTTCTTACAATGTCAGAGCGGAATAGTAGTGACTGATACCTTATGGCCAGCAACATTTAATTAGTACTTGACAGAAAATACTTGCAATCTGTTAGTCTCGGTGATGATTCTTGTCATGTAGTGCAGCTGACCTTCTCATAATAAAGGCATTTTTCTGAAGTCAGGCGAGCTGAGAGAATGTTCATAAACGACCATTGACTCTTATTTTTCTTCCAAAAATGGAAGTCTCTTGGACTTTTAACTTGAGATAAGTGATGTACTGAAAAAACTAGAATTAAATGTTTCTAAAAAAGCCACTAAGATAAATAATTCAGAAAACAAGCATGGTAGCCTAGTGCCTAAAGTCCTCATCTTTCAAATGCAGTTTCCTGGCAGCCCCGTTTCCCATCCAGCTCCCTGCTTGTGGCCTGGAAACACAGAGGATGGCCCAAAGCCTTGGGACCCTGTACCCACGTGGGAAACCAGGAAGAAGCTCCTGGATTCCTGGTTTGGATCAGCTCAGTTTCGGCCATTGTGGGCACTTGGGGAGTGAATCAACGGATGGAAGATCTTCCTCTCTGCATCTCCTCCTCTCTGTATATCTGACTTTCCAATAAAAATAAATAAGTACATATTTTTTAAAAAGAATTCAGAAAAATAACATAATCAAGCCTTCCTAGTTGTTTTGCTATAACTTATGTCCAATATTTAAAATTGTACATGCTAAATTGTGCATTAATATGGGACACATTCTCATTTATAGAAATGAATTTATAATTCACTCAGAATAAATTCCTACATTTTTAATGAGACTTACTTTAATATCTCCTCATCTAAATTGCTCTCAATGCTACATAGTTTAACTGTTTTTTCTTGTGTATGTATCCCTATGCCTTCCTTTTTTTTTTTTTTAAAGATTTATTCATTTTATTACAGCCAGATATACAGAGAGGAGGAGAGACAGAGAGGAAGATCTTCCGTCCGATGATTCACTCCCCAAGTGAGCCGCAACAGGCCGATGCGCGCCGATCCGATGCCGGGAACCAGGAACCTCTTCTGGGTCTCCCACGCGGGTGCAGGGTCCCAATGCATTGGGCCGTCCTCAACTGCTTTCCCAGGCCACAAGCAGGGAGCTGGATGGGAAGTGGAGCTGCCGGGATTAGAACCGGCGCCCATATGGGATCCCGGGGCTTTCAAGGCGAGGACTTTAGCCGCTAGGCCACACCGCCGGGCCCCCTATGCCTTCTTAAAACTCTAAGTTATAGGCATTTGGATTTGACTAATGTAATTTTATGCATTCAGGTATCACCATCTAACAAAATTATAAATACTCATTAGTTCTGCCCTTTAATGCATTTATTGAATATAATTTAAGTCAACCCATCATTTTGCTCTTGAAGTATAGTTTATAAGTGATTTAAATTATATAATGTCACTTTTTGTTGTTACAGATTATATTCTCAGGGGCCCAAAAGCCATTGTGCCATTTTCTGCTGCTTTTTCCAGACATTAATGTAATCTGTATAGGAAGTAACACAGCCAGGAATGAAACCACATTCATATGCGGAGCCGGTTTTGCAGGAAGCAGCTTTATCCACTAAGCCACAATGCTGATCTCTGCATTTTAATTTCTTGTAAAATGGAAACAGATGTACATATTCTGTATGTCTAAGTTCTTCCAACCAGTGTTCTTTCACTCAATATTATAGGAATTATTTCTGGTGGCAAATGTACCATAAATTGATTACTTCTATATTTTTAAAAAGTAACTGTATGAATACACCCTAAAACAATTGTTGAGGGTAGTTCTACAATCTAGCTCGACAGAAGTTGCCCCTAGACTCAGCACTTGCCAGATAATGCTGCAGCAAAGTCCAGCCAACCTGCACTCAGGCCTATGCATGCACCAGTGTGTACTGTGATTGGGGAATCTCAGTTCTCACATTCAATAGTGGAAGCAGTGGCCAAACAGAGGAGCCCCTTGCAGCCACCCTAAAGAGCAAGTACTTTTCCCCTCCAGACATCACCCACACATGCTGGTGAGTGCCATAACCTGGCCTGGTCTGGCCTGCTCCCAGCGTTGGTTCTTGTGCTCAACTACAGGAACTTCATCCTCAAAGAGGAGTTCCCCGAGTTTCTCTGTCAGGTCTGTTCCCAGTGGCGGACCTTGCACACCAGTATGTCCCGGGTCCAGACTGACTTATTCCACTTCCTGTCCTGGCAGAAACAGTGGCCTTGTCCAACTGCCCCACAGCCATTCTGGTTCTTATTATTGGTGCCACATCCAAGCCATACCTGGTCCACAACCAGACACAGCTTTCACATGGTTCAGTGGACACTGAGACCTAGCACAGCCTATTCTACACCCTCCCTGGCTCTCATGAGCACCAGTGGGTGCTGGAATCTAGTCCGGTTTCGCACACCCCAGAACCAGTCCACACCCATACATACCAAGGGACACTTCAGTCATTCCCAGCTCAGACCACCACCCCCTTTCCAGATCTCATGCTCACCAATGGAAACCACGACCCAAATGGGGTGTCCCTTTAGCTCCCCAACTAGGGCTGTTCCCAGGCACAATTCTTATGGATGCCAATGGTTGCTCTGACAGCTTGGCATAGTCCATCCCCCATTTTGTCATGGGATGCTGAAGTCTGTCCTGTCCCAGCCCACCCCCAGTCCCAACTCTCACTGGTGGGTGCTGCAGCCTATTCCTGTTCAATCTGCTGCTATTCCTGGCTCATGCAAACTGGTAGGTATAGTAGTCTAGCCAAGCATGACCTGCACTTCAGCCTGGCTCATACAAATGCCAGTGAACTAAGGTTGATCAGGTCCTTACCAGTCTACTCCCCTCCAGAACCAACTCACACTTGCCAATGAGTGGAGCTACATTTACTGGCCTGACCAACTCCCAGGTCTGAATTACATGCTCACCAACATACCAGGGGAGTTTCCCAAGTTTCTCCAACAGGTCCATTTTCTGACCCAGATCCTACCTATGCCAGGTGCTAGGCCCTTACCCAGCACTGTCTGCCCCCTCCATCCTGGCCTTTGTATGATCTAGTGGATGTTTTAGCCAAGCTTGCCCCATATCTTATTGCTAGGTGCCCCTGTGGGTACTATAACCTTGATCAGCCCAACCTGTTCCCAACCCCAGTACCCATAAGTATCACAGGGTTCCATGGTCATGCATAGCTCAACCTTTCGGCACCCTCAGCTGCTAGGCAAACCAGTGGAGATTGAAGTTCCACAGAAGTGGCCCTCATATCCCCCACAGAAACTGCCCCCAGATCTGGTTCTTTTGTGTGATGGTTAGTGTCATGAACCAACTTAAAAATACCTGCCACCTGTTCAGATTCTCACTGACAGGTACTGTGATATAGCCCTACAAGTTAGGCCCCAGCTCTAGCTTTTCTGTGCACCAGTAGGTGCTATTCGATGCTAACTAGTCCAACTCAGGTCTTCCACTTTTGCGGGTGCATCAGTCTGGCCAAAAAAGGTTGTCCAGTTCCCTCCTGCAAACTGCTCAGTCTCAGCCCTCTTGTATAAGAACAAGTACAGTGACTGTTGGTGGAAATCCCACAGAAGTCATTCTTCTCCTGCATCTTATTGCCTCAGTGGTCCATCATAGCCCTTCCCTGAGTAATCCATAGTTCCTATGTCCCAGAGACAAGGATTCTCCAGGCCAGTTTTGCTAAGCCCAGTCTTCTAGTAGGGTGGCATCCTGGCCTGGAGCTCTGCCCACAGAGAGCCAAGATCAAACACCGGTTCCCAGATCAGGTTCTCTGGCATGCATGCAAGTCTAGTACCTTACCTTCACTCATCTAGGACACAAATGCTTGCATGAGACCCCATTCAGGGCCCATGGGCACACCACACTAGCCTGGGGCCTTTTCTTTCTGCCTTTCCACCTGCCCTTGGAACTGAAACATGTGTGTGATCTCAGACCTGCTCTGACAACCCCAAATGCGAGTCCCCTGGCCCCAGAGGTCTGGAAGAGAGGAAATGCCACAGGCAGCTTTGGCTCCACAAGGGCAGAAGGAAGCCACCAGTTGCTCCAACTCCACAAGGCAGAAAATTATTTTAATCTAGAGTTTGATATCATTGGAAATATACTGCAAACATATTTGTAAACTGAATACTTTTAGGACTAATTCCACTTAAAAATTAGCACTATCCGACTGGTAGAATTGACACAATGAAATTTTAAAGAAAATTTACCAGGTAGTAGTTAATCAAAAAATCACCAGGCACTGATGTTAGTCAAAATCATAAACTCAAACAAACAATGAAAAGTGAGGAAGTTGTATTGGAACAACACACACACATACATAACCAGCAAAAAGAAAGAAAATGAGAGTGCACCATATTAGAACAATATAAAGGGGACCTGGCATGGTAGTCTAATGAATAAAGTCCTCGCCTTGCATGTGCTGGGATCCCATCTGGGCACTGGTTGCTTCCCGGCTGCTCCACTTCCCACCCAGCTCCCTGCTTGTGGCCTTGGGTAGCAGTAGAGGATGGTCCAAAGCCTTGGAACCCTGCGCCCGTGTGAGAGATTCAGAAGAAGCTCCTGGCTCCTGGCTCCAGATTAGTTCAGCTCTGGCCACTTGAGGAGTGAATCAGTGAACAGACGATCCTTCTCCCTGTCTCTCCTTCTCCCTGACTTTCCAACAAAAATATAACTAAATCTTTATAAAAACATGTAAAGGCATAGAGTGTAAGAGAATCTGATGTGAAATATATGCAAAGAAAGAGGAGCCATGTACACGCCTCAGAAGCCTGAGGAAGTGATACATTTAGGCAAAGAAAGCATTTAGGATTAAAAAGTGACTTGTCTGCAAAAACTGTACAGAAAGCAGAAAATCTTGCAGGCCACCTAATAATCATAATTACCAACATGAATAAAGGGAAGAGTATTTTTACTCACATTAAAAATATAAGATGGTAGAGGTTATTCCTTTTCAAAGGTACAGATTTCTAAGAGTGTTAATAAGGACGCATACTCTTGGCTTTAAAACATAGTAATAATACCATCTTCTGACATTTTTTCCCCTGTGGCCTCAGGGTGGCAATGCAGCCCTAGGAACAACCTTTGTAATCTTGGAAGGGAGACAGAATAGGAAAAAAGGTGACTGATTTTTAAAAAAAATTTTTCAAGAGTGGTTTGTTTTTACTGGAAAGTCAGATACACATAGAGGAGGAAAGATAGAGAGGAAGGTCTTTCATCCGATGATTCACTCCCTCAATGGCTGCAACGGCCAGAGCTGTGCCAATTCAGAACCAGAACCTTCCGCCAGTTCTCCGAAGCGGGTGCAGAGTCCTGAGGCTTTCAGTCTTCCTCGACTGCTTTCCCAAGCCACAAGCAGGGAGCTGGATGGCAAGCAGGACTGCCGGGACATGGACCCACGCTCATGGTAGATCCTGGCACGTGCAAGTCGAGGACTTTAGCCACTAGGCTACCGTACCTGGTCCGCTGGTTTTTATTTCCTGCTTCCTGCTTTGGCCTGGCCCAGTGCATATCATAGACATTTGGGAAATGAACTAGTAGATGAGATCTCTCAGTATCTCGTCTCCCAGATAAGAAAACGGGAGAGGCAGGAGGAGAAGGAAGATGTAAAACACCACTGTGGTCAACAGCATCAATATCGGGAATGCCTGAGAACTAGGCCTGGCTCTGCTTCTGACTCCAGCTTTCTGGAGTGACTCAAACAGAAAAGAAATTAGAGTAACAGAAACATTACCTTCAAAGCGGTAAATATTGTAGACAGCACGAAAAATGCAAAAATAGCTATTAAAAATATTGTATGATCTTAAAAAATTAAAGTAGAATCCAAAATAAGTTGTGAAAAATATGAAAAAATATATAATTATAGACTCATATAGATTATATAGAGGTCAAGTTAAAGAAAATTTGCATTAAAATTACAATTAAATCATACCATATGGGAATATTTAAATTTCTTTTCAGAAATTCAAGAAACATTTTGTGAAGTTAATCGGTCTGTGCATATATTTCATGTTACAATACAAAATATATAGACCTATTAGTCTTGTGCAAGATGCTAGAAAATTTCCTGGGTTTTAAAGGTAAGTAAAATGTCATTTGAGATGAAGGCAGACAGATTGATGTGTCATAAATATTGTAGTTATTCCGCTACTGCACCCTGGCATAACCTCATTTTCATGGGTCAAATAATCTTTCTAATTGATTCGTGTCTGTGTTCTTTTGATTTTTTTCCCAGTATTTGTAAAGAGGAAAGGATGTTAGGAACAAACATTAGAATTGTCTACTGCAATGACAGTTACTCAAAACGATAAAGTTATGCAAGTTAAGTTCAAAGAGAACCTACAAGATAAAACACTCAAGCACCCAACCACACATACACAAACGCACACATACACTTCAAACATCTTAAAAAAGTGTAGGCAAGGTATAGATGATTAATTTACAAATATAATCAAATAGTCTACAAAATGTGACGTAATATTTTAATATAAATGAGTAACAACAGCTAATTTAACTAAAAAAGACTATGTGAATAAGTGAAAATAAGTATTCTGTGAATGTTTACAAACAATTCTTATAATATTTTGGATAGTGCTATGTAAATGCATTTAATAATGATGAAATTTATAGAAAAATATATTTAAAAATTTAACAAAATGTAATTAGAAAGACCCAAGTGGATAGTTTCCGTGAAGAAACAATATTTTTAAAAACTCTTATCTTTGACACCATGATCTGCAATTTGAAATTTAGCTTCTACTAGAACTATAAATAACTCTTTAATCAGTGCTATTTTAAATGAATTGAATTGTAGAAACAAACAAAAAAGTAGATTGACTTGTCTTCATCAAAATCATAATCTCAGAATTAGAATGTTATTTCACAGTCCAGATTATTACAGATTAATCTTCCTTCTCCATATTTAAGTATTTTAATGATTATGCAATGTTAACATTTCTTGTTAAAATTTGTTATTGCAAAAGCCTGGTTATTTATTCATTTATTCTTTTTCTGAGAGTTGATGATATGTTCATCATATTTATGATTTTCCATGATATAGTTTTGTAAATTAGGTATTCTTATATGGGCTGTAAACCATTTAATATCCACCAAATTGAATTGTAAGTTGCCTCTAATTCTCCCCTCACCACTTGCATTTGGTCTGCCCAATCATCCTGTGGGCTGTCAATTTTGACTTCTATATAGAATAGAACATTTCTTATCCACACCCTGGTTTCATGTGTCTGATACAAGTGAATGTCTTTCCTGGCTTCCAGTAGACTCTCATCTTTGGCTCTCCTGGTTTCTAATCCTGTACTTCTGGGCTATTACACCAGCAGCAGTTGTATCTGAAGCTTACTCTGTTCAGTTCTTCCTGGGGTTTTCCATTCCACTTAGGCATCACATCTAAAGTCATTTCTGTAATTCAGAAAACCTGAAATGTCTGAGCCTCCAATTCTGATTTTACCCTGTAATGCTTTTACTTATGTCTTTTGCGTCCACCTATCCTAATCATTGAGTTTCATTTTTTGTTCCTTCACTTGAAGTTCTTCCCACTGATATTCACTTTCTCTCAAAAACATCCACAGATTTCCTCTGTCATTAGTTCATACTCTGTACCTAACAAACTGATTAAAACACATAAATGTTTGAAAACACTTTTGATGAATACCTCAACAGGAAAAAATGATAGCATCTTTATTTCTTATGTGAGATATTATCCTTAATATATTGCCAAGTGAGAATATATTATAGAGGAATTAATACAGTATGTGAACATTTGTATTAAATATAGGCAGAATTGTCAATCTCCAGACAAAACTGCTGAATGTTCTCCAAAAGCCACATGTCAAAGATGTTGTCCTAAGACACTTACATCAATGATCCTAAGAGGATGGGAACTTATTCCAATATAATGAAGAGGTGGACGTTCAGGACATGACTGGATTGGAGTAGATCATTAGAGGAAAGCCTGTGTGATTAAACACAGAAGGCTTCATAGGGACAACATATCCACAGACACTTGTGTTTCTTCTCTCCAAGGAATGCTCTGCACTGCCTCGGGACTCTGCCAGCAAGAATATCATCAGCAGAAATAAAGCTTCAGGGCTGTTAGACCTGTGGGTTTATAATGACAGAAAGCTGACTGAAGTTCAAGGACATCCAACTCAATCCAAGCTGCTTATGCCAATGATCCTGGTAGTTATTTGTATATGTGAGTGTGTGTAGGTTATAGTGAAACAGTACAATGAGATTTTATTTTCTTTTTAGCTTTCACTTCTATTGTTTCTTCTTACTTTTCAAAACATATTATAATGCTATAATGTTTAGCAGAGTTAAGATAACCACATGAGAATTGTGAGTTTCAATGTTTATACCCTCTCTACTAGTTTCATATACTTAAATCCTCATTTCCAACATCATATGATTAGGAGCTGAAGTCCTTGGGAGCTGATTAGCAAGCAAGGACATAGCCCTCAGGAACAAGATTTATGAAAGAGGCCCAGGGGAGAGACCACTATTCAACATGTTCTTTAATGTGTGAGCACAGTGAGGCATTTCTGCCTGTAACTCTGAAAGCAGGCCCTCAGCAAGAACTGCAGGTCTGCAGGCATGTCCTTCTTGATTGCCCAGCTCTCAAAAATGAGAAATAGTTTTTTATAAGTAGTTTTTATAAGTAACTCAGGTTTGCTCACTGTTTTCTTTAACAGTACAAAAAAACAGTTGAACTTGACATTAGACATAAAGCTGCCTTTCAATTTATAATAAACATTCTTTTTAAGTTAAAAAATGTTACATTTAATTCTGAACACATTTCAAATAAATCCTTAGGTGGGTTTTACCAGGTTTCTTCCCCTTTTTCTTAATGATGCCTGACTTTATCAAAATATGTTATTGTTTGTTTTCTATCCTAATGTTAGACCCAGATGGGCAAAGTTGATCAGTTAGTGGATGTACCCTTTAATGTTTGAGATTCACTGGAGACACTTTTGTGATGGTTAAATCTCTTCAGAATGAAATTATTTTCTAAGAAATATGAGTTTTGTAAATTAATTTAAAATGTTTAAATTTATTCATTAAAATTTAAATTTATTATATTTTAAAATTATTAATTTAAACATTTCTAGAGGTCAATTTTGAGTGTGCAGTGACAGAAGTATAATATAGTTGGGTGTTTCAAAATGCCTACTTTAAGTAAAATAAAATTGCATCAAAGCATTTCTAGTGTCTTGCACATGGATAAAACCTACATTTTGTGCATCAGTTTGTTAAAATTAGTTGCAGGAGGGCCTGGCATCATGGCCTAGCGACTAAAGTCCTCACCTTGAACATGCTGTGATTCCATATGGGCGCTGGCTGTAATTCCGACGGCCCCACTTCCCATCTAGCTCTTGCTTGTGGCCTGGTAAAGCAGTCGAGGACAACCCAAAGCCTTGGGAACCTGCACCTGTGTGGGAGACTAGGAAGAGCTCCTGGCTCCTGGCTCCTGGCTTCAGATTGGTGCACCACCGGCCATAGTGAACACTTGGGGAGTGAATCATCGGAGGGAAGATCTTTCTTGCTGTCTCTCCTCCTCTCTGTGTATCTGACTTTCCAATAAAAATAAATAAAGCCTAAAACAATACTCGGAGGAACTAGAAAAAGGGAATTAAAGATTGAATGGAAGAAACAATATGTCCAGCTCAAAAATTCATTATTTAGCTAAATCAAAAATTTAAAGCTATATCAAAAGTTGTTTGGAGGGAAACATTCAAGGTTTTATAAAGCATTGTGATAGAATATGGTTCATAAAAACATCCGTTCAGAGATGGGTTTATCAAATTGATAGTAGGGAATATTTTGCTCAGAAATGCTGACAGTGCTATTTTCTGGTTATATGTGCTGATTTCCATTGATGATGAGTTTTCTTGACCTGATGCGGAGAATCACAAAGTCATCATTCTCTGAGCTATTTTACTGTTGGCTTAAAAGGGAGAACTGTGACTCATTTCCCAACTTCAGCAGGCACAGCTTGGAGACAGGGTTATCTTTGTCATTCAGACAGCAGAATAATCAAGCAGCTACAAAGTCACACAGCTCCTGTTAATTTCACAACTAATCCTTTTCCAGTAATCTCCTGAATAATTCTCCTCATTTGCATTGCTCTCAGTTCTCTGAGACCTAATGCTTCCCAGACTGAAAACACATATGCCCAACACTTGAGAGAGAATGAAACTTTAGTGTCTGATTTGCTTTATGTACTTTAAACCTCATCTTCTCTACAATATTTGCAATAGGCAATATAAGTGATAAAAATGGCAAAGGATTAGATTGTATAATGAGTAGAAAATTCTCAGGAAATTAAATATTACATAAAAAATAAACTTTATAAGCAAAGATTGGAATGTGGATTAACTTTTATTGCTGAAGTGGATGTAACCTTGAATACAGATTAATGTAGGCTACTACAAGGATGCAAATTAAAGTGAGGGATTTGTATAAGCCATTTTTACTGCAAAACAATACTGGCTGAAATAAAACCAAGTGAAGTAACAAAATTCAAAACCTGGAAAATCAAAGATGTGACATAAGCATACGAAACAATGAGATGACATTGTTTTACTAGGCCTCGGACGTGAAACAAGGAAAATAAACAGGAAACAAAATGCAGCTGTTTACTTTCTAAGTCATTGAAATGAGTAAGTTCCCTTGAATTTATAGTTTTGAAATAAAATTTCCCCTGAAAATTCCATTGCGTATTTGCTGTTAAATCACTCATCAAAGAAAGATATTTCTCTAAGTAGCATGGAATCTGTGTATGTTTGTGTGTATATATGTGTGCGTGAACTTCCCAAAGATTTGATTTAGCCTCCATGATACTGTTATCCACCATAACATTTATCATAGTAGGTTTTCATTATTCTTGTTAACTATTTATCTATTTCCATTGAATACTGAAGATGACTGTTACTATCTCTTTCATTCACTCATCACACATACTCACTTGGCATTTTATCTATCCTTCTAGTCAGTAACTTTCATTACATATGATGTAAGGATGCGCATATATACGTTTTAGCTGTTTTTATCAGTAGGGAATTTTATTTTGCTTACATTACAGCAGTTTGAAAAAGATAACATTCTCAATGGGACACACAGGTTAGTAGTGTATCAGTAGAGACTACTATTCTAGTGATGTGAATCCATTCGCTAAAAAAAGACAGTACTGGTCTTGTTATTGTTATTTTTCTTTCTTTTTTTTAAACGTATTCATTTTTATTTAAAAAGCAGATTTTTTAAAAAAGATTTATTCATTTTATTACAGTCAGAAATACACAGAGGGAGGAGAGACAGAGAGGAAGATCTTCTGTCCGATGATTCACTCCCCAAGTGAGCCGCAGCGGGCTGGTGCGCGCTGATCTGAAGCCAGGAACCTGGAACCTCTTCCGGGTCTCCCAAACGGGTGCAGGGTCCCAAAGCTTTGGGCCGTCCTCTCCTGCTTTCCCAGGCCACAAGCAGGGAGCTGAATGGGAAGTGGAGCTGCCGGGATTAGAACTGGCGCCCATATGGGATCCCGGGGCTTTCAAGGCGAGAACTTTAGCCGCTAGGCCACGCCGCTGGGCCCAAAAAAGCAGATTTTTTTAAAGAGAGAAAGAGAGAGAGAAAGAAAGATTACATCCTCTAGTTTACTCCCTTAATGACTACCAAGATAAGAATTGAGTAAATGCAAAGCCAGAAACTTCTTTCAGGTCTTCCATGTAGGTGAAGGAGACCAAAAACTTGAACCATCCTCTGCTGCCTTCCCAGGTCATAACAGGGGAGATGGATTGGAAATGCAGCAGCAAGGACATTAACTAGTGCCTATATGGAATGTTGGTGCTGAAGGCAGAGAACTAGTTTGTTAAATCACCACACCAGACCCTGAATAACTGTGCTTTAAATAGAGGATGCAAATCTCTTTTCTGTCCCTTAACTAAGCTTAGTCTAGCTAGATTTTATGTGTTTTTGTTGGGATTCTTTAATTTTCAAAAGCATATTTACATCATGGATAAGTCAGTATGAGGAGTCACTGTTTGCCAATAAATTATTATGTGATAATTTATTATGTGATATGTTTAGTGAAAGAACTTCTCTTAAGTAATATAACTTGCCATATGCTTATGAAACACTTAGAACTGATATTTGTCCTTTTGTAAAAATCATTCTTACATCATACTAGCAACATTAGCACCAATACCCTTGTGTAAAAATTATCCTTCCTTGTTCCTTTTTTGTTTTGCTACCATTAATTTAAATATAGATTTTCAATCGTGTTTATCAATTTTATATAATGAATATGCCCTCACTGAAGCTTTAAAGTAATTGTGTGATTTGATATAAAAGCTGAAGCTGCTTTTACAAAGAAGAAGGTTAATTATATGTGTCTAATTTTCAAGGACAATATAACTGTATTAAAAACCTGGTGTCTACTTTTCAAGCATTATGATTTCTTCAATCTGTATATATGTCATATATTACATATTATTATGTGAGGTGTGTTTCTGGGGGGTGTGTGTGTGTTTGTGTGTATTCCAGATTCAAGGAAGTAGTTCTTAAAACTTAGTCGTCAGGCCCAGCACGGTAGCCCTTTGGCTAAAATCCTCACCTTGCATGTGCTAGGATCCCATATGAGCACTGGTTCTAATCCCAGAGGCCCCGCTTCCCTTCCAGCTCACTGTTTGTGGCCTGGGAAAGCAATCAAGGACGGCCCAGAACTTTGAGACCCTGAACCTGCGTGGAAGACCCGGAAGAGGCTCCTAGCTTCGGTTCAACTTAGTCTACCTGTTATGGCCATTTGGGGAGTAAATCAACGGATGGAAGATTTTCCTCTGTGTCTCTTCCTGTCTGTATATCTGCCTTTCCAATAAAAGAATAAATCTTTTAAAACAAACAGACAAAAACCCAAACCCTGGAGGGCAGCATATGATAATCCGATTCTGAATTTATTCTTATTACTTTTTATAACTTATTTACATGAGAGGAACAAATATAAACAGCAACACAACAGAGACATATTTCATGTTAGCTCCTTAGATGTGAACAAGTGAAAGCATATGTTTGACTCAATTGTAGATAACTCTGTGATTTTTAAATACAGGAATACCAATGAGAAGGCTAAGCTTGCATTCTACAATGAAAATTGCCAAAACAGAAGCTGTTTTTTTTTAATTTTTGGTTTTTATTATTATTATTGTTGTTATCTTAAATCTTGTGTTCGTTGATTCATTCCCCAAGTGGCCAGAATGGCTAGAGCTGAGCCGATCTGAAGCCATGAGCCCAAAGCCCCTTTCGGGTCTCCCAAGAGGGGCCAGGGTTCCAAAGCTCTATGATGTCCTTGACTGCTTTCCCAGGCCACAGCAGGGAGCTGAATGGAAAGCATGGCCTTTGTGATTAGAACCCGTGTCCATATGGGATACTTGGATGGGTAAGGTGAGGACTTTAGCTGCTAGGCTACCATACCAGACCTCCTCTCATGTTTTAAATGCAGCTATATTGTCCTTGAAAATTAGACACATAAAATTAATCTTTGTAAAAGCAATTTTAACTTTTATATGAAACCATACAATTAGTTTAAAGTCTCAGTATTATCAAAGCACAATGTTTACTCCATTGATGTAAATAAAAAGATAAGTGAACATATTTTTCAATTAAAAATACATTGAACGATTAGTAAGAGGGCTAGCTTATACATGTGTACTTGAAGAAGGCAATAAATGTATTTTTGTGGTGTTCCCATTTTATAAAAACTTAAAGATTAATTCCCTTTCTCAATCCATTGTAATGATTGCAAGAATGAAATTAGTGGGATAAACATTATGAAGAATGTAAGATAGATTTGCCATATTAAATCTATCTATGACCCCATCTTCAGATCCCACATAAGAGTCTAAATTACTGCATTAGGGAATGTAAGAAATTCAGATACTTACAGAAAATTGATGTGTATCTAGCCAAACAGCAGTGTTTGGATTATTGGTTATGATACTGGTTGAAACAATTTATCTTATACTGGAGTGCCTCTGTCTAAGTTCATGTTCTCATCCTGATTCCAGCTCCCAGCTAATGCATACCCTGGAAAGCAGTAGGTGATGTCTCAGCGCTGTGTCCCTAACACCCTCTTGGGAGATTCAAATTGAGTTCTTGGTTCCCAGTTTCCTTCGCAGCCAAGCACCAGCTCCAGAGAGCCCCACTCCTGGGGGGAATTGCAATGAATCAGCTCAAGGAATACTCCGCCCATCTCTTTCACTATTTGTGTTTCTGCCACTGAAATACATACATAGGTGAAGAAAACTAAAAAGTTTTCATTTTCATTTCATACATATGCAAGCGTATGTTACTACAAGTGCATGTTTAATAAAATACACCTAAAGCTGAAAGGACTTTTTCACTTCTTTTAATGACTGATATAGAAAGTAATTATTCTACGATGAAGAAATGGAACAGTAAAAATCCTTGTATTTTGGATGCAAGGGCTGGTTACCAAATCCTAATTTAAGCATAACTCTTTATCACTGGGTGTTTAATTGTATTGAATTTCTAATGTTAATATCACCTACTAATTTAAACTGGATTTTGTTACATCAATACTTAATGAATTATCAACCTTGGAGTTAATCTTATTTATGAAAGGGCCATGGCTCTTTCTTACCTCAGAAAAAGTTTATTTATTTCTAATATTTCAAATATGATGATATTCCTATTTTATTTATATGATATGCTTGTATTATGTATGCTAGGGCAAAATCAAAGTCAATTGGTGATCCATTCTTCTTCTCAAGACAGATATATCTATGAGTGAATAAAAAGTCATGCGAGTAGTATTTAATGGGAGTCCAGGTTGATATGGCAAACACAGTTATAGCAAACAACAAACAAAACAAGCAAATGGCTTACATTTAGAAATTAAGCAAGGGGAATTCAGACTAAATATCAAAAGGAGATAAACAACTTTCTAATGCTATAGTAACAGTTATTATTGATATTGCTAATTATATGAAAGCATGCTTTGACTATATTTAAGCAATTATATAACACCTAATCATTTTTCATAAGCTTTTTACTCTGTTTTTAATTCCTACTATCCAATGCTTCATTTTACTGGGAAATTTCAATTAAAATACAATACAAAAATGTTTTCCATGATTTAATCACCTTTCAGATTTCTAATAGAGCCTGACCCAGTGAATTCAATTATATCCTCACATGTAGCTGTGTAGATTCAGCCCCAAAAATCTCTAATTCTGAATCTACAATTAAGTCAATTACAATATGCTTATTAATTGCTGGCTATAGGGTAGGTCACTAAACTGGAAAAGACAAGAGTACTTAATACTGTGTGGAAATGAAACTTGGCTTGACTGATTCTATTACTGAGATCTAAGTGGCGTCATAAGGAAAGCTGCCCCACCATACTGGAAACTGGACACATCATCCTCCCGTCACATGGATGTGTGGTGATATGCATAGAGCATGCAAACTTGCAGTTGATACATGACGATAATTGATTTTATTTATTTTTATTGCAAAGTCAGATTTATATAGAGAGGAGGACAGAGAGAAAGATCTTCCGTCCAATGATTCACTCCCCAAATGACCACAGGGGCCAATGCTGTGCCGATCCGAAGCCAGGAGTTAGGAGCCTCTTCCGGGTCCTCCATGTGGGTGCAGGGTCCCAAGGCTTTGGGCCATCCTCAACTCCTTTCCCAGGCCACAAGCAGGGAGCTGGATGGGAAGCAGGGATGCTGGGATTAAAACTGGCGCCCATATGGGATCCCGGGGCGTTCAAGGCGAAGACTTTAACCACTCAGCTACCGTGTCGGGCCATATAAAATCTTCATTACCAGGTCTTCTTAGGCATTCAGTGCCATTCTCCTTTCCAAAACCACAGTGAAGAATTTTTATATTCCTTTTCTGTCTAATATTAGCATTTAAAATGTGTGTAGATATTTATGTGCTCTTTTTCCTTAAAACCTATAAATTAGTCTTGTTACTCTATTTACTTGCCATGCAAAATGCAGAATAATCTATTTGTCTTGTTGATGTCTGCAACATTTATCTACTTAATGGAATAACACATACAAACCCCCTCATATATTTATAGGGAAACAATTATATCGCCTCTGAAGACAGATGAATACTCAACACTGGACACGGAGCAGCCCTGCACATATGAATAGAAAACATCCTGATAAAACAGGAGGATGAAAAGGGCAGATAGGATAGGGAGCTAATAGTTCTATGTAATTTTCAGAATGCATCTAGCATGCAGAAAAAGAGAAAATGTGTATTTGGAACAACTGAATATATAATTAATCATTCTAGCTTGTTAACATATTGAGTATCTCATATATCTGCTTATAAAAGTCTTGTAACCTCCTAAATAGCACCTTTAAAAAGTAAGGCAATTAATTTTTCTTCATTAATTTTAATTACACTTAGAAGCCTAGAAATTCTGGAGCTGTTTCAAAGAGAACTGTGCTTACTGAGTGGGATTTCCTAAATTGCCACAAATCACCATAACACCATAAACATCAGTGCAAGTGTCATTAAAAAGAAATGCAAGGAAACCTTGGAAATCAAGATAAGGTTTGTTAAAGTTTTCAGTCAGGTATTGTATCAGTGAGTCAAAAGAAGGGTAACAACTGACTTCGTAGTTTCCTACCATTCACAATACATAATGCTACATAATGGGATACATTAAGTACATGAAACTTCTTTAAAATATTTTGAATTAACATTGCAGTGGTAGCAAGTATTGATAAGACACATGAATCCATACCAAAGCATTTCCACTGGTAATGGCAACAAATATGCCACTCTACTCGTAATCTAATTGGGAAGCATGCATATATACATATATATCCATTAATAAAATGACTGATTATGATACTTAAATATTTTCATTACTGAATTAATTTTCTTCTTCTGCTTCCATGGTAATCATACCAAAATTGAGTGAAGCAGATTAGAAAATTATGTAGAAATTATTCATGGCTGGTGCAATGACTCAACTGTCTATTTCTCCACCTACAATCACCAGCATCACATATGTGCACTGGTTCTTGTCCCTGCTGCATCACTTCCTGCTGATGGTCTAGAACAGCAGTGGTGGAGTGTCCAAATTTTCCTGTTCATGTTCTGGAACTTTACCTTGCACATTCTGGGTAGCACATATGGGTGTTGGTTCCCGTCACGGCTGTTCCACTTCCTATCCAGCTCCCTGCCTATGGCCTAGGAAAGCAGTGGAGGATGCAACTGCATGAGACCCAAAGGAAGCTCCTAGTTTCGGATGGGCTTAGCTCCTGGCATTGTGGCCATTTTGGGAGGGAAACAGCTGGCAGAAGATCTTTGTCATTTTTCTCTGTAAATCTGCCTTTTCAATTAAAAAAATCTGAAAAAAGTAAATATTAAGAAGAAAAAGAAATAATCTGCTCTTAATTAAAAAATTATTTTTCTCTAGAAATCAATTTTCATATCACATGCATAAATTATTTTTTAAGATTTATTTATTTTTATTGGAAAGGCAGATATACAGAGAGGAGGAGAGACAGAGAGGAAGATCTTCCGTCTGATGGTTCATTCCCCAAGTGAGTGCAATGGCTAGTGCTGAGCCAGTCTGAAGCCAGGAGCCTCTTTTGGGTCTCCCACATTGGTGCAGGGTTCCAAAACTTCGGGCCTGCTCGACTGCTTTCCCAGGCCACAAGCGGGAAGCTGGATGGGAAGTGCAGCTGCCGGGATTAGAACTGGGGCCCGTATGAGATCCCAGCGTGTTCAAGGCGAGAGCTTTAGCCGGCCCTCACCAAGCATAAGTTCTAAAAATCAATAGTTGCTGTGAAATTTCATTTCATTAAAACATTTGAAAACTAAATGAAAAGTAAATGAAGTTTCAGGATGTGTTTTCTACTAGTTGCCTGAGGTTTTCATATTTGTCTAGTCAAAACTGCATTAATGAAAATGCTTTGAAAAAGAAAAATAATGTATATGGAAAGAAAGGGATTGTTGGTTTTATCCACTTTGCAATAAGCAAACAGAAAACCTTCAAAATGCCAGAACTTGTACCACAGTGAGGTGACTCTGACCCAGAACAATGTTTAATGTGCTCTAGAAAGAATTGGAACAGAGGAGTTTGCAGTCTTAAACAGAATGACTACTTCTCCAGTCTGGTCATTTTAAGCTCTGTGTACATGTGGGAATGTTGCACTGTATGCCTTAAAATGCATAAATAATACATATTCATGCAAAAATTTTAAATACATTAGATAATTTCAAAATAACAAGAGACATCAAAAATAGTGACAAGACAATACACTGTTTTAATAAGCATGCGTTCAAGAAATATGCCAATAAGGATGAGAAGTATATAAAAGAAAAAAAGTAGTAAAATAGTTATTTGATAGATGTTTGCATACAACTCAATATAAATAGCAAATTATTTCCTCTAAGATTTCCTCTAAGATTTGCATTAGAACTTTATTTAATTTTAATTATTACATTTCTTATTTGGATTTGAAAAGCAGAGGGAAGAGGAGAGAGAACAAGGCAATGGGAAACAGAGAGAAAAAATATATAGGTATTAGACACTGACTGGTTCAATTCCCAGAAGCCTGCAAATGTCAGAACTGAGCCAAAACAAAGCCCAGAAACAGGAAGTCCTAACTTCGTATGAATCTCTCACATGAATGACAAAAACTCAAATGCTCTCAGGTATTTCTGAGCCTGTATTAGCAGGAAACCAGCTCAGATTAGGATCAAGCAGATGTCATTATTTATCATTTAATATTTTAAAATTTCTTGTCATTATGTATTATTTAATATTTTAAAATTCATTGTAGGAAAAATGAACATTCAAAAATTTAACATTTCAAGATAGTGGTGCGCCTTCTTTAGTGCTGATTACATGGTTCATTATCCCTTCACGTTTTTATTATATGGAAATACTAACTGTAACTTTATAGGTGTAGATAAGAAATGGTTATTACAACACAAACTGTATATATGAAAGGTTGAGTATAATATTAGAACTAACGATCTTGGGTCTTTTCTAAAATTGTTTTTCTATTTAAAATTTGATAAATGCTAATTTTCCAGGGATAGTATTTGGCATAAACATTCATCTAGCACTTGGGATACTAACATACCATACCAGAAGAACTGCCTACACTTTGCATTCCACCTTACTGCTAATACGCACTGCAGGAGGCAGCAGATGACACCTTAAGTACATGAGTCTCTGCCATGTTTAGCTGCTGATTTTCTAGTTTTACCTTTAAACAATGTTCTTTGTCAATACTGTACAGTTAAATATCACCAGAAACATTCTAATCTGCTCAGGTTAGGTGTGTAACATAACAAAACATAATAGATTCCTCACCTTGAGATACGTCCGGCTTAGTAAAAATACGCTTGTAGTCTTGAGTAATTTGGGGGACTATCTAAAGCAACAAGGATCTATTGCTAACCAGGGATATCAGAAAATAAAGGTATTTCTACAAACTGATTTTAAAATAAATCTTATCAGTAGAGAAAGACTATGAAAACTGGAAAAAGCTGCAGCTGTAAAAGTAGAAAATCCTTATTTTAACTGTAAAAGATGACTTTATGGTTGTTCTACTGATCTTATTTTTGCCTTATGTTACTGTGCTGTGTGATGTTGTTGCTATATGATTGTCCAATTCTAAATGGAGAGAAACTTGACATTAGGCAGGAGCATCCAACTAATTGCTAGCTGTCAGTAACCTGTTATCCTCAACTAATCACCATTCAGATATTTTTTGATGACAAGAGTTATACAAAGAAATATAGGTGAATAGGCAATGGATAGACAAATGGTAAAGCTGTTCATCTAAATTTACGTATGTGAAATATGCAAAATTAATTTTATTTACATATGCATATTTCATATCTAAAAAATGCATTTATGTGCATCAATATTAAATAATTTCTATATTCAAGTGTTGTATAACACAATAGGTTTTCTTCTATTGCTTATGTTCTAATTAGGGAAGGAAAGAAAAATAAAAAATTATATAAGGAAATACGTAATATTTCAGGTGATTATGACATATGGCAAAAATATGGAAAAATAAGAGTTAATTTGAAAATATATGTTCTTGCAAGCAGATTGTCGGAGAAGGTTTTACCGTGTTAGTGCCAGCATCTAATGGAAGAAAACCAGTCCTGAGGGTTGGGGAAAAACCATAAACCATGTGATAATCACATTCGGATGTCCTTGGAGAACTACGTGTGTCCTTTCATTGCAGATATATAATAATAGTTGAGTGTAAGAGAGTGGATGAGTTTGTTGTGATTCTTGTTAACACTATTGTAGTTAGGAAAATGAGTAAAATAAAAGACCTATCTGTCTCTTCTGCAAAAAGCGGTAAAGTTGTATCCAGAAAGCATAGTGTGCTGAGCTTTGCCAGCTGAGCAATGGATGGAGACAGAGAACACTGCCCTGACACCACGGATGGAGATTAATTTTGATTATATATGTCCATATCAATATACCTTTTTTTAAAAAAAGGTTTATTTATTTTTATTAGAAAGGCAGATATACAGAGAGAAGGAGAAGAGACAGAGAGGAAGATCTTTCATTCATTGATTCACACTCCAAACAGCCTGCAACGGCTGGAGCCTAGCCAATTCGAAACCAGGAGTCAGGAGCTTCTACCAGGTCTCCCATGTGGGTTCAGGGGCCCAGGGCTTTGGATTGTCCTCGACTACATTCCCAAGCCACAGGTAGGGAGCTGGATGGGAAGCAGGGCTGCCGGTATTAGAACCGATGCCTATATGGGATCCCAGCGCGTTCAAGGCAAGAACTTTAACCATAACACTGACGCACTGGGCCCTCATATCAATATTCTAACAAAAATAACCTTTATAACTGAAAAGCATATAATAAAATGTATTTTATCCATGTTGAAAAATAAGATAGAAATTAGATATGCTTGTTCATACAAATCATTTTTTTTCAAATTGTTGCCTTGTTATTTGATTTTTAATGTAAAAATGATCATTTATCATGTTAACCTAGAGATATGCTATTTCACAACTTTTCTTCATGTTTTTATTTAATTAATGGGAGCTGTTTTAAATATTTTTTCTATTTGGCCCCATGGCATTATTGCAGTAAATCATCAATAAAACAAAAATATTTCAAGGTAATGTTTCCAGAATCTTTATGATGATTACAGATTTTTTTTCTCGTCTATAGTGTTTAGTGATTAGACTTGAAACTCTAAACACAAATGTGAGCACATTGGTATTAACTTCAGGAAAAACTAATATCACTGTATCTCAATCTCCATTTTTGAAAGAAAATCCTTATCTTCAGGAAAAACACAGTGCTATCTGACAAAATATATACATAAACCAGGTCATGTATGTCTTACCTAATAATGACTAGTGCAAGTTGTAGCCAAACAAGATATTCCGGGTCTGGCGATGTGACCTAGTGGCTAAAATCCTCACCTTGATTGTGCCAGGATCCCATATGGGCACCAGTTCTAATCCCGGCAGCTCCATTTCCCATCCAGCTCCCTGCCTGTGGCCTGGGAAAGAAGTTGAAGACAGACCAAAGCCTTGGGACCCTACACCCGCGAGGAAGACCTGGAAGAAACTCCTGGTTCCTGGCTCTGGATCGGTGCAGACTGGCCGTTGCAGTCACTTGGGGAGTAAATCATCGCAAGGAAGATGTTTCTGTCTCTTCTCCTCTCTGTATATCTGCCTTTCCAATAAAAATAAATAAATCTTAAAAAAATTATTCCTGATAGCTCATAAAGGTCACAATGCAGAACCCATAAAATAGTTTAAGATAATCATTATTAAGGCCAAAGGAGCAATTCATTGACACATGTGTCATTAGAATACATGCCACTTTTCATAAATCTCCCACAACTAATTTCCATACATCCATGTCTGAAAGCATAGAAGACGCCACTTAAATTTGAGGAATAGATTTGTTAGATTTATAAATAGGTCATGAGCATGAACTCTGGAGCCAGTATGCACATAATGGAATCACAGCTGTTCCAGTGATTTGGCCAGGCTGTAAAAAATGAGTTATGGTTTGAGAGTCCAATGTGTTTGTAGGCAAATGAACTATGCCATAATTAAAATATGATGCCATGTAAGTTTCTTACTGGTCAGCTTTATGTCTAATTATTTGCAAAGCTTTGCTTCTAAATTCAGACTGTGTATTAAATAGCAAAGTTTTTGCTTATTTAGCTGATATTGCCAGTTACTAGTTTATGGCCAGATTTATACGGAACTTATAAATATCCTCATATTGTTCTGACACTGGAAAAATTAGTGCTTTATTTATAAAATATAAAAATGTATTTTAATATTAACAATTTTTTAAAATGAAGTAACAAATACATTGTCACATTAAACACATTTTAATAAGAATCTTTCCATTTAGTAGGTCAAAATGAACCTGATTACAAATTAATATTTTTGTTATTAACATATAATTGATTCACAACAGAACTAAGTTAATAAGAAAATTATTCAGTATTGTTTGTGTGAACATCACACTGTGGTACATTTTCACTGTCTTTCCACATAAATCCCATGCACGTATTGCTATCACCGACAGGGTAGTGTTAAGTAAGGCAATCTCGGCTTTTAGGAACGCATGTGTCAGTCATTTATCAGTAATTTACAGTCTTAGAGAAAACTAAGAGCTTTGTTTAAATACACACAATTATTAAAGCTCTAGTGTTTATCAGTACTATAAGAGCCCAAACACAAGAATATGCTCCATATTATAAAATCAGGTTTAAATGTCTTTCTTGGAGTGAGCAGCATTTTGGTGTAGTGGTTAAGTCATCACCTGCAGTGCCTGCATTCTATATGGGTGTCTGTTCAAGTCCCAGTTGCTCCTCTTCCAATACAACTCCCTACTACAATGAATGGGAATGCTTAGAGCATGCCCAACTGGTTAGGGCCCTGCCCTCATGTGGGAGTCCTGGAGTTTCTGTTCCTGGTTTTGGCATGACCCACACAGAGTGGCAGAGGCCATTTGGGAAGTGAACTAACTTCCATATGATCTTACTCTTTCTCCTGTGACTCCACCTTTCAAACAAATAAACTAAATCTAGAAAACAAACAAAAAAAAAGAAGTCTTTCTGTATCAGTTGTGGTGCAGTGGTTAAGATGCTGCATAGGACTCTTGCATTTCATATTTCAGTTTGGACTCGCTCCTTCTTATTCTAATTTCCTACTAATGCACCCCCTGTACAATAGGTTATGGCTGGAAATACTCATCTTCCCACACATACTTAAAAGACCGCCTTGGAGTACTGGGTTCCTGGCTTCACTTGGCTCAGCCTGGAAGTTGAGAGTATTTAGAGGGTGAACCAGCAACTAAAGCAGCCTCTGTCACACTGTGACTCTGTGACATTCAAATAAATGTAAATCAACAAATATGCATTAATAGAAACAGATTTCTGAATAAGAAAAAAATCACATTATGAAAATGATGTTATAAAAAAAAAAATGAAGCCAGCATTCTGGCACAGTGGATTAAACCATCCCCTGTAAACCATGCACTTTTAGGAGCACTGGTTCCAGTCCTGACTGCTCCATTTCCCATTCAGGTCCCTATTAAATGCGTGGAAAACAGAAATGGCTGGTCTCAGTGTTAGGGCCTCTAAAGACCATATGGGAAACCAACATGGAATTCTTTGTTCCTGACTTCCATATGATCGAGTTTGGGATTTTGCAGGTATTTGGGGTGTGAACAAGAGGGGAAGATTTTCTCTCTCAGACCCTTCCCCCACCTCTTTCTTTGTACTACTCTATCTCCCACATACATATGTACATCTTTTTTTAAAAAATTATTTATTAATTACATTGTATTATGTGACACAGTTTCAAAGGTACTGGGATTCCCCCCACCCCTTCCCCAACCCTCCCCCCATGGTGGATTCCTCCACCTTGTTGCATAACCACAGTTCAAGTTCGGTTGAGATTCCTTCATTGCAAGCATATACCAAGCATAGAGTCCAGCATCTTATTGTCCAGTTAAGTTCCACGGCTTCTTAGGGAGACTTTCTCGGGTCTGAAGGTAGAGCCAGCAGAGTATCATCCCGATCAATTAAAGGCTCCAACATAACATCAGCAACAATTTATAACGTTATGGAATTAATTCCATATGTACATCTTTAAAAGTATTAGTTTACGTATAGAGTCAGGTGTATGTAATGTCTTGGTTACATAAATTGATACTTGAAAACTATGTATCTATCTGTAAAATTTCATCCTACACAAGTTCAAAATGGGGCCTGGTGTAGTGGCTCAGTAACTAAATCATTGGTCTTCCATGAATAGGGATCCCATGTAGGCCAACTATGTTTTGACTGCCCCACTTCCCATCCAGTTTCCTGCTTGTGGACTGCGAAAACAGATTAGGATGGCCCAATGCCTCGGGATCCTGCATCTGTGTGGGAGGCCAGAAAGAAACTCCTAACTCTTGGCTCCTGGCTTCAGATTAGCTCAGCCCCATGTCTTGCATTTATTCCAGGAGTGAATCAGTGGAGGGAAGATCTTTTTCTCTGTATCTATTTATTTCTGTAAATCTGTATTTCCAATAAAAGTAAATAAATCTTTAAAAAATTTTAACATCATAAGCAAAATACACTTACTATAAATTTCTTAATGGTTGTTATGTTTGTTCTTATTATATTGAAATTCCAATAGTATTACAAATTGCTTTAAATTGATTAAATTTATCCAATATACTCATTCAGAGTACACAATTGATTGGCTGGAGTTATTACTATTTATTGTTTTCAAACTATATACATAAAATAGCAAATATTTGTTGAATTAATAACTGTAATTCTTATACTTTAATAAATCTATGTGATATTTTTGAATATAATATAATAAGCCAGTATATATGTAAATGTAAAAACATCCACATTAACAAAATGTTATTATTTTTAATTATTGTTTTTTTATATGGTATAGCTACTTTAGCTATTGTTGATCGAAACAGCATTTAAGAATTCATCTTGTTGGTTAAGGGCAGCAAACTGATAATAAGCTTACTGGCAGATTATTGAGTGAGTATGAGATTAAATGCATTAACTGTCTCATCAATAGGCCATGAATACTACTGAGTAAGTATGGCCACACTTTTTTTTTTGGTATACAACTCTATTTTGATGTACACTAAAAAATGACAAACATACATCATATTCCCAGGCATAGCCTATGTATATCACCTGATAACATTAAAAACATTGCCTGTGTATTACTCAAGATGTCTGATCACATTAAAATGTTAGGATTTAGGAATTTCAAGGGATTACAATGTAGATAGCTCCAGGTCAGGAAAATAAATGATTTTATATGGCTTCCAACTAACAACGAATTCAGTAAAATATTAAAACTATGTCTGGTGACATAATTTAGTTCCAATTGTTTTTTTTTTTTTTCACATATAAGCAGTTAGGTCTGTCCAGCTAAAACAAGTCTACCTCGGTTTCAGTAAAATTTCTATTCAAAGTATTTGAAATGTGTACTTTACCAAAATAGTCATTGTTGTAGAATGAGCATATATAAAGAGAGAAATATATTAATTTTTGTCCAAAAAATTAAGAAGAAACAGAACAAAATGTACAACATAATGCTCATCGTTAACATATTGTATCTGAATCAATCCAGAGGAAGAAAATCTTCAAGAATCAGGGCATTGCCTAAACTCATTGAATGCTGCTGAGAACCAAGGATTGCCTGTAATAACTGCTTGTTAATGAAGATAATGTCAAAAGCTTGACATGTATGACATGTAAAATATGTAGGCAATAAAACAGTAGATGTGAGGACCTAGACACTTTAAAAAAAATTCTGTATTCAGTGATGTTTCCAGATTGTCACTCAAGCATGACATTAATTGATTAATTAACATATCCTAGAACCAAACTTTCAATTTTATTTTGTCAATAATTTTCTAAGGCATGCTTCCCCCCACCTCCAGCTCTAAATGTTGGTACACTGATTAAATTTTTAGTGCATTTGTCTTTTATTTACTGTGCTTAGCATTTGAAAAAAAAATAAGTTAATGGACTGTCTTTCCTGACTACAATTCATTTTGCCACTGTCATATTCTGTCTTCTGATACACGCTGATGATTGAAGTCTGATGTTCATAACATTTAGTTTAATTTTCATCCGCATCTGTTATGGAAATTTTAGGAATAGGCTGCTGGTTTGGTTCTGTTTATTTCAGGAAGACAGAATTTGTGGTCTTTCTGTAAAACCATTCTAAGATTTTAAATGGAGGAACATAGAATTCAGCCCCTTGCTTTAAGACACATTTGTTCCCCCAAAGAGAAACTTTCTAAGATAATTTATCCACAGTGTTGCTACTCTTTTTTTTTTTTAAAGATTTATTTTTATTACAAAGTCAGATATACAGAGAGAGGAGGAGAGACAGAGAGGAAGATCCTCCGTCCGATGATTCACTCCCTAAGTGAGCCGCAACAGGCCGGTGTGCGCCAATCCGATGCCAGGAACCAGGAACCTCTTCCAGATCTCCCACGCGGTTGCAGTGTCCCAATGCACTGGGCATTGGGCCGTCCTCAACTGCTTTCCCAGGCCGCAAGCAGGGAGCTGGATGGGAAGTGGAGCTGCTGGGACCAGAACCGGCGCCCATATGGGATCCCGGGGCGTTCAAGGCGAGGACTTTAACCGCTAGGCCATGCCACCGGGCCCAGTGTTGCTACTCTTAAACCATAACCTATTTTAAATTTCTTGAAAGCAAATGCCTTGCTGAGAGAAAAAAAAAATTCTGATCAAACAAAAGACTCCAACTGCCATCAACGATAACTTTATCCATCAGGTGATTCAATCATGAGGTGATTTAATACAGTGTGAGTAGTGTCTACTGGTCACAAAGAGGTAAAAGTTGAATCAAATTTACCTTTTTAAAATCATTTTCATCACATCTTTATATTTTCAGATTCAAAAACAACGTAACTTACCAGCATTTTTCATTATGAGCCAAACCCTGAGTTAATGTTAGCAAAAATCTCAGTCCCTGTCCCAGGTGTCAATCAGTAATAATGAAGCCAAGGTTTGAGGTGAAGAACAGGAAATGAAACCTGATAACAGAAGAAAATAAAGCACGCTTCCAAGTTTCAAGGATTGCAGCTCAGCTTTCCCTTCATTATGTTCTGCCTTGTTTGCAGGATTTATTTCCTATTGTGGATGTTAAACTCCTAGCACACAAAATTAAAAGGACTTGTCATATATCTGCTATGACATGTTGTGTGCTCCTGGCTCCTGGTTTTGAATTGGTCGAGCTCCAAGTGGCTAACTACCAAGTGGCCTCTTCGGTAGTGAAGCAGTTAATGTAACATCTTTCTCTGTTTCTTCTCTCTGTATCTCTGCCCTTCCAATAAATAAAGCAAACCTTAAAAAAATAAAAGCTTTTTACTATAAATATATTTTGTTTATGTAGCCACTAAAGCCTATATTCACAAAACCCAGACATAATAAATAGAATTCTATTGAAGGGATCACTATCAACTGATGTTTTCACAATCTGTCGGCAACAATTTTTACATCTGCATACACGATGGAGCAGGATGATCCAAGACTTGTCCATTTGAATAACCATCAGGAAAACCTGTCTGAACTCTGGAAAGCAATCTGAAGTTTTATCAATCAAAAGAGCAGTAAGGCAAAATATCAGATCTTTAAGCTTGTAGGGAAGCAGCATTGTGGCCTGTTAATTTGCACTGATTGTGTCCTCTTCCCTTGCTTAGCAGCTTCTTGATAACAAGAGGCTGCATTCCAAGTTTGAGACCTTAGGCCTTGGCGCTAAAAAACTGTTTTCAAACAACATTGCTTGTGCCTTGGAACCTCCATGGTCTACTTGGCTATTTGAAAAACAGCGTTCATCACAGGCCACCTAACTTGGAACTTGCTCAAGGTGGCATAAGGGAGACATTACTCAAAAGCATTGTAAGGAAAACAAATAACTCACAAACACAAAATTACTTTTCAGGAAGAAAACAGGGCTGAACATTTAATGGAAAGAGTCAGAAAGAGAAAGTCTGTAGGTAGACTTGGAATGGAGAAAGTCAAGCACATGTCTAGGTGAAGATGCCTTTCTCACAGAAACCAGAAGAGACTCAAGTTTCAACTCTAGGTTTCGATGCAGAAGTAATCAGCAAACATGGGATGATTTGTTTGTTGTTGTTCTCTGTATCTGGATCCTGGTGTTCACAAAAATGTCTTCCAAAACACGACTTGAACACAATCTAGTGAAAAAGATTTGGAAACTGCATATTCAAAGGACACAGATGTTACCAAAATAAATTATCAAAATTACTTACCAAAGAGCCAGGTCTATAGAAAGTAGCCAAGACTTGCAGTGGGAAAGGAGGTTATTTTTAAACAGATAATCCACATTGTAGAGCTCAAAATTTCTAGTTTTATTGAATTTTATAAACTATATTATCTGATAAATCTGTAGGTTCTATCAAATATTACACAATTGGGGAGTTGAAAGAAATTGACACAAGGTTAAAGAAAACAAGTAAAATGATGAATGAAGAAATGTAAAATATTAATACAGCATTTCATGCAATAAAGTGAACCTAAACAGAATTCCGGAGTTGAAAATTGTAATAGCCAAGAAAAAATTGTAGTCGAGGCTGCAATAACAGCTGTTACTGTTGCTGTAATCTATCACTTACCTAAGTTGCAGATTCATCTCTTCTTTCCTTAAACTGAAATACCATCTTTGTTATTGTCAAACACATCACATTTCTATAATTACTTCATAGTTGCTGCAAATTCTTGAGTGTTATTTCTCTATCCTTTTTAGTTTTAATTCTGTCTTTATATCTGAAGAATTCAAATGGAATGGTGTATTTAAATGAGTCTGAATTTGTAACACATTTATTGTTATTGTTATACATTGATAGACATAGAGATAAGTGATTAGTCGTCAAGCCACCTACTGTCCCTCAGTAAAGAATTTTTTAGCTTAATAAATATTACTCAACTAGGAAATTGTAAGTTACATTCATAGGATTAGAATATGTTGTGGTTCCATTTCCTATGCAGAAAGAGAAAAAAAACACAGATGTGAAATTAGCATAATTTCTTTCTAAACAATATTCAAAAGTTATGAGAGAAATTATATCTTGCTACGTTTTAATTTTCATGGTCCACAACCAGGAGTTGTCCAAACATCTATACATTTGTTCTATGCAGTAAACTCCTATTTGCATAGCTTTATATAGTATCTAAATTCCCATTACTAATATTTTAATCATAAAAGTTATTGAGTACTAGTACTCTCAGTATGTTGTAACAAAACAGCATAAAGTGGGTAGTGGGTGGTTTACACACACACACACACACACACACACACACACACACTAATTTCTTGTCAGTCCTGGAGGTTTGGAGTCAAATTTCAAGGCCAAAGTCAGCCTATCTTGAGGATTTTCTGGGCTTGAGAGAAGTCTTCTGGTAGCTGTGAGCTCAAGCAAGAAAGACAGTGAGCAAACTGATGTGTTTTCACACAAGATACATTCCTAGAGATCAAGATCCCATTCTTAGACTTGATTTATACTTCATTTTCCCCTTAGCTAATATAGTTACAGCTGGAGACTAGAGCGTCACTATCAGGATTTGGAACAGAGTTCACAATCACAGCCCATTGCCTAGCAAGTGGATTTACCCTCCCATGGAAAAATCTTTCCAGCCTGGTTTCAGTACAGCACAAGAACGTAAATACTAAATAATTGCAAAGTTTTCAGAGACGGAAATATGCTATTTTAGATTTACACAATTTGGAGTTACATTGATTCTTCATTATAATTTTCTTTTCTTCTAAAGCTTGTTTATTTCTTTATTTCGTGAAATAATTAACCTTGTAATTGTAAAAGGAGAGAGGGTGAGATCGGGGAACAAGGGAAAGCAGTTAGAATGTATGGTTCTGCTCCTAAAACTATAGATGAAATCTGTTCCCTTTATAAAATGCATAAATAAAATTTTTAACTATATTTATTTAAACTTATTTTCAAAGCAGAAAAACTAATACAATGCCTATGAAAAAAAAAGTTTTCTACCCATCAACAGACCATTAGCAATTCTATCTTATTCTGTACACTAACGCAAGCTGTGTAGAAGTGATTGCATTTGAATTTATCTGTAAATTTGAATGCAAACTACCCAACCATGAAAAATGAGACTTCCATTTGCTATAATAATAAGTTAGAAGGCAGTGCTTTGCTGGAAAAGCCATTTGAGCACCTCAGTTCATACGTATTCATGGTACCGTTAACAGATGTCTTTCCTCACACTGTGAGATCCTTATGCTATTGTTGTATTTAATATTATTTGATATATGAAGTGAATGTAGTCAACTTGTTTTAGGATATAATAAAATCTATCGCAATGTAGAAATCCTGTGGGAAATTATAGAGTAATGTCACCTACATAACTGATTTTTTTCTTATGAAATCATGATCCCCACTACCCTTGTGGGGCCATCAACAGTATTGTTTAACATCACAATTTCCATGTTAATATCTCAGTAAATCATAAAATTGTAATACATTATAAAGAAGAGCCTTTTTTTTTGGGAACATACTTTTTACTTCTAAATTAAATGTTGTGTGAAGTGAATTCTAAGCATGGTGAATGGTATTATTGATGCTAATTGTACTTTTCCTTAAAAGCGTAACTTTCTACAAGTTAGGAAATAATGCTTATGACAAGTAAACTAAGTATGAGGTAAATAATTCAAGAAAAAGCAGTAAGTGATGACTTGGTCAAGATTTAAGAATTTCTAAGTAATATTTCAAAGGAACTATTATGAATATGCACACACATATTTATACATTTAAGGGAAAGAATGCAGGTGGTGTGAGAAAGCAAACTGCTTGCCCTAACAAAGAAATTCATCAACAATATTAGTTTTTGAACATTTTTATTTCAAACTTGAGGTATGAGAATTTTGTATGCTGAAGGAATTTATTCCTTACTGGATATCCACGTCCCTCTCTACAGGAAAGGGATAATAATCTACATTCTATGTGAGGATGTGATTACATTATAAAAGTAAAATTAATATGATATTTATACATTTGCTTTAATGCTGTGCCTATATATTGATTTCTTTACCTCTTAAAAAATTCACACACATATTAAAACGAAAATTACCAAAAGTCTGATGGGAATTTATCTCCTACTATAATCCTCAACTGGTATAGCAAAATGTGTTTGACACTGATTATTAAGTAGTGAAATATTTTATGCTACGTTTTCAGAAGTGATGATGACAAATACAAAATTAAAATGTCATGCAAACTGCACAACAGTTTTTAAAAACTAAGAGCAGCCTGTGAAATTTCCATGGCTTTCAACAATCTGCTGACATGACTTTCAAACAAATAATCTATATCAAATATATAATATATATTATACATAAAATATATCTAATTTTCAATGTTGACTCAGCAACTACTACTGTTACTATTTCTTACTATTTTATAATTATTATTGTTTTCCATGTTACAGTTTTGTAGGTACAGGGATTCTTCATTCCCCATTTCCAACCTTCCTTCCTTTTTTCCCCTCTTGCTATTTTTTCTAGGAATTATCACAGTAGTTTATTTAGTCTCTTAGAAACAGGAACAAGTATAACTTTCTGCTATTTACATGTATCATGACAAACTCTAAAGATATATCTAAATGTTTCATTGGGAGTCCTACATTTATTCATTAGTAGACACATACTGCAACGTATCTTTACTTTCTAGAATGCTAATCTCTAATATACAAGTCACCTATGAAAACATACTTATCTATCTGATTAGCTACACATTTATTTATTTTGTTCTTTTTATGAAAGCTGTCTTACATCACAAAGAACATATGAAATATGTCTTTTGGAGACTGACTTACTTCACTAAACATAATGGTTTCCAGTTAGAAATTTTTTTTTCTTTTTTGCAAACCATAGAATTTCATGCTGTTGTGGCCGATTCTTAAAATCACCTGTTTAGCTTTACATAGAGAAAATTCCTTGAAGCTTGTACACCCAAAAAAGAAAAACTAAAATGCTGTTAACATGAACACATATTATTAGATTTCTAATTTCATTTTATCACATTCCTTGCACTTATTTTTATCTAAAACCATAGCCCAGTTGCTACTGCTTATTTAATTCATAGAAAACATTTGCTTTTTAATCTGATTTTCTAAGTAGTTCTAAAATCAATTACCATGATCAGATTTGATTTCTTGCTCTATTGTGTCCAAATTCAGGTTCATATTAAATAAATATTTAAATTAGGTAAGTACATATACCCAATGAGAACCATAACACTTCTGAATGATACGGAAGTTAAATTGAATCGATCTCATTTTCGTTCAAAATGGTTTTAACAGCTCATAATTGCTAATAAAATGCACTGCAATTATAAACATCTATCACTATAATGCATCTGATCTACTAAAGAATCCATTCTTTTTGACCAACACTTACAAATATAGGAAAATTCCCAGTTTAAAGTTTGAAATATTCTAAAGAACATAGCTCTGTAGAACATTTACATAAGGTTCTTTTGTGCCATACTCAAATAAAGCTATTATATATGGAATAAATCTATTCAAACACTGAAAAATTCTGCTATTAATGCCTAGTCTGTGATGTAATGTCCATGTCAGTAAAATCATTTTGATGGTTGCTTTTATAACAATTTTTATGGGTATGGTAGCACTTATCTCTCCTAAAATTACATATGATGCTTAAATTCTGTTATCATCATATTCAAAGGTGATGGACTAAAAGGAAAGACTTAGTTTAATTATAACATCTGAGTGGGATACCTGGTGGGAGGTCATTGCATCCTGTTGTGTACACTTAGCGAGAGAATGGTTGATCATTACTTTGACCTAGCTACGAGCTCTCTCTCCCTTCATTTCATGGTTCCCTGTATGTTCTTTTCCCCACACCTGTTACAACCAGCCTCTACAAACAACAGAATATGGAGGTGCTTAATCATGAACTGTAAACTGCAAACTATAAACTAAGGCATGCATTTCCTTCCCTGACAAACTTCTCTGTGTTATTTTAGTTAATATAACACAAAGTAGACTAATGTAAGTTCTGATACCATGGCATAGTCAGCTAATCCTCCACCTTTGGCACTGGTGTCCATAATGTTCACTTCCAATTCAGCTCCCTGAAAATGGTCTGGGAAAGAAGTAGAAAATTGCTCAAGTTTATGTGCCCTGCACCTAAGCAGGAGATCCCAAAGAAACTCCTGGCTTCAGATCTGCTCAGCTCTGGCCAATGTGGCCATTTTGGGAAAGAAGCGGAGGATGCAAGATTTGTATCCTCTTTATCTCTCTTGCTGTATGTAAAACTATGACTTTCAAATGAAAAGAAAATAGATCTTTAAAAATTAGACATATATTAATCATAAATTTTCAAGCAAGATTTATTTGAAATTCTATATTGCAACCTATATTGCACTATTGTCACTGTAAGATTTTTGACAGTGTGTAGAACAGATCAGAAAACACTAATTAAATCAGAGACCAAAAATTTCTGATTATGCATAAATCAATGCATGCAGAAAACAGAACCTTGATCTCTACATCTGTATAATTCTCTGATAAGCAGATTTTTAAGAGTCATATACTTAATGAGCTGCATTAGTTTGGCATCAATATTCAGGTTACACTTTTGTATTTATCACAATCTTAAATTTCTGCATCAATATAACTTTTTCATAAGACTAAAATAAGAAACAATACCGTTAAGCACATCTGAATTGCTTTCATTAGAAGAAATTTCCCAGCTAAACACATGTACAATTAGAGTATTGTATTCATTGTTTAGCTTTATTCTTTTTTTAGCATTTTTTAAAATTTTTATTAATATTTAGCATTATGTGACAGTTTCATAGGCTCTGGGAATCCCTCCCTCCCTCCCCCTCCCCTCCCCCTGGTGGATTCCTCCACCTTGATGCAGCATTACAGTTCAAATTCAATCAAGATTCTTTCCTTGCAAACATATACTAAGCATGGAGTCCAGCTACTTATTGTCCAGATGGGTTGAACAGTTTCTTGGGGAGACCATTTCTGGTCCGAAGTCAGAGCTGGTATAATATCCTCACTGTCAATTAAGAGTCCCAATATAACATCAACAGCAATTTGCAATATTATGGAATTGACATGGTTTTGAGTAACCAGTATTTTTAGCTTTATTCTTGACATATTAGTAAACTAAAATAGTCTATATTGTGTTCTTGGCACTCTTAGATTCTTAACATATAGAATTGATCAGAAAACACTAACTAAATGGAAAACCACAAGTGTTCTATTCATCATTTTGAAAAATCCAACTGTATGTAAAATAGAAGGATGAATATGCTGACTAAAATCGTATTTACAATAAAAATAGCATCAGATCCCACAACAGACAAATGTGGCCCGATGACATATCTGGTCAATCACCTCTTTTAAAACGCATTCAAAGATTGGAGAATTTACCATCACCATAATAAGTATCTACACATTGGGCCTGGCACGGTGGCATAGCAGCCTAAAGTTCTTGCCTTGAACATTCCAGGACCCCATATGGGCTCCAGATCTAATCCTGGCAGCCTCACTATCCATCCAGCTCCCTGCTGGTGGCCTGGGAAGGCAGTCAAGGACAGCCCAAAGCTTTTTTTTTTTTTTAATATTTATTTATTTTCATTACAAAGTCAGATATACAGAGAGGAGGAGAGACAGAGAGGAAGATCTTCCGTCCGAGCCAATCCAATGCCAGGAACCAGGAACCTCTTCCAGGTCTCCCATGCGGGTGCAGTGTCCCAAAGCTTTGGGCCGTCCTCTACTGCTTTCCCAGGCCACAAGCAGGGAGCTGGATGGGAAGTGGAGTTGCCGGGATTAGAACCGGCGCCCATATGGGATCCCGGGGCGTTCAAGGCGAGGACTTTAGCCGCTAGGCCACGCCGGTGGGCCCAGCCCAAAGCTTTGGAACCCTACAACCCTGTGGGGGACCTGGAGGAGTTCCTGGCTGTGGATCAGCACAGCGCTGGCCGTTGCGGCCACTTGGGGAGTGAGTCATCGGATTGAAGATCTTCTCTGTCTCTCCTCCTCTCTGAATATTTAACTTTCGATATAAATAAGATAAATCTTAAAAAAAAGTATCTACACATAAGGATTATAGCTTTTATTTTAGACTTACTTATTAGAGTTTTTTGATGTTTAACAATCCCTCTTATATTTAACACAAAATTTAATTTGCTTATGGTCATTCATTTTGTATAGTGCTTGCAATCGTATTAAAGGACATAAAATGATTTACAGTCTGATAGCTCGACTGTAGGCTGTTTTTCTTGAAGATTATTTATTTAATGTCATGCAAAGTTAAAGAGAGAAGTGAGAAGACATAGATCTTCCATTAGCTACTTCAATTCTCAAATGATTACATCAGTAAGACGGACCAGCCCAAAGTCAGGAACTGGGAGTTCATGGAAGTCTTTCATGTGGGTGGCAGGGCCTAACCACCTGGGCAGTCCTCCACTGCAAGACACATATCCAGGGAGCTGGCACAAATAGGCATCTATATGCTGGGATGGCTAAAGCCATAGGTGGAAGCTTTGCATGCTGTGCCAGAATGCAGGTCCCAGAGAGGCTTTAGAATACTCATGAATGAATCTCAGTAGCTGATGTCTCTCCTAGTTATCAGGCTTGAAATAAGTGATCTAGCACAATTATCTGTCAACCCTAATACTCCTACTTATGAACCGGGGGATGCTAACTTCTCAAATTGGAACTGGAACAAATGAAAATGATAGAGTTTATGCAGGACAACTCTCAGTCTCTACATGGATTGCTCTACGACCACTGGATGTCTTAGAATTACTACTTCAGGCTCTGACATTTTCACAAATAATGTGCTTTCTGCCATTTAGCAGCTACTGAACTCACCTAATACCCTCCCCATTGATCAGCTTATCCCAACCTAAGACTAGATTAATATTTTGAAAGGATTACTGTTTGATCCAATTGTGACACAGGAAATAGTAGATAACCAAGACTTTATTTTCAGTTGAATGTAATTGTAAAAAGTTCGTTTAATATGAAGACATTCTAAATTTAGAAGCAATAAATAAAGAACATGCTTATGGAAAAGTTATCAACATCTGTTCCACAACAAAAGTATGTATTTCCAAGTCATAATATTTGTAACCACAAAGCCTTCTTATACTCCATTCTCTTTCATTTTTACAACTATGCCCCAAATTCTGTATTACTTGGGAAACAGTAAAAGAAACTATGAAAGAGACATAAGGAGTGGCTCTTTCATGTGACATGTTTCAACTTAGCTGAAAGTTTCCTAAACCTGGAAAACCAGACCAATCTTCTTTGCTGTTGTTACAATGTTCACCCTTTCCTCCTGGTACAAGAGATATGGCCACAAGAGGGTCTGCAATTTAGTCCATTGAGAAGAATGCTGTTGGAAAATACCATCTGCCCTCCTCCCTGAGTAACACAATGCAAAAGTCGCACCAAACTCATCCACCTACATCACTTTGTCCACCACCTAGCTATTTGACACAGACCCAAGTGAACAAAAAGAATACAGAAATGTTTGGGAAGTTTTAGATCAATTTGAAAAAAATCACTTTACTATGGCAGATGAAAAGAATGACTTTTGAAAGGATGTAGAAAATATTTGTAGTTTCCATAAAAAAGTGTGTTTTTAATTTTAAAGCTTTACTATTATTAGCTACATTAAAAATAAATCTATATACATGATGAAAATTAATATTCTCAAGCTTTTAATCCTTCTTATAAAGAAAAGATTATGCACACTGATACATATGAATATGAACAGAAGTATATGAAGTTATATTTTAATTTTATTGGGTAGAATGTGATAGATGATTTCCACATGTGATGAAGTATGGAAAAGCACAAACTATGTAAAGATTTTTCATTAAATATTAATAATTTGACATGTATTTACTAGTTAACTAAAATATTAAATCTTCTCTAAACAAAATGTATTAAAGCCATTCATTTTAAAATTCCATTTTAATGATAAATGTGCCATTGGATTCAATTCTTTCAAGTTAGTGGTATTAACAACTTTGCAAACCACTTCCATGTTGAAAATAAATACTATTTCATTCCAATTTAAATATATGTTAAATTCTAATTCAATTATTGTCAGAAGCAAGAAACACTTTTCCAAAACTTATTATTTTGTATTACTTATAGTGAACTGTTACAAAGCTGTGCAATAAAATATTATAATGTCTGTTCTTTCAAAATTAGCAGGATGTTGAATGACAAAACACAGACATTTACTAGTTGGCATGTGAAGACTTTGTCAGCACTCACTTGTTAGCGCTGCACTTGGATTAGTTTTGACTTTATACTGTGCAGCAGCAAACATAAGCACAAGCACCCGATAGTTGATATTTTGTGGCCAAAGGAAATGCAATTGTCTTAGCTTCATCCTTAAATCAGATCATAGGAAGAAATGCCAGGTGTTTCACTATGCAGAATATCACCAGTTTAAGAAATTGTGACCTAAGGCAACCTGAATAGGATCCATGCAACCCAAAGGGGAAAGAAATATGAACTGGTAGAACAGAGCATTAGAATTTAAACTGAAATGTAATGTGAATGCAGGCTTAAGTCAATCTATTAATTCCCACTTCTTTATGCCACCATGGGAAGTAGCATGCATACATGAAGAGTCGTCAAAACATGGAATATATGCCTTCTGAGGGTATATGTGGTACTCAAAGTTATTTTTGTAAAATTATTGTAATGACAGTTTTATGAATTTTGAATTTCTTTTGTATATGAAGTTTCTGTTTAATATAATGGATCAAAAATTCGAATGATTTATTTTAAGCTGCAATTACACACATAGCATAAAGAAAAGACATAAATTTTCCACTTCAGAGTGCATGAAAAATATTTTTTCAGTCAGGAATAAACATCTGTATCACTATTTTACATTGTTTATACCGTCCTAGATAAGCAGCTTGGAAAAAAAATCAAATAACTTTTATAGGAAAAAAATGAGTGCACTGATAAAGATCTAGACAACTGAGATAAATATTTTAGAGTATCAGTGGAACTAAATAACTACCCACAAATCGTGGACAAAGCAAATACTAGTTTTTTCAAAGCAGAGAAAAATTAAATGTACCACAGTCCTTAGAAAAGAAAATGAGAGGGACTGGTGCAATAATACTCAATTTGCATGTGACGGGAACCCATGTGGGCATTCTTGAGCTTCGGAGCAGCTCAGCTGTAACCATTGTGGCAACCTGGGGAGTAAACCAGCAGATGGAAGATCTTTCTCTGTGTCTCTCCTCTCTGTACATCTGACTTTCTAATAAAAATAAATCTTAAGAAAACTAGTAACTTTTGAAATAAAATTAAATTATATGTAGAAATTCTGTTAAACATATGCAAATATATACTAATGTTGACATATAAAATTTGACGAAATTGTGAAATAACAGAATTTGTTTTGTTTCATGAGGATAGGGTTGCCAGTTACATGATAGTGTCATGCCTTTTTAAACCTTTCCAGAGAATTTTCAGAGAATAATTACACTAAGACACTCATTATGAATTTTTGTCACACTTTTTAAAAAACATACAGTAATGTATGTTTTATCTAATTTCATTCTTTATTTTTCTTTTGCTGTAAATGCCTAGGATATGTAAGTACACATCTTAGACAAACAGTGAAAACCATGCAAGATTGACACAAGCTTTTATTTCTTAAGGCCCCTATAATGGCTTCTAAAATATGCATTATTATAAATTATAATCTGAAAACTCCACTCATGAACATTTGAGTAATTCTTGACATGTGCACTGGGAGATCACAAAGGCTTCCCAAGAAGCTTGGTACCTGTTTTATCATGTGACATTATAAGATACTATGCATAATGGAAATGGAATTAAAAACTGCAAATACATGAATATATACAATAATTAAATAATTCCCTAAAAAGTCAAGAAGTCACAGAGCATGTGGGGTGCATGGGCATTTGGGAGGAGCTGTGGGTGGTCCACAAGGGGTTGGTAACAGATTGTCACAGGTGATTTGGGCCTTATGGGGAGGGGCCGTAAGGGATTGTTGGGTCGGTTTTCAGGTAAGATGCCAGAAAGTTACATCTGATTGGTGGACTACTGGAACATCTCGAATTTTGTGAGCTGTGAGAAGGAAGTGGCAGCCAGTCCAAGATGGGAGGGTCACAGTCTCCAGGACAATATTCAAACCACTCCTCACACAAGTTACTCATATAGCACTTTCAATCCATGTTTAACAAGGAAAGCACTGTTATAGGTTACTATGTAAACATAAAATTGAACGTTTGAAATATTTAAAGTGATATTGGTTCTTCCAAAAGAAAGAAAGAAAGAGAGAAAGGAATAAAAGAAGAAAGAAAAAAGAAATGAAGGAAGGAAGGAGTGACAGAGGAAAGGAAGGAAAGAAGGAAGGAAGGATGAAGGAAAGGAGGAAGGAACAGCGACTAAACTCAAAAAACCAAATAAAGAAAATCAGGAGGAAATAATAAAATCAATAATACAAAAATCTATTTGTTTTTCCTCTTAGTTCCATAGTAGACATAAGATTTTAAACCATGAGTAACCCTTGTCCTTAATATTTGAAATTTGGAGTACTTTAGGTATCATGTTTTCACATTTTAAAATATATGCATATGCACAACAAAATATTCATGGAATGGATCCCAGCCCAACATGAAATTCATAGATATTTCATTCAAATAAACATCTAAAGATAATGTGTTGTAATGCGTCACATAAAGTCAGGTATAAAAATCTCCAATCTTGGCAAAATGTTGATATCAAAAAAATTGCAAATTTTAGAAAATGTTTGGGTTTAGAGATGAATAATCTGTAAAAATTAATGCTTACAGTGTTTATTATTAGTGTGTAGCATATATGGATAGAATAACATATTTAAATAATACACAGGTATTAGCACAGAATTTGACAAACTCATAGAAAAGGTTATTTTGAAAAGTAAGGTTTCAGATAGTTAGTGCTTGTATTGCTGCCCAAATGGCCACATCAAACACCTGAGGATTAAGAGCTTTTTCCAGGACTCCCACACTGGTGAGAGGGGCCACAACATACAGTCTGCCTTCCACTGCTTTTCTGAAGATAATTAGCAGATTGCTCAATCAGAAGTGGATCGGCAGGAACACAAACTGGCATTTGTATAGGTTACTGGGTACACACACTGGCCACACAAATTCCTCTTAAATTTTTCCAGGAATGTGTGCAAATAAGATCTGCTATTAACATGACAACAGCCAATAACTGCTTTTTCTTTTTGTACTCACAAATTTCTCTTTAAGTTTAATGAGACAATCTTATTTATTCAGATTTATTCTTCAGACAAGACTAACTGGCCATGGTGATTCTCAGAAAGTTTTACAGAGTCTTAGCACAAGTTGTCAGCACATTCTATACTGTGTCTATATTTTCAGTTTTTTTCAAAAAATTCAAAAATGAAATAAAAATTTTTGAAGCAAAGATAGGTTTAGGGGTAGGCACACAGTGATTTAAAGAAAACTACATGTGTTGCTTAGATATTATTGTGCTACAGTAAATTTAATAAACAATTTGCTCCAATGTTTGAAGATACCATGGCTAGCTGCCTTCCCATGAAACTTTACTAGTTCTGGTCTCATTCATCAAAAAATACTTACATTGCATACAGTTTCAGCATAAATAAGCTTTCTTGATAAATACCACATAAATTCCTTTCTCAAGTAACGGGGAGTTTGATTTAAGTATACGGAGTTCAATAAAAAGGACAAAATATCACAGATTGATGCCCGTTCTAGGAGAGTTGTGCTTTGGTGATGGAGTAGCTAGTAGTCACAAGTAAATTACTTGACTATCATTCAAAGTTCAGGAATACGGGCGCGAAATACAGGGCCAGCCTCAGGGCATTTGTCAGAAGCCTTCGCGTCTGTATTAATGAGAAAATTTATCTCAGAAAAAGTATTTCATCTGTAGGATTATGGACTCCATTTTTTTTTTAAAGAAAACCTTACTTCCTTAAATATCTACTAATTTGAAGGACAAAGCAACATATAAAGGATGACACAAAGAACTCACAAAAACAGTGACTCAAGCTCAGTCTCTGGCTTACTCCTCAAGGGCTAGCACTGCCCAAGTTGGGCTAGGCTTCGTCAGGAACTCCATCCTGGCCTCCATCACAGGCAGCAGGAACCCCAGTACTTGGGCCATCATTTGTTACCTTTTCAGGGCAGTACCAAAACCTGGATGGGGAGTAAGGCAGCCAGGATCGTGTGCCTGCAACAGATAAATGCATTGTTCCTTAAGGACGGCCCCACACAGTTCAAAATATTGATTGATACAGAAAAAAAATACTGAACACTTTAGTCTTCTTACTTATTTTGTTAAATTACTGCTGTTTTGTCTGTCTATGTGCTGTGCAAACAGCCAGGAGTAAACTTCAAAGTTTGATATATAAAGAACTGTGTGATCCCACTTGCATACACTTGGCATCAGTCGGGGGCAGACCAGGCTGAATCAGTTCACATCATCCACTGGCGAATCCGAGTACCAGAACAGAGTGTGTGTCAAGCTAGGTTTGGTCGTGACAAAAACCAGTGCACACTACAGAATGCCAAGGTGAGGTTACCTGTACGGGATGTGACCACAGCGCCCAACCAGCACACGTAAGAACCAGGAAGCTGGGGGCGGAGCCTGCAGGGGGAATATGGGAGTGTTCCCCTGCTGGACAGTTACTCCCACTGGAGAACGTGATCAGGGATGAGTGCAGACCAGACTAGGCAAGGCTACAACACCTGTGTGCCTCATGTGAACTAAATCAGGGAAAAGCCAGGTTGGGCTGACTGTTCCTACTGGTACAAGCATAAATCAGAGTGGGTGAGGGTTGGTTGGGTTTTGCCACAGTATCAACTGGTAGATGCTGGCACAGGGGGCTAATTCTGCCAAGTTAAACTGCAGAACCACCTGGAGAGTGCGTGATCCGGGAGTAGGAGTGGCCTAGAAGAGAAATAGTGGGCTCCTCCCTCTTGGGTTACCACCCCCACCAGAGGGTGCGGAAACCAGGACAGGGGCTGGGGTGGCTAGACAGAAAGGCACCCAACAGCATGCGTGTGGACTGGATAGTGGAGCTGGTTAGGTTGAACTAGACTTCAATGCCCATTGACATGTATGAAAGCTGAATGGGATGTGGGACAGACTGGACTAGTCTACTGCACATACTGGCAAACCAGGATAGGAGGCAGGCCTGGTGGGGACTATTGTGGGTTGCTCCTACTAGGCTGCAGATCCCACTGGTTTATGTGAGGGCCGAGTGTATGGTAGGCAGAACCAGGATGGACTGCCACACCCATTGGTTCGTTTGGAAGACGGGGCTGGAAACAGAACCAACCAGCAATTGCAACCACCTGCTGATCAGGGCGATGGACTGTGCCGGGCCCTATACTTGCTAGTACATAAAATAATCTGGTCTGGGAACACTTCACACAAAGTCTCTTTGGGGATCTCCCCAATCAAACTGCCGGACTCAGAATCCTAACCAAGAGAAGACCGAGGACAGAACAAGTCAATCAACCACCTCAGCCATGTGTTGGCAGTGAAAAACTGGGTAAGCAGAGACACTAAGATGGACTATGTCAATCAGTGGATTCTTCAACGACCTCATCGTGCTTAGAATGGCTAGATTGGCAGCAATTCAGAACTGTTGAACTATCAAAAACACTTGAGCAAGACCCTCAGAGCATGTCCCACATCAGGGACCACGGATGGGTGGGAGACTGGGTGGGGTTCTCCCTTAAAATCCTTTTTTACCTCTGATATATGAAGGAAACAATATGGAAATAATAGTCTTACCCACTTTCCTGTAGTCCTTGAACCTTTTTACCCTAATAAACTATGCAAAGATTGTAAAAAATAATATAAAAAATGAAAAAAAGAACTGTGTGAGCGGATATATTCATGATACTGCAATGCTTAATCAATGCCCAAACACATTTCAAACTTAAGCACAGACTAAATTCTTCTGCCTGTATATTTGCTTTCTAAGATGTAAGAGATCTAGCTAAAACTATCAGGAGTTACTTTTCGATGTGATACAAAACTTGATATTTTTTCCCTTACTTGTTTAAAATGTAAGCCTGAGGAGGGTCACTCAGGACACGCATGATATGAGCAGCTTTGCTCGCTTCCTTTCGGTCTCACTAGTTTCTCTTCCTTTGGGTAGCCACTTCTAGAACACATCTCTTCTTCAGTGCAGTCTCATACTTCCTTCATTCAGCTCTTTCGCAGATTCTTCACTAGACACAAGCCACTTATAAAGCTTTTTTTTTTTTTTTTTGTAAAAGAATGATGGGCTCTGCACCTGTCTTCTTTCTTGTGGTTTATTTTCTTCAATGTGGCTGATGAATTTGTAAATTTCAGTGGAAAAACTTTCTAGATTCCTTATCCTAATTAATCAAAATTATTTCCAAGGCAAGACAAAATGAGGACATATCAGCCGCAAACCAGTACTAATTTCATAGAAACATGCAAACTCAGCTTGCAATATGCTACTCTACTCTTACTTCCTATGTTATGGGCAGCACATTTAAACAGAGAATAGAAATTCAGTGGAGGAGCAAGACAGGAAGCTCCCATCTGTAACACTTCAGATTGCATTTCCTGCACATTGTAAGGTATAGCAAAGAAAAAGAAAGGAGGTGGATGTAGCAAAAAGGAATTTGAAATAAAAGGAAGAACAACCATGTCATTATAGGATTTTATTAATAATACTATGAAATTTGGAAACTTAAAAGAGATATTTATGGCTGTGAAATAATTGGGGATATAATAGAGTTGTTTAAAATTCTTCCGGCATATAATAAAATTAATAAGTAAATGAAAATAATTCTTGATGAAAAATGTAAAATCCATGCAATATCTCTTTATTCCATATATGAGTGAGTCTGTGTTGCACATATATGTATATATGTCCGATTGGCTGATGTCACAAAATATGTATGCATTTATATATATTAACTTTTGTCAAAGGTAACTGTAGATGTTATAATAAATAACAACTATTTCAGTTGCTTTGTACAAAACGTGTATTTTTTTCCCTATGCAGGTCATGTTAATCTCTTGCACAATGATTCTGGAATCTACCTTCTCTTATGTGTCACATAAGTTAGACAGTTTGAAAAAAAAAGTTAGATCTAGAATTGTTTCAGAATTCAACTGTCCTCCAATTTTGAAGATTTAATTGAATACGTATGAGAATCATCTTTCTGGTGTAAATTCACCACTTAAATTCTTAGTCTACCACTGAGCCCTCCAAAGGATAAAGAAAAACTGGCTGCTTGGTTTTTGCTTAAATGAATGTAAAAATAACAAACATATAGCTACAGATATTTTAAATTTATTTCTTTTTGTTTTGTCAAATTTTGCTTTATGTGACCTTGTATTTCCATTCTAGAATGTAACTCAGAATTATATCCATTGTGGACACTGTCATGCTGCACTGCCAAACAGCCAGATGGTATACTTGCTATTAATTATTAGACATTGTATACTGTTCATAGTAGGATGCATATGTTCTATTGCTTCATTAAGGAACATTTAGAATGCTAGATTCACTACATTAGTCAGCTCTTCATTATTTCAAAATACCTGAGAAGAGCTTCTTGGGGAGCAGATGATTTATTTTGGCTTATAGTTTAAATCTGCACAGTTCAAAACTGAAGGCCCTGCACTCTGGTGTCTTGTGGATTGTGAGAGTGATGGAGGAATGATTACACGGTTAGTCAAAGAGCAGAGGGAGAAGCTAAGCTGAATTCAGCTTGAACAACCAATCCTCTCACGAGAACTGCCTTGTAAGCACAAGCTCCCTGCAACCCGAAAAATTATCCTGGCCCCAACTCCCAACCACGACAGCTAGGCAAAGTCTCCACCACAATCTTTCTACCATTAACATTAAGCTATTAATTGCTAGTACAGTACATTGAGGAGTAAACATTTGAAGGAGTGTCAGGAGTCAAGCCCTGCTCATTTTAACATTCCATCTCTGGCTACCTAATATACATGACCGGCTCCTTTATAACATTTGATCATTCCAACCTCAAAGGTCCCAATGCCTTAACTCAGTCCCATATTTTAATCTGATTAATTATGTCCATAATTATTAATTATGGATTTTTAATCTGAAGTCCACATTCTCATCCAATCCTTAAGGCAAACCACCTTAGCTGTGAACTCCTGTACAATCAAAAGCAAGTTGCATGTTTCTATGACAAAATGATGGCAGAAGCCAGGTCAATGTTGCCATTCTGAGTACTGTACACTAGAGAAAAGAGTGATAAAGCTGAAGCAAAGCTATAATCCATCAGGCAGCCATTAAATCCTAAATCCATATCCCAGGATATTAGAGACCATAGTCCCAACAATCAGGCAGGTCCATTTATTTATGCAGCTTTGCTGGTTGTTGCTGCTCAATTCTCACAGGTTGGATCCACAGTTCTGCATATGTACTAAGCAATGCCTTGGTAAAAACTCTCTGTAGCATTCCTACTCCACATTTCTGGTTGGCATGGCCTTGTTGGAGGCACTTTGCAGCTCTATCACTACTACTTGTCTTTGTCTAGACCCCTAGTTTGTCTGAAGCATTGCCTGAAATCTAGGTCATAAGCTTTATTTCTACACTTTTGTTTTTGTCTGTGAGGGTATGCTGTAATATCACATGCTGTTGCCTGCAGCTTTCCTAAGCCTCTATGACACATTTCTTGCTGTTTTTCTTAGGGGTATCACCAATATCTGTCACCTCTGGTCTTCTGCAGTCTCTTCTGCAGATCCACTCTGACAGCTTCACTCTGCATTGATTGATACAGGGGCTCCCATCTTACACCACTGTATGGCTGTTTTTCTTGGATTTTCATTGGAATTTCTATGAAGCCTTCAGGATTCCTTAACTTACATTCTGCAAACGTGCAAAAGCAGCATCATGTATAGAACACTGAAGTCTGCCACCAGCTGGAGCCACTCCTGGATGCACTGAAATCAGGGCTGCAGTGGAATTCAAGAACCTTTCCAGCAAGCCAAGTTGAGAGCATCAGAGAGTAGTTCTGCTCTTCCAGATCTCTAAGCCTGAATGGAAAGTGCAGCCTAAAGACCTCTGAATGTATTTCGGTTTTGCTTTCCATTGTATCACCCAACAAGAGTTGGTTGCCTCTTACCTGACCTTTAGCAAAGGTCTGCCCCTCCTGATTCCTTCCTAAGCATTGCCCTTCATTCCTTTCTGAGCTAGGGAACACATTTTCCATCTGTTTGCTCCAGTTTTTGCCTTTGATTTTCACTACAAGCTTATGATCAGTGGATAATAACAGTGATTCAACAGTGTGAATATTTTTCTACCAGTTATGCTCAGCCTCCCATAAAATCTCAGGACAGAAAAATAATACAGCTACTTTTCTTATGATGTTGCCATACTGGCCTGTAGTACAATATTTACAGAATCCTCATTTCCATCTAAAACTCATCGGCTTCTGCCATCTTCATGTCTGCCAGATTCTAGTCTTCTAAATCCTCATCAGAATTGCTCGCAATGCTTTTGCTTGCAAGCTTTTAGGTTTTTTCTTAAGCTTCTTCTCCAACTTCTTCCAATTTCCCCCCCTAAAAAATCATTTTTTTTTTAAGCTCTCCCACATCTTTAGGTAGCACCACACTTCTTGGTAAACGTACCTAAAAGGAATTTTTAAAGAAGGAATAGGTTTATTTTGACGTAGTTTAGTGGTTCACAGTTCAAAGCCAGGAAAAGCCATTAGTCCAGATTGAGTGGACCATTAACAGTTGATGTACGGTTTCGGATGTAACTTTATTTGTATGAGTTTAGGGATCAGAGTTTTGCTCAGTCCTAAACAGGTGACTTTTTTTTTTTAAGTTTTGTGCTTATTTGGCATTATAAGTTAAACTCTGAATGGAAGTTCACTCTTCAGAAAAAGTTATTGACTATATGATCACATATTGTGTGAAGATTAACTAGCAGATATCAAACTATGACAATAATGGCTAGACAATCAATGAAGATATTAATCTCTACTATCCATGCAGTAGGAAATTGGGAAATGAATAATTATTTTTTCTGCCTCCCAGAAAAGCACTAACTCATTTTCTCTCCTAAGGTTAAGTTTCTTTTACGTAATGATGTATTTCCTTATCAAAAATCACTAAGTTTTCAGGAGAAGTTACATTGCCTGCAACTTTCCTAGCTCATATAATGGAAGGGCCCTAGGACACTATTAAGCACCCATCCCTCAAACCCTTCGTGGGTTTCTAATTCCCTTTGATCGCCTGCCATGATTGTGGGCCAGTGACACTATTCAATTTACCTTGGCCAAATGCCTGAATAGTATTTCCCTTGATACAATCATATTTTGCACCCTAGCTAGCTTGTTCTACCAAAGTAGATATGACTGCTGGCTCCTGAACTTCATGCAGATGCCTGGTGCAGAAATCTGCACTAAAGCCAGAGCACACTTCCACTGTGTTTCCTTCAATTAAATGTGCTGCAGACTACTTTTGCAAACTTTTGCAACAAAGTGACAAGAACACTTTCTGTGAGTAATATCAACTGGCAAGAAAGGAGTGTAAATTACTCAGAAGGTGCAGATTGAGTTTGCTTCTCAATGAGTTAGGTTTTTCTAGCAATCCAAATAAGAAGGCAAGCTTTCCCTTACATTGGCACAAGAAAAACATCAACTGGGTGGAAATATGTTTTTCTTTCTGTGCAAATTGTTTTCAAACACTTTGCTAGCTATTCCCAAGTAGTTATTCTTACCAGGTTGCCTGCATACAGGCAAAGGCCAAGTTTCTCACTATTCAAAAGTTCGGTCCTATGTACCATGTATATGCTTTCTTCCATATGGTGCATACATAGGAGGATTTTTTCTATTTTTGTACATTATTATTATTATTATTTTAAAGACAGTGAAACACAGAGACACATGAAGAGAGCTAATAGTTAGGGATGGGCTAGGTTGAAGCCAGAAATCTGAAATTTCACTCAGGTCCCCCTGGGGTAGCAGTGACTTCCCAGGTATGCAGCTGTAGGAAGTTAAATCACATGCGGTGTAGATGAGACTTGAACAAAGCACTCCAATATAGGATGCATGTGCCACTGGTGATGACTATACCACGGCACCACATAACAATCCCAAGACAGAAAGAACTCTGGAAGGCAGAATCTAGGCCAACATATGAATTAGATTCAAGGCTATGTACAAAATCTAGCATTTTCAAACAGGGCAGAAAAATCATTACCTGCTAGAGAAATTGAGATGCTATTATTTTTGTTGGAAAACACATTAAGGCAATTCATTCTTCTAAAAGATCGCCAATTTCCTCCCCAACAAATACACAATCAGATCACCAATTTCCCTACCCAACAAATACACACAATCACTGCTTTCCAGGAGTAAATTAGGGACTGAAAATGATGACGATATTAAGGGGAGACAGAAGGTAAGAAAAAAGCAGCATAAAAGGAATATTTTCTTTCATTTTTCCATTGATTTTTAATATTTTTCAGTTTTTTCCCTCTGAGGTATTCAAATAATTATTTCTTAGCATGATTTTTAATCCAATATTTTCATGTGAAGTGCTTGTAACTTCAAATATTCTTGAATCCAGGAAATTTTATGCATACATATGCAACACACATAAACACACATATTATTGAATCAGCAATATTCAATGTGTCACATATAAGAAATCCATTAAGAACTTATGAAGAAAGGAATCTCACACTTTTTTTTAAAGATTTATTTTATTTTTATTACAATGCCAGATATACAGAGAGGAGGAGAGACAGAGAGGAAGATCTTCCGTCCGATGATTCACTCCCCAAGTGAGCGCAACAGCCGGTACTGTACTGATCCGAAGTCAGGATCCAGGAACTTCTTCCGGGTCTCCCACATGGGTGCAGGATCCCAAGGCATTGGACTGTCCTCGACTGCTTTCCCAGGCCACAAGCAGGGAGCTGGATGGGAAGTGGAGCTGCTGGGATTAGAACTGGCACCCATATGGGATCCTGGCGTGTTCAAGGCGAGGACTTAACCACTAGCCCATGCCGCTGGGCCCAGGAATCTCACACTTTAAGGCAGCCGTGTAAAAAGAGCCAATTACATTCATCTTCCCAAGATAAGCAAGGACTAGTCCCTTTAATAAGGGCACTTGACGGTATCATTGTGCTACTAGATTTATTTGGTAATTGAGGTGAACATTTCTGTCAGCTAATTGAATTTACACCAAAGAGCAACAAGATTACCATATGGTAATCGTGAGAGGTAGACCTGGAGCTATGAATGAGATGCCCAAGGATATTAGGCTCCTACCCTTCCACAGGAGTTAATGGGGAAACTAATTTTCTTGTCAATTGCATTTGAAAGAGTTGGCTCTAAAGTGCTTGTGAAGCATCACAAGGCAGTCAAATCTGCAGGGGATTTTAAAAACCACTAACATGTCACAAGACAGAAGAAGAACTGAAACTTCTAAGTAGGGGGTGGTGGTACTCTGACATTAGATCATCTGATTTCTGTAAGGGACTGGTTTGGAGGGAGGTCAAGGACCTGGAAGAGAAATAAGTTTGTCTGAAGTATAGTGAAGACAAAGGAAAATTTTCATAGTCAGCACTCCTCTCATGCAACCGACAATTATATCCACATATTATGTGTTTACTTTTTTTTTTTGTGAAATGGACCAATGAAGAAGAGCCTCCTTGATAAAAGGTGAGTTTTAAATAAGCATCTTTTTAATCCTGATTTTCAGAGTTTTTCCAAAGTTTATACTGTAAATCAAAGCTTATTCTACTTTTATTTTAATGGACAACTATTCTCTGGGGAAAATGGTCTTTAAGCAAAGCCAAAGATAGAAGTCAAAATTGGTTATATTGGTCAAGGCATTTGCATATGAGAATAAAATTTAAACTTGAAGACAGCTTTATATCTTCAATATTTTCAAAACAGTAGTGAAGAACTGAAGGCCATAATTTGCAAAGTATCTATCCAGATCATGCTTCAAAACTAACTACAGCTATTTATAAAGGACTTTTTATTAGCTGAAAAATCAGACACATGTACACACACATGCAGAGTGAGAGAGGGAGAGAAGGAGAGAGCGCGAGAAAGAGATCTTGCATCTTCTGGTTCATTTCCTAGCTACCAGGAACTGACAGACTAGACTAAGCTGACCAATAGCTAGGAATTCCATCTATTTTACTTGAAGAGGAGAGGGAAGAAGAGAAGAGGGCTCAATGGGGAGAGAAGGGAAGCGGAGGGAAGGTGTTCCATTGCTGGCTCATTCCCAAAAGGGCCATAGGAGTATAGAAACCAGGAGCCTAGAATCTCATCTCCCCTGTGGGTGGAGGCAGCCTAATCATCTGGTCCATCCTCCACTGGTTTTCTAGCTCCTTGTCGTGTTAACAGGGATCTGGATGGGAAGTGGAACAGCAGATACTTGCACTCATGCAGGATACAGACATCAAAAGTAGTGTTCCAACTCAGTGTGCCACTATACTCGTGCCAGACACAAGTCTATTACATATGGAACATGTCTTTTTCTCAGGTTTAATCTACTTAGCAAGGATCAATATAAGGAAAACATGATGTTTCTATTTTGATTAATTGTTTTGTACTGCCTGCTGTATTAGTGATTCGATGAAAGATTTCAGAATCTCTGCTTGGCATAGAAAAATAAGAAAATAAGTTGTAGGGCCTGGAGTGATAGCCTAGTGGGCAAAATCCTTGCCTTGCACGCACCTGCATCCCATATGGGTGCCAGTTCTAGTCATGGCAGTCCTGCTACTTAACAGATCAGTCATTCATTCAGCTTAATATCAAATTATTTTAAATTATCTGTCTGAGTTTTGGTTCTACAGAAAAACACAGTGTAATAACAGTTTCTGTTGAAGACATCCTATTTTGCTTTCCTAAAGTATTTGCATTTACACTTTAAAAATTCTTTAAGGCTTTCTATAAATTACTGTGATGTTATACTTTTGATCTTTCCAATTTCAATCAGCATCCAATTTCAAAAATAAGTTTGTCTCACAAGTTTGGACATTAGAAAATCGCTGTTGAAACTTTTTTAGCTGTTCATGTGTGTCAAGGAAGCTTTCACCTTCCAGTTTTGTCCTTTATTGATTTCTGACAGTAACATCTACAAATGACTATTTTTAACCTTTCACTTTTCCTTGCTATTTTTCCCTTGTCCATTTTTCTCTTTCTTTTAGATTTTCTTACCTTTAAAAAAGTATGAAAAATAAAATTCCAGCTATTCAACTTGCAAAATTGTCTTCAAACCTATTTTGACTGAGAAATACTGTCATCAAACACACAGAAAATCTGCTGTTTAAATTACCACCAAAAACTTTTATAGATTTCATAGCATTAAGTAGTACCTGACCAACTTGATTCTAGGAAAGTCTAAGTTGTTTCAAAGGCAAAACACAGTAGCAGTGACATTGTACTTGTTGTATAAAGCTCAATTGCTTTAGGAACATGGAAACTTCTGAGTATCTTTTTTATTATAAATACTCTGAGAACATAGTTGGTTGTAGTTGTAAGCAACATTTTGAGAAGATTCGGGCTTTTTTGGGGGGCTGAAAGATAAGCCTCATACAGAGTGAAACACAGTGGTGAGAGTACAGAAAGAAATGTCAAGACAATGGTCATGCAGGCCAAAAGTACAGTCCAAGTAACCTTTCTCTGTGTAAAAAATTTCAAACATCATCAGAATAGAAACTGCCTCACTGAAATCCCATGGATCTGTAGACTCTGAAAATAATCTGCCTTGCGTAGAGACAAGATGCTGCCTGCAGAAATACCTTAGCTGGGTGACATTAATTTATGACCATGTTGTAGAATGACTGGAAGAGCTCCGTAACAACAGTGCAGGCATGAACAGTTGTTGTAAACTAAGAGAAATAGGCCCCAAATCATGCTCTGAAGCAACGGCTCATAATTGTAAAATGCAGACAGAAAATATTTAAGTGAAACTAACAGATTTGTGCATCTGGCGGAGGAGATTCCAGGCAGAAGATTAAAATACATCACTTGGCTTCTTTTAGCTACCTAGCAAAAAGAAGCACACATCTTTTAACAAATCAATAAATGGATATGCTTCACTTTCAAATAAAACTTAAATGAAAGATAAAGAAATCAGGGTTTTCTTGGTGCTGAAATAATCCTTCTTTGTTTAGAGTTCCTTCAGAAAGTCAGAACCTGCAAGGTAGAAATAATTTCTGGGGAAAAAGATAAAATCCAATACTCTGATAATAAGTATAGCCTCAAGGTACAAATCAGGTTCAGAATTTGACCATAAGACCTTCGTTTTGACCCCAGACAGATTTAAGAGAGTTTCTTCAATATAGTTTCAACTGGATATAAAGATCTCTGAATACATTAAGAGTGTGCCAAATATAGTGTGCCTTTAAAATAGACAAGCAAAAAAAACACACAAACAACTTAGGTCCCTGTTCCATAGCACCTTGACTGACCAGCAGTATTACTGGCAGGATGATACATAGGCACTTTCAAAATTTGCGGAACATTAAAAGACAAACTCATTTCTGTGCCAGAAATTTATAAATGTTATAAATGTTTATACACATTTATACAGAAGTTTACACTAACGCTTATTTCCATGGCTGTTTGAATATTTTTGATACATTGTTGACTGTTCTCTTTTTAATATTATTCAATCCAAAATGCAGAAACTAGAAGAATAAGACTTTATTTGGGACTCAGAATTGCAATTCAAGACACACAGGTTCAGATATCACCATTGTTTTTTTTCAAGGGAAAAATTGGAGCGATCTTAGAATTAAGAATTTTTTGTCAGGGGGATTTGGTTGGCATCAGCAGTGGTGAAAAAGGAAAAATATTCATTGCTTTTCCAGACAATTTAGATATGAAAACATTTTTTTCCAATGATTGAATTCTAAGAATCCAATAATATTATTATCCAACATAGTTGCACCTTTCCGGTTTGAGGCAAAGATTAAGGGAAAAAGATCAATATAAAAATTTCTGATAAGTCCACACAAAATATTCACTTATGAATAAAATAAAAAAAGTGTTTGAGTAAATTGACTCAAAAATAACGTGTGTTACCTTTACAAGAAGTAAGATGATTTTTTAAATGAGAGTAAATATTCACTTCATATATATACTCGAGCTTAAGTAGTACTTACCTAAGAACAGCCCCAGTCGAGAACTGTTATTCCTTTATTAATATGAGACAGGAAGAATTTTTTGTAAGTGGTTGAGAGGATGGAATTACACCCTAAGTTTGGCAGGCTAGAATCTTCACCATAAAAGCGGTCCCTTTTTTGAATACTTTTCTTTTACTATGCCCACCAGCATGTGCTGTAACTGCCCCTGTCCCTGGTTCTCATGCTCACAAGTGAAAGCTGCAGCCCATCAGAGAACTGCCCAGTTTCCCTACTGTGCCCACTCCCAATCCCCGATCTCACACTCTCCAAGTGGTTCTGCAGTCTAGCTTGACGAGATTTGTCTCTAGTCCAAGCATTTGCCAGCTAATGCTGTAGCAAAGCCTAACCAGCCTGCACTTCCTCTTGCTCATGCATACACCAATGGATACAGTCAGTTAGCCCAGCCTGGCTCTCCCTCTAATCCAGTTCCCTTGCAGGCCAATAGGTGTTGAGTACTGATTGCTCTGATCTGCTCCCTATTTCCAGTTCTCACACCCACGAGTGGAAGCAGTAGCTCAGCAAGGGAACTTTCTGTAGTCCCCTACTGAGTTCACACACTCCCTCACACTGGGTCTCACATATGCTGGTGGGTGCTGTGGCCCAGTCTGGCATGACCTGCCTCAGCTTGGCTGTGGCCTGAAAGTGCTGTAGCCTGGCTCAGCCAAGTCTGCCCCAGTTACAGCACATGCTGGTGGGCGTTTCAGCATAGCCCAGCACATCCAGCCCCCAGTCCTATCCCTAATGAGAACTGGCTAATGTTGTTGCTTGACCTGGCCTGTCCTGCACCCCATCCTGGTTTTCAGCTCTACCTGTGAATGTTATGAACTCATCCAGCCCTAGGGAAAGGATCACTGTATTGTAGGATAGTTTGATATTTTGAATTTTGAGGAATTTCTAAACCTTTGTATGAATTTATATATCCGAGTATAATGTGCAAGACTTTCCTTTTTTTCACACTATCATAGATAATTGTTATATTTTCTCTTTTTTGCTAATAGCTATTCTCGATTGAAGTGACAAATCATTGTGGTTTTATTTGCATTTCCCCCATGATTAGCGATTTTGAACATTTTTACATGTGTCTGTTGGCCATTTGTAGGTTTTCCTTTGAGAAATGTCTTTTTATGTGTTTTCCAGATGGATTATTTGCTATTTATTAGTACATTATTTGAATTCCTTACATATTCTGATCATTAACCCCATGACAGATGCATTTTTATATAAAAAGATGTAACACTGCATTATGTAAGAATTTTTGTTAAGTTTTTTCTCAGTAAGTATTTTAAAGACCTTTTAAGATCATGATGGATAAAATGTTGCATTATTTCTTTGGTGCAAAATATTTCAAATATGCTTTATATATATGTGAATTTCTCTTGCACATGATTTTTCTTACATTTGTCCTCCATCATTTTTTTCTAATTTTTTTCTTTGTGAGATGCTAATACTTCTGAACTATTTTTTATTTGATGAGTAAGATAATATTGCAATATGTGAATAAATCCAGAACCATTTAGAATTATTTTATAAATTGCTTAAAATGTATTCTTAGATTTTATTTCTTTTATGTTTTTATTTGTATTTTCATTTGGTTAATTTAAATCTCTAAAATAAGAGAAAAATCAGTTATTCTGGATACCATTAAATAAAAATGTACATTAATCCCCTGCACTGACAAGAAGACTACAACATATGGTGCATGTAATTTTGGAAATTTAATATTGTATATATAAATAGTAATTGACAGCATTGAATAATAATCCAATGAATTGGATTGAATAATAAGTTAAGTGATTATTCAAGTATATATTATATTGTTACTATTATAAATATAAGAAATATTGATACAGTATGAATTTAATATTCCCACATTTAATATAAGAAATATTTAGCTAATGGTAGAGATATCACTAGTAAATAAGGTACAAGTGTGCTAATAATTGGCAAGTTTGTGTTTATTAATTAGAATACAGATGGTTAGTTATTTGTGCAGGAGTATAACAGATCTAAGACACTACTAGCAAAATGATACAAAATATATATGTATATTGAGTAGCTTGTTCCAGACTCCATATGATTTTCATCAAATTCCAATAATGTTTTTGTAGAAATAGAACTTTCCATCTTGAAACTCAAGGAATCCTGAATAGCTAAATAATATTTTGAAAGCAGGAAAATGATGAATTTCTCAGTTTGTTGGTCTCAAAGCTCTGATGAAGAGGCAGCAGTCAGTATGTTGTGGTCGAGCATACAAAAATATCAGCTTTGCACTTACTGTCAAACGATTTTCACAGGATGTCAAGATTATTAACTTGGAAAAGGAACATCTTTTCAATAACAGATGAAAATTGGAAATTCACTTCCAAAAGACTGAATTTTTATGCTTGTACCCTTTACAAGGCACATTAAGATATTTGAAGTTGTTATAGCTAGAATATGTTAGTTTTGAATGCTCGGGTATTTCTTTTTCTCTGGCAGTCTGACCGACACAAACAATGTTATCAGTGTTTTTAAATTCCCTGAGTTGGCTACACTTTTTTTTTAATGATGAAAAGAACATAACATAAAACTTCTGATATTCTTAAGAGTTTAGTAAGATTGGGTTTACTTTGAATTACCTTTCTTGAAATTTCAGTTCTTTGATGGTTACCAATTAGTAACACTAAGAAATGAGTTTTAGGGCCTGGCGCGATAGTATAGTGGCTAAAGTCCTCGCCTTGCACGAATTGGGATACCATATGGGCACTGGTTCTAGTGCCGGCAACTCCGCTTCCCATCTGACTCCCTACTTGTGGCCTGGGGAAGCAGTTGAGGACAGCCCTGGGACTTGGGACCCTGCACCCGTGTGGGAAACCCGGAAGAGCTCCTGGCTCCAGGCTTCAGATTGGCTCAGCTCCAGTCGTTGCGGCCACTTGGGGAGTGAAGCATCACATGGAAGATCTTCCTCTCTGTCTCTCCTCCTCTCTGTATATCCACCTTTCCAATAATAAATAAATAAATCTTAAAAAAAAAAGAAGGAAATGAGTTTTAAAGGTGATGTTGGACCTTTTTTGAAACCCTTTTCTGTCCAAACCTAGAAATTTAAAGCTCTGGATTTTGAGGGATATGTTAAGACAGGTGTATTATTTTTGTAATGCTTTCAATTGACATGAAGTGGGTTTATTTTTTAAAAAATCATCTGGGGACTGTGCTAATAAAGATCTTCATGTCTCAAACTTTCTGCTTTTAGAGGAGAGCCTGTGTCCATTACATGCAACTGCCAGAGGTTTCAAGAGATTTTTAATCAAAATGTTGCATGTTTTTGATGCAATATGAAGAATTTTTTACTTTGCAAGTGCAGATTCATTAAGATTTGTGAAAGTACTGAACATGCATTGAGGATTTTCTTAATTGCAATAAATACTCAAAGTGTTTTTTTTAATGAAAATAAATTTTGTTGCAGGCTAAAGTATGCATTTTAAGAGACTTTGTTTTATGCTGTTATATGAAGCTGTTGAACTAAAAAGCAGAGTCAGTTACAGTGACTATGAGAGACAGGGAGCGAGCAGAAGAGAGAGATCTTCAACTCACTGATTCATTCCCCAGACAGCTGTGACGGTCAGGCATGAGCAAGGCTGAAGTAAGCACACACATCTTCATCTCTTGAACCCCATTACCTTGTATGTTCCCTCTTTTCATGCTATCCCTAATTTCCTAAAAGCTCTCTTTATTTTCTTTGATTATTTCAGTTATATTTTTTGGTTTTCTTTTATGTTTTGTTTGATTTTCTACTCCAACTGTGAATCAAGATTGCTGATGCTTGTGGTACACAAAGTGAGATCTATCTATCTATCTATCTATCTATCTATCTATCTATCTATCTATGATGATTTGGTAGCCTAGTTTTGTTTTTCTAGTTCTAAAAATCCTAAAAAGCTTGTTTATTTTCTCTGAGTCTATTGGTACTTCGACTATTTTACACTATTTAATATACTATGTTGAGGTTTGCCAAAGGCTTGTCATTGGAACGTTTTTGCTGATTCAGTCCTACAATATGCCCTGAACTAAAATTTTCTCCAAATCTGCAATTGAAATGTTAAGTATAAGCCAGATATTTCCAAAAAAAAAAAGGAATATTTGGTCCTGGGTGGTAGACCAGTGGCTAAAGTACTCACCTTGCATGTGCGAGGATTCCATATGAGTGCAGTTTGTACCCTTGCTGTTCCACTTCCCCTTCAGCTACCTGCTTGTGCCTTGGGAAAACAATAAAGGATGGCCCAAAGCCTTGGGAACCCCCCCCCCCACACACACATCATTATCTCTCTATCTCTGTTCTAAAATAACTAGATCATCAAAATAAACACTGTATCTGTACTATTAAAATATACACATTTGATGCAGGCACTATAAAAATTCCAGTGTCATTGTTCTTAAAAATAGGAGATAGGAATCTTTATGACATTGAGGACGACCCTTAAAAGTCCTCCTCTCCCAAAATTTCAAATATTAAAACACAATTGGAAGTATCACACTTTCCAATTTAGCATGTTATTAGAAATCAATAGTAATGAAAACAACATAGCACCATTGTAAAAACCGATAGAATAGAACAGAAACCTATAAATGTATATGTCCAACTAATTCCACAAGAAGACCCAGGGAACACAATTAGGAAAGATCACCTCTTCAGTAAAGGGCACTGAGATAAATGTAATGCAACATGTAAAATAATCAGGTTGTTCACATAGCTTGTATCATACTGAAAAGTCCACAGAAACATGATAAAGAACCTAAACATTAGAGTGGAACTAATCAATGAGTAGAAAAAAGGATGGGAAAAACTCTATGATGTTGACATTTTACATGGTAAATGCAAATACAAAAGCAAAAATAAGTTGCACCACATGAATAGACAATTCTCCAAGAATTAACAGTAATGAGGAGGCAAAAAGAGGAGGTGACAGGAGGTACAGGGGCTCCCTAAACCTGCAAAACCATATCATGGAAAATAATAATAACATTTTTTAAATGTAATGGCCAAAATGTACATGATAAGATGCTCAGTATCAACAGTTACAAGACATCATTCACATCAATCAAGATAACAATTACTAATTAGATAAAAGATAGAGATTGTGGAGCCAACATAGAGGAAAGAGCATCCTTGTATTTTTAAAAAAGATTTATTTTATTTTTATTGGAAAGTCAGACATACAGAGAGGCAGAGAGACAGAGCGGAAGATCTTCTGTCCAATGATTCGCTCCCCAAGTGGCTGCAAAGGCTGGAGCTGAGCCGATCCAGAGCCAGGAGCCAGGAGCCAGGAGTCAGGAGCTTCTTTCAGGTCTCCCACACCGGTGCAGGGTCCCAAGGCTTAGGGCTGTCCTCGACTGCTTTTCCAGGCCACAAGCAGGGAGCTGGATGAGAAGCAGGTTCACTGGGATTAGAACCGGCGTCCATACAGGATCCTGGCGTGTGCAAGGCAAGGACTTTAGTTGCTAGGCTACCATGTCATGTTCAGAGCATCCTTGTATTTTAAAAGCAAAACTTAATGAAATTCATTCAAGACTCAAAAATTTCCTCTCTTTGCTTATTTTAATTTTAAAAAGACTAAATTATTCATAAAAGATCAGTAACTTCTCCTCTAAAACAATACTATAGAAAGATTTTCTCAAAATATTTTTATCTAATTGATAGGATAAATATATAAAATTTTTTAAGGAAAAGAAATGACACCAAGAATTCCATGAGGTAAAAACGCAATAAAGTTTATACAGTTATTTATTCTCTAATTCTAAAAGTTATTTAATGCATAAACCACATATTTAATTATGTGAAATTCAGCATAGATTTTAGACACTGTTGAATGATTTTATTCACAATTTTATAGTCCCCATAGTAGTGTTGGGTATGAACATTAAAGTGTCATTTTGATGAAAATCTTCTGTTCTTCACTCTTTTTTTAAGGAAATTTATACACATAATATGTATTATATATTCCTTAAATGTATATTATAAATCATATATTATATTTGCATATATGTTATATGTGAAAGGATTTATGTATTTATTAAGGAGAATTTTATATATATACATATATATATATATATACATTACTTTAACAGTTTTTCATAAACAGTTCATTATGCTCAGGGATTTCCCTTCCACCTTCCTGCTCCCCATACCTCACTCTTTTCCCTTGTATTATAACAATAGTACAGTCCTTTGACGACAATAAAATATCACAATATGAAACTCTACTTCTGAATAGAAGATGGACTCCCAATGAAACTATTAAATATATTTTAAACATGGAATACTAGACTTTCTACCATTAGCTATGCCTACAATGTCATGATACACTGAAATCGCAGAATGATGGATTTGTGACTGTTCATTCATATTCTTAACATTGTTAATTACTCTTAAACTGTTAGGGGAGATGACTCCTTATGGGCTGCTGACCTCAAATTTAATCATTTTCATAAAATACATATTTGAAAGACAGAAATCAAAAAAGGCAAAACATAAAAGTGTACATAATATCAATTTTTATGCTTCTATGAAAATTTCCAACAAAGAAGTCACACATACTATGAAACTTAAAGACATTTGATCCCATGTTATATTTCATACATGTAAGGAATAAAGCCTGGCAAATATAATAAATTATTTCCAAAGCAGATAGCTAATGCAATTCCTACTTTTTTCCATGGAAATCCTCTTTCTTCTCTACAACTCCAGTTCTCTAACCCCACAGTTAAGACAACAGCTATAGTTGTCTCAACAAGACCTCTGATGTTTATGTTTTTGTCTACAACTTTATTTTTATAAAATTTTATAAAGTTTAGCACCATATTTTATATAATATGCAAAGCCATCTTTAATATGTATAATATGTGCCAAGCAATTTGACAAAAATCTGTGCAATTCCTTCCATCAAGGAATTCCAAAAAACCACTAAGTGATATAAAAAGTTCTGTAATACCTTTAGACTCATCATTGTATTAGTCCCTAATATTATAAAAAAATCCATATTACATCAGAGACTTAAACATAGTTAATTGCTTATATGCAGAGAGTAAATGACTGCTAGAAATTTTAATTTCCTGAAGTGTATGGTTTATAACAAATTTTATCATTTCAGTTCATCCACTCAAATAAAATGATAGCCATTTATCCTTTAAATGGCAAATATGCAATATACATTTTGAAATGGAAAGAGCACATTAAGATACAAGATAATGAACTCCTTTCAATTACATTTTATGATTATGACCTTTGTTTCAACAATAATTTAGCATTTTAATTAAATCTTGAGACCGTTCTATTTCTAAAAGATGTCCTTCATTATTTAATACTACAATTTAATAAAGTGATTTTCCATTGTAATTTACAATAGCTGGTTATAAATTTTAATGACATTTTCAGTGAGTTAACCCTACATTATTTATTTTAAAAACTTGTACTATAGAATAATTATGAAATAATAATTTCACACATAACTGAGTACATTTTAGATAGCATATATGTTAGTATTTGAATCTAAATGCCTTTTAACATTCATAATAACAAAAAGATATATAATATATACATACTTATAAAAGATAAAATATGCATTATATAGGTAAATTGTATGTTAAAGATGTGAAAAGTTTCAGAAACATGAGGAAATGAGATCATATTCTTTGCTACACTATTGTTAGTTGCCAATGAAGAGATAAAGTAATAATTGCTCTATATTTTTAGGATTTCACAATTATTTTAAAGATCTATTTAATTTTTATTACAAAGCCAGTTATACAGAGATAAGAAAAGACAGAGAGGAAGATCTGCTGTCCAATGTTTCATTTCCCAAGTGGCCACAGCTACCAAAGCTGAGCTGATCTGGAGCCAGGAGCCAGGAGCTTCTTCCTAGTCTCCCACATGGGTGCAGGGTCCCAAGGCTTTGGTGCTTCTTCAACTGCTTTCCCAGGCTACAAGCAGGGAGCTGGACAGGAAGCGGAGTTGCTGGGATTACAACTGGCGCCCATATGGGATACTGGCATGTGTAACGCTATGAGTTAACAGCTGGGTCACTGCCCTAAGCACTTTTCACGGTTTTTGATTCATTGTATTAGACTTTCTGCTTCCTTTAATAGATGTTAGGCCAATGATGGGTCAGAATTCTATTTGGTGTTATATTTTAAAAGACCTTGCTTTATAAGATGCTCCAATTGCCTATATGGATATCTGCTGTTTTAAAAGACATGCCTGCCTGATCTCACTGTTTCTTCAAATCCATCTTCATAATGAATCCACTGCATCCAAAAATAGCACATTATAGTAACTACGAACCAAACCTTTGTTAATCAATTTACAAAGCCATTCACATTTTTATTTAAAAAAAATTAGTGAATAGGATAGACAGCAGACACTTACACACATGACACACACTTGGTACATCTTATATGGTAAATAATAAGCTGCATTTTTAACTAGAAGTTTCTTTTCCAGATAATACTCTGTTATGAATAGACTTTATGAGGATCTCTGCTTCCTGGTACTCATCTATGGCGCATTTTCTTTCCCTGAATGCAGATTGGCATTGTGACTTTTCAGCAAAATAAAGTGATGGAGTTGTCACTTTTTAAACCACAATGCAAGATTATTATAAATTCTGGCTAACAGATTATTTTCACATACTATTCCCTTATTTGTTCTGCTGAAGTGATGCTTTATCTGTGAAATGTGGTAAAGGACTGAGAATGATCATCAAACAGCAAGCTAGAAAATGAGACCCTCACTCCAACACCCCGAAGAAAGTGAATTCTGTAAACAAATACATGTATGAGTGAGATTAGTTGTGGGTCCATATTGGGTCTCAAATGAGGACAAAGCCTAGTTGGCATCTTGATTTTAGTTTTGGATGAAACTCTGAGTTCAAAGAAGAAGCTAAATTTTTTTCCAATTCCTAGCTGTCAGCAACTGGGCCACCAAAATGTGGATGTCATTTTAAACCTCCAAACTTGCCATGATTGGTCATATTACATAGATCATAAATAATTTTTATATTTATCATTCTTAATAGTTTTGGAAATAAATCTATCTTTTTTATCAGTGATTTTTATGTGCATTCTACTTTTTGAAAATGAATTTTGTTCAGTGCATTTAAGGTGTACAACAAGTTATTAACAGATTTATAAACTAAAGTTGTTGCTGTAGTAAAAGCAGCATGCACATATTCTCACAGTTATCCATGTTCCACCTGGTATAAACAGCATTCCTAATTTGTTTATCAAACCTCGTGAATACAATGGAAGATTATTACCCAAAGTTCTCACAGTCTGATTTGGAGATTTGGATGCATTCGTATTATTCAACTGCTACCTTGTATTTTTTTAATTTATATCTTCTTGTTTTCTTCCCTCACCACAAACATGCTGCTTTTGACATTATAACTTAGGTTTGGGCCTGGTAGAAATTGTATGCACCAGGCTGTGGTGATAGTTCAACTGGTTAATCATACGCACACACAATTTCATTTCAGTTAAAATCTTATGCTTTTGTTTTTAAACTTGGTTGACATGTTCTAAAATTCCATACAGATGGTCTGACTATACAAGTTTAGATTTATCAGAAGCATCCTGCTAAGAAAATTAGGAAAATGAGCTAAAATACCAACAGCCAACCATTGGAAAACATTGTGTAGCTATTAAGACCAAGAGAATTCAAAGGGCTGAAATCTTGGAGACAAAGAGTTGGATGTACAGGGACTGATTTGTGCTGCAGTCGTATGCTGCCACTTACACATGAGCATCCCATTCTGCAGTGCTTGCTCGTTCAGTTCCTGATTGTTTTACTTCTGATCCAACCTCTGGCTAACGGAACTTAGAAAGGTGATGGAAGATGGCCCAAGTACTTGTACCCTTCCCACTCATCTGGAAGACCTAGATGGAGTTTCCTGTTTCTGCCTGCAAATTGGCCCAGACCTTACTATTTTGGCTGTTTGAGATGGGAATCAGCAGATGGACGATATTCCTTTGTTGATCTTTTTGTCTCTTCCTCTTTCTCTGTCATCCTATTTTTCAACTATTAAACTTGCATCCATTTGGGGAGTAAGGGAAGACCTTTCTCTTCATAAAAGAAATTTCACAAAGAAGTGAGATCATGTGATACTTCTCCTTTGGTTTTACCTTATTTCATTTAGTATCATATCCTTTGGGTTCATTCATGGAGTGGCAAATTGCAGGGAATCTTCCTCTTTAAAAATTTTTAGTTTATTTCCATTGGCTTACTTCAAAACATCCACAAAACCTGGGCCTGGACCAGGACAAATATAGCATTCTGGACCTCAGTATGGGTCTCTGATATAATTGGCAGAAACCCAAATATTTGCATGATCATCTGTTTCCTCCCAGGGTGTAATGAAGATTTTCACCAGACTCTCTGATTTGAGATGAGAATGTTCACAGCAGCATCCTAAGTACTAAACCAAATACCCACCTCCTATTACATTATAAACATATATTATATGTATAAGTTTATATATAATATTCATGTATACAAGACATTCCCTTTATTCATTTCTACATTTAGATATTAAGATTTCTATCTTTCAGCTATTGCAAACAAAGATGTATTAACATGGGAGTATGTTCGGCTTTTTGAGGCAGTAGTGTCATTTCCTTTTGATACACATGTATAGGTATATATACATATTATGATTTCTGGATCATATAACAATTCCATTTTCAATTTATTATCTGTACTGCTTTTTCCATGTTGCTATGGAATTTCTTTTGCTTAGTTACTTTCATAATTATCACATCTTTTTTTTTCAGCTTATAAACCAGTGTGATAATCAATTTTGTAACAGTTGAAGAAGGCATCATTCAGGCTGGTGTTGTAGCACAGAGTTAAGCTATAGTACGCAATGCTAGCATGCCTTTTGGGTATCTTATCAAGTCCCAATTGCTCCATTCTCATCCAACTCTCTGAAGATGCCTTGTATGTGCACATACAAAGCAGCTGGGGATGATGCAAGGTGCACCACTTCACATATGTAGGAGACCAGATGAAGCTCATGGTTCCTAGCTTTACCCTGCCCCAGATCTAGCTGCTGCTGCCATTTCAGGAATGACCAGTGGACAGAACACACACACTCTCTCTCTCCCCTTGTAACTCTGCCTTAAAATACATAAAATGAAATCCTAAAAAAAGCAGTCATCACCACATGTGATGTTTAATATTTGTTAATATGGCTGTTTACTTATTAAACTACATGAAATTTAATAAACATATTTCATTTCAATGCTTAAAAACTTTTGTAAATCTAATTATTAAAGAATTTCACTTGTAGATGCTAAGGTTAAAGAAAACCACTATTTCATATATACCTGAACAGCTCTAGGCTGGAATAATTATGGACACTGAAAAGGAAACATATATTAATACATCAGGCAGGCACAGTGAATGAATAGTTTTTAAGATACTGAATTTTGTCCGAATCCCAGTCTCCATGTGTATGATGAAGTGTGCAGAGTCCTATTGCCTCAGTGATATTAACCAACAAGAATGCTCTTATCAAAACCTAGCAGTTTTGCAGAAAGTTACTACACTATTGAAAATGCTGAATTTCTGATTTCTTTCATATTTCCCCTAATGCATTATATTCATTCCTGGTTCTCAAGACTTAATTTAGCCTGCATATGACAAATTTAATTCTCCACTTGAAAAATACATTAAGATTTCAGAGATAGTATTTTATTGTTGGTCAATATAGAATATACATTTTAAAAATGCAAATGTGAAAAAACAGGAATAATTAGGCAATGCATGAAAATGTTCATCCCTTAGCTTTGAGAAAGTTTTACTTTTAAATAAGAAAATCAGATTCAGGTAACAGAAAATTAATTCCACTTAATAAAATGTATTCATTTTAAACAATAAAAATAGCCAACAATAAAAATGTGCATGCCTGGTAATAAGTTGTCTCAAAGGAAGGGAACTTGGGAGTTGCTGGGAACTATCTGAATGAACCTGAGTCAAAGAAATTTGCATTTTACTTACTTACAAAGTGGAGACAAGACAATCACTATTTCTGACAGCGTTAATTTCATATCTACTCACAGGCATTTAAACTACCCCGTTTTTTCTGTTTATGCTATGTTACCTTCAAAAGGAAAATAATTAAACCATTTATAAATAATCAATTTAAATTACTAATATGATAGACACTTCACATTTAACATCCTCTTTAAATATAATGAGTGAACTGAGACTAATGTTTGATCGATAGATACATATTTTTAGGATGGTGATGTCATCATCAGATAAAAACCTGAAAGACACAGAAAACAATTGGAAGTACAAGTACAGTTAATGATATCTATTTAGAACCTCTTGACAGTTCTTAACTGTTGGTTTATATCAACTTCCATAACTGAAAAATACATAGCAAATGCATTTTGTGCATCTAAACATAAATGTGAAATACTAAATGCATACTTATTGGGTATGCTTGATGCCAACTAACCAATTTAACTTGCTTTTTAATTTGATGCCCCTTTTATTTTCACAGTCTACTAAATATTTATTCTTCATTAAATCATATTTTGAAGAGAAAATTTGGGAATTAATAGAATTCAATAAAGTGAATGATACATATTGTATTTCAAAACCTGCTGGACAGAAGGTTTTATATATATATATATATGTATATATACATATGCATATATATATATTCTCAGAAACCACCCTTGTCTTTTCAAAACATGCTTCCATTACTCATTTCTAGTAATTTCATGCCTTTTTACTTATTCCTTTTGTCCTCTTGAGCTCCGGCTGAGATCTGAAAATGTTGAATAAAAGGCTGGTTTCCAATAGGCTGATAGAAAATTTTTTATAAAGATTTCCTGAAATAGGCTGAGTATACTAATACCAATAGTCTCTCTTAAAGGACCAAAAGGTTTTTTGATCCCACAGATATTTCAGTTTCCAACAAAAATTTTTCTAGCTTCCATAATTATTTTCTCATGGAATTTCATATTCATTTTGCTCATTCAGTGCCTGAAAAGATGGCTGAGAATCGTTCCTGGCTACAATATTTTAGTCTGCAGAAAATTGTTCATAATAGTGTAGTGAGAGTTCAGAATTGTTATACAGTTCACAGAAAATAATTTCCCTTTCTGTTCCAGTTTGTGAGAACAGAGACAAGGAAGAACAACTGGATATATTTCAAATCACATTCATTTTTCTGTTTTCTTAAAAGATTTATTTATTATCATTGAAAAGGCATATTTACAGAGAGGAAAGAAGGAAATACCTTCCGTCCATTAGTTCATTTCCTAAGTAGCCACAATGGTCACAATGGCTGGAGATAACCTAATCCAGAGCCAGGAGTTTCCCACATGTATGTGTGACCCAAGGACTTGGGTCATCCTCTCCTCCTTTTCCAGACCATTAGCAGGGAGTTGAATCAGAAATAGAACAGCAAGGACTAGAACCACTGCCGATATAGGGCTAGCCTTTTGAGCCATTTCATTGCCCCGTCGTTGGTTTATGATTGGAAATTCATTCACTTTAAGGAGTCAAAGAAACACAAAGGGAACTCTCAAAAATTTTACTGTCAAAACTGTATTGTGTTAACTTTTGCCTCTCTCGATTTCATATAAGAATAAGATAGTGGTAGTGACAGGTTCATGATTGTAAGAAATAATGTTTCTGTTTTAGTTACTATACCTACTGCAATGATGAGAAAACTTGTCTAAGATCATGATGCTACATGTAAATACACATATATACAATCATACACCCTATGACCAAAAAACCTCAGAAGAAATTAGTTATGTTTATTCAACATTCTAACATTTGTGGTTTGTTAATCAGTGACATACTAGATTTTACTAATTACAAAATTATGGAAACTAATTGAGAAATATTTACTTTAATAAGTATTAATAAGTATGAAAGTACATCATAACAGGCTCATAAAAATGTAAGATATATCCAACTCTGGAACAAATTCAATCAACACTTAAAATTGCTGTTGCAAATATTACATGTATGGTTGTCTCTATTATCCTGAGATTATTGGAAACGCTTGTAATTGATAAAAGCATAATAAATTGGTAATATACAGGTAGATAAAATATTGGATATGTGTAAAGACAAGCATGAAATGAAGAAATGAAATCAATTTTGAAAACATCTCCCAATTTATTTTAAAATTGGTAACTTTAGTTGATATGAAATAATTTTAACATATATCTAACCATCATTGATGCTCTATAAATATTTGGCAAATGAATTGAAACTTTAGAATAAATGTCAAACTTAGGGCATTTGTAATTTTTATAGCTACTTAAAACTTTTATGAGCAATAGCATATCTGGAAATAGATAATTTTGATTGAGGCAATCAATATTTACTCATCGTTCAATGATTCATAGCTGAATTAAATGTCACATAGTTTTTAGGTGATATCAAATCCAAAAAAACAAATAAAGAGAAATATGAAAATATTATGAGAAGCAGAGGTAAACTGTTTATATACTCTCTAAAAATCAAAGTTTTAATATTATAAGTGCTTATATCTGCAAAATGTTTATTCCAGTTGTAGTTATGAAGACAATACCAAAGATGGAATAGTTAATCTGTAGACAACATAGAGGTGATGTATAAAGTCTTTGACATTTCTTTCTGACTTTTTCAGTTTTCATCTTGAAATTTCAATTAGATGAAAAGCTATTTTTAACTTATGAAATGAATATTACAGTGTTTCTTCCATAGTAATATTTTATAATTTGAATGTAGTATTGTAGCATTATCATTTTTGATTCATTTAATGTACAATTTGTAATATGCAAGGAAAACAACAACATGCTAGACACTAAATTACCATACAGTTAATGCTAATGTAAAAATGCTTTCTAATAGAGGCCAACAAACTGAAGCCTCTAGCTAATTAACTTAAACATTTTGGGAGCATAAATCATAACCATTTATATACATATTGTCTATGACTGATTTCCCCTGGCAACTGCAAAGGTAAAAATTTGCAACAGATACTCCTTGACCTGGAACACTGAAAATATTTATTTCTTAGCCCGTTAACCAAAGACAGATAGTTATAAGTACTATTTTCATCAAATTATATCATCTATGTAATATTTATTTTCTCACCTTATTATTCCCATTAATTCCACATTATGAGATATTAATAGTCCTCTTTTCAAAAAACTGTACATGTATTTACACAAATAATATCTCTATATAACATAAATATGGCAAGATCTTAAAAATTATCAAATACTAAAATTAATTTTAAAAATATTTCCAGGAACACAAAAGAAAAATAATGTATTGATGTTGGCTTCCCAAGTTTGAAGTGCTCATTGAAGCTCTGGATTCTTTGTTTCTGATCCAGTTCCTTTTCAGTGCATCAGAGACAACCTGGGACCTTGATGGTGTTCCTCCCCCCTGACTTCTGCCCAGCCCAGCCTCAGCCATTGCAGCCATTTGTAGAGGGAACAGAGGGTGGAAGATCTCTCTGTTTTCCTCCATCTCTTCTTTTCAAACTAGCAAACAACATCTTAAAATAAATAAAATATCCATATTATATATAGATGTTTAAATATGTTTAAATGGCCAACATAATCCATGCCTAAACAAAACCAATTCAAACGTAGTTTTAACACTCTGATTTTCAGTTAGTTACTGAGAAAAATCAATAAATTCTCTTACAGAAAATAAATGATTTTGAATTAACTAACAACAACTGTATAGGAATTTAATACTTATTTAAGGAACCTAATTAGAAATGTTGCTCATGTCTCATTATTGATTTAACAAACAACTTTAATTGTATGTCTCATCAGCTTTTGCTGTCTGTAATAATAGCAACAGTATTTAAAAGCACCTTAGCACATCATTAATGCATAGGAGGCATTTTCTAAGAAGATAAATACTAGTTTTTTTTTAACCCACATGTTATCCAAGATTTTACCAACACCCTACATACATTTCTTCTCATTCAAAGAATACTGTAATTAGTAATAAGTCTTTCTCCCCTAACCATTCAAATAAATTATAGATGAGATTTAAAAGTGAGATAATTAGAGTTTTCTATGTACATTTTACTAAAAAGTAAATATTCTGTTCATTTGAACTAGCTGAAAATAGCCACTGCTAAGGCAGACATTTGGTTAATCCACAACTTTGAATGTCTGCACCCCGTATCAGAGTGCTTGGGTTTGAGACATTGTTCTTCCAATGCTACGTTTTTGCTAATACATACTTTGAGCTGAAGGCAGCTCAAGCACTTGATCAGATGAATCTCATGTGGAATTTGTGAAAATGCCGGCAACAGCATGGCTGGGTCGGGCCAAAGTCTAAATCTTTAAATATCTTTCAGTTCACTCCAATCTCATTTCCATTTCCAGCCACACAGTTAAACAGCTCTGACCATGATCAGCATTGACCAACTTAGTGGTTGACATGTAGCAATATTATATAGACAGTACGAGTTCAGGCAGTCATAAAACAGTTTTTATTTTACTATTATGTAATAATAGTCCTTATGGAACATGATTATAAAATTATTGCAAGAATTGAACTATGGTACAATCGAACTTTTATATTTAAAGAATCAGGTGGTATTTTAAATTGTTTTAGCCACTTGAGAAATTTAAAGGATTGGATTTGGATTGAAGCATTCACATTGTCATTATAGACAAATATTTCTGAATATCTTAAAACTGTATAACTAAAAATGTGTTAACACAGCTTGTGAGAATTTTCTATCACCCAAGTTCTGTATGATATATTTGAACAAAATTTTAGGGAGGTGATTTACATTAATTTTTAAACTACTTCTGTATTGCATGGAACAAAATGAAATAATAAATCACAAAATATCAAATCTATTTACAAAAAGGTGGAGCTTTGCCTTTCTTTGTTATTCCACATAACTTCCAGCTTAAGCTTTTTTCTGCTTGCATACTGCTTTCTTTGCTGAAGCTGCCTGGTTGCCTGGAATACTATTCTGTATTTAATATTATTTCAGATATTAATGCATTAAGTTCATAGATTAACAAACAATTCGATTCAGCCAGAAGAATGGCATTCCAATTGAAATATGAATGAAATGAGGCAGGCATTGGAGCATGGTGAAAAAAGGTAGCCTCTCGTCATGCTGATATTCCCTGTTGGAGTGCGTGGTTCTAGTCTGTTACTCTGCAACTGATCCCTCTTTCTGCTAAGGCAACTTCGCTGCCATTCAAAGCAGAGACAGATCTGGGTTCCTGGCTTTGGCCTGACTCAGCCCATGCTAATGCAGCCATTTTCAGAAACTCCTCATGAGACTACTTTTGTCTGCTGGCCATAATTGAGACTTTTCTCAGAAAAGTGGAACTGGATTCTGTTTGATATCATGCTGCTTCTAAATCTCACATCCCTCACTTTCTCATGTATTGCCCTGGCATTATTAAAGTTGGTGTCACTCAGCTAGATGGATGCCTTCTCCTCACTGCTTTCCAGTAACTAGGGAAGATAATTTACTTTCCCAGAAACAGAAGTTCCAGCATGTGCAGTGGAATTATTTGTATATAGTTGGCAAGGAGTTTGGGGAAAAGAAATTACTGACTTGTCATAGGACCAATGTGGAGAAAGGTATGTGCCACCAAAGAGGACTCCAACTTTGATAATGGACATAGATAGCAGAAATATTAAGCCTGATAGTTTGATTTCATGGAGAATCAGTCAAAACAGTGCTCAACTAAAGTAGAGCATGCCAGTGTAAGAAGAAGACCTGTTAATGGTGACCAACATGGGCTGCATCTGTGGCAGCTAATGACATTCCAGGTCACATTAGAGCACTGTATTTTGGACTTCTGACTTGTTCTAGGTGCTTATTAGCATCCTTTTTCTGCTGATTGTACCCAGGCTCACAGTGTTATTATCCCATTTATTTAGTTTTTTTAATTATTAATTTATTTGAAATAGCATCAGAGAGAGATGGGTAAGCAGAGAAATAGACCTTTCATCCTCTGACTCATGCCCTAATTGGTCCAAAAACTAAAACTTGGATAAGACAAAGTCAGGAGCCAGGGACTATAACCAGTACTCACACATAGATGGCAGAGGACCAAGCTCTTGAACAGTGTTCCACTGTCTTACTGGGCAGATTTGCTAACACTGGAGTGGATGCAGAGCCAGGATTCTAACATAAGATGCCTATATCAAGGCAGTGAGTTTATTTTCTGTTATACAACACCAGCCCTAGAGAATTTGCTTTTTTGAAGATATTCCTGATTTGATCTACAGATTTTTTTTTTTACTGTAACATGATTTATTTTGGTGTGCCTAAAGATTTTGTTTATCCATAATTATGTGTATATGGAATAGCATTGTCTTTTTTTCTTTTATCACAAAATGATACCTATATGGTTTTCTTCACATTGCTAATTAGAACATTTTCCCATATTTCAATGTTTGGATCCCCAAGAGTAACTCACAGAGCCTACTTCTTTTTTTAGTTCCCTAACAAAGTCATAAAAGTCACTTGCCAGCAATGAGTCCTTTAAGCAAAATTATGCTGCAGTATTATGTGCAAACTATTGCTTGCACTGAATCAAAATTTAAAAGCCAGGCATACTTTATGACAGATACATTCACACCAAAGATAGAAGGAATGTTATTTTTAAACATGCTACTCCTGTACCACACAAATTGATATTCTGTTTTTCTATAGTACAACGGCGGTTAATGGGGAAAAAATAATTAACCGAGGTTTGCAAGTTTTAATTATGCAAGTTTTTTTTCTGAAAAGGATGTTATAGGAAGTTAGCATTCTGAATTCCATGTTAATGTGGAGAATTGTTTTCATGAATTCATTTTTCCACCTAACACTTCTGAAGTACATCAACCATCACCCAAGGATGACTAAAGTTTAGAGCCGTCCTGTTATCTGTAAGGAGATAAATCCACATACACGCACTGTTGTTTTGTTTTGTTTTTGTTTTTGACACAAAACAGATTTTGAAATCCCATGCAGTGTAACCTGAAATGCACTGATTTTTGAAAGTTATCAAAAAAACGTCTCCCATTTTTTCCCTTAGTATTCTATTATATAACTCATTTTGAGGAAGAAAATAAGAGAACTGTATATCGACTCTATCTGGCTCTCTCTATCCAAATAAATGTGTTGAAATGTGCTTCAATTATTATATCAGTTACTTTCTTTAAACTATGTTGTAAAACAATGCTTTACAATTTCCAAAAAAATAGCCCATTATTTTGGTAATAAGAAAACTCTTGAAAAAATTCAATTCATTGTCCAATGTCCACCTGAGGAGAATAAAAGACAGAATTTTTACTGTGACATTTGAAACTCTTCTGTTTACTGAAACTTGTAATAGAGATTTTAGAAAATAAGACTCCGTAGTCAGAACTCAAAATGAAACTTTTTCTTTAATATTTTTAAGAGTCAAGTACAAGCAGAAGAAAAGAAGCGAATGAGTATATCTAGCCTGGAGTACATCTTCAACTTCTTCAGCTGCTAAACAGGGTCCCTTTCACATGTGTACTTGTACAGCATAATAGCTTACTGTGGCAAATATTCCTTGCTTCTCACCAGGAGCCTCTCTCTGAACACAGAGCCAAACCATGTCCTCCTTGCAGTCTGTTTAGGCTATGTAAGCATGATAATATGATGCAGTAGATGTCAAAATGATGTGCCATTTCTGCAGGCCACGGCTTCCAAGAGCAGCCATGCTCCATTACATCCTGTTTGCTCATGCCTGTGAGGTACAAATGAGACATGCCCTTTAAAGACAATAAATAGGAAAGGTCTCTGGAGTCCTTTGGTTGTTCGTTTAGAGATATTAATTTGTTTTAAGTTATGAGATTGTGACACATACCATCCTAGAACTTAAAATTAATATTTAAAAGTATTTAAATTACCCCCTGCTTCACTCAAAATTGCCTTTTTGTTACTATGTGGATCTTGCAAATGCAAGATAATCTTTGCACAGAAATAATGCAATATATGAATTATATATGTTTTGGGAATTCAAGGTATACTTATATTCTGATTTAGGTTAAGTTTAGTATTCTTTTATTTATTAAAACTATTAATGGAGAGACCAGCATCATGGCATAGTGCGTTAGTTCTCTCCTGCAATGTCAGTTTCCCATGAAGAAATAGGGAGAAATAATTAAATCATAAGAATGCTTAGAATCTGAGTGAAAATAGGATCACAGTAAAGATAACTTGAAAATTCAAGTTCATCCTAGCAATATTCAAAAGTGAGTTGGGGAAACCATGGTATTCATCAATAGGAAAAAAATAATTCTGACAGAGCATCTATCTTTAACTCAAATTATACTTAGATATCTATGATAATTAATATCCATGAAATTCACTGGTTTTTGTTGTCATAATTGGTGTAAACAATAATCCGACTATTTAACAGAGGCTGTGGAGCTGGAAAAAAAAAAAGTATACTTCTAACTAAAGCTCCTCTGTCAAGTCAGTGGGAACAAGGCACACAAGAATGGCTGAGACTGACACAAAGTCAGGGGTAGTCCTTGAGAGATAAATCTATAACCGTAAGACTGGGTCGTATTAGTTGGGGATGCAGTAGGAACCAATGAGGAAGCCAAAGTTACTAATATCAGCAACTGCAAAAATTTCATGAAAACCAAGATTATGAATAACTGCCTGGGTTTTTTTTTTTTTTAAGATTTATTCATTTTATTACAGCCAGATATATACAGAGGAGAGACAGAGAGGAAGATCTTCCGTCCGATGATTCACTCCCCAAGTGAGCCGCAACGGGCCGGTACGCGCCGATCCGAAGCCGGGAACCTGGAACCTCTTCTGGGTCTCCCACGCGGGTGCAGTGTCCCAATGCATTGGGCCATCCTCAACTGCTTTCCCAGGCCACAAGCAGGGAGCTGGATGGTAAGTGGAGCTGCCGGGATGAGAACCGGCGCCCATATGGGATCCCGGGGCTTTCAAGGCGAGGACTTTAGCCACTAGGCCACACTGCCGGGCCCAACTGCCTGGGTTTTAAAAGGTTTTCACCAAAAGAAGGAAGCATCTTCTAATTCAGTTTGATATAAACTTTTGCATTTTTGTGTAACTGTTTGAAAAGGACACTGAAGAAGAGATAAACAGTTGGCAGTGTTTAGTCAAATCTTCATCCAGAAAATAAATAAAGGTAAAAGAAACACACACACACACACACACACACACACGTTCATCCTTAAAAAAAAAAGTAAACAAACAAGCAAAAACACCTTATTCTGAGTAAGCAATCATGGTCACATATATTCTGACAGGGCTCAGTAGGTACAGAACACTGACCAGTATGCTGATTTTCATTGTTCATTCTAAACCTCTGTGTTTTAAGGTGTGAAAATGTATTGTTGTCACTGTTCTTATTGGAAAAAAATTGGATGTTTACAAAATCCAAGTTAACTTTCTGTAAAGAAATTTTTTTTTCTTATTTAAAGACACCAAGATACTGTCCATCTTTGGTTTACTCCCTATAATGGGGCCCAAAATTCCAGGTCTGCTATGTGAATAGCAGGCCCCAATACTTCAGCCATTGCCTGCCACCCCCGAGACTATGCATTAACTGTTAGGTAGAATCAGAAGCCAAGGTGGGACAGAAACCTGTACACCCTAACACAGGATATAGATAGCCTAGATGGTATCTTATCCATTGTTCCAAACACCCATCTCTGAAATTGTGTTTTAATGTAAAAATTTTCCCTGAGAAACAACCAATATGTTATGGTGTTTTCTGTACATTATGTGCTCTGAAGCATCTCACATTTGTATAAGAGAAAATCACTCATTGTTCTTCAACAGTACCCTCAGTAGACAGTTGCCCATAAATAATGAAAACATTTAGACCTTCAATACATGAAAGTAGATAACTATATATATATATGTATGTATAGATATAAATATATATTATATAGAGAGATACTATATGTAGAGCTATCTATATATAATATATTATATGGAAATATCTACAGATATATAGAGTGAGCTACATATATAGATCTGTATATAAGATTTATATCTATATGTAGATATATATATATAATGACAAATTTTTTTCAAACTTTACCAATTATAACCAATAACATTGTAATCTATTAATATAGGTATGAGATTCCTGGTTGAAATGTATCAAAAAACACATTTTTCAGCAAAGCATTTTGTTGCAATAATGTTTCCTTTCTAAGACCTATTTCTGTTCGTGAGAACTATCGCCTCTAAAACTTTGTTAAATTAACCTGCTGAAAAATAATCATCTCCAGGTTTTAGAAAATGATTTTTAATAGAGAGAATTAGAACTGCGTGTAGACGTAGCTCTGCTACAGGAAAACCATAAAGTCTGCCAAAAATTTTTTTCTTCTTAACCCTTAGATAGGTTTATGTGTGGCCTTGTTACTTAAACTAAGAGCTTCAAGTTAAACATGATCATATTCTTATTATCACAGCCGGCCACTGCTAGGAGCAAGGGAAGCGTTTTGTTAACAATATTTACTTTATGAAATGACTATACATTCTGTATTAACATGGCTGATTGTTTCTTTAGTTGATGAGTGGGGTTTTGCCTCTTCAAATGTCAGTGTACTGTGGAGAAGAGGTAAGGCTTGCTTGCCGTCACCCGTTTGCTTGAGGTATATTTTTCTCTCCATTGCAGGGAATTTATTGATAAGCACTAAAGATGGCTGTGTCCAGTTTAAATATTAGGAATTGAGTCAACTAAAATGGATCTGTAATAGCTAGATAGATTGCAGCTTTATGTGGTAGTGAAGCAATACTCTTTTGTTCAGGAGGGCACTAGAAATCACTGGCTCACATTTTTTTCTCAGGATTGCATTTGGATCCTTCCTCTCGGTTTACCAGATTGGTATATCTCTAAAGGTGAAAAGCAACTTTGTCTTATGTTTATAAAGGATTCTTTGGTTGACTTTGCTCTAAATTGTGCATGAAATAAATGTATTATTGCAAAAGTAGGGAAACAAAATCTATTATGAACTTGAAATGAATCTTGGAGAAGCAATCATTTACTATGGTGTGGTATTTTTCAGCTATCATTTTGTTGTTGTTGTTGTTAAAGCTTGGTTGAAAGGCAATTATGCTGTCCTTTATCTTTCCTATTACTTATGAATTCATCATTAACTTTTACCTCGTCTCCAGTTGATTATGCTTTTATAAGACCACAATGATCTCAATGGCTATATTGATTGGAGGATGGTGTTATATGTAGTCTTTTTTTCTATATTTACAGCAATTTACCTTTAATGATATAATGTAGTCTTATCATCTTAGTATGCACATTGATCATTAAACTGTAGTCAATTATTTATGACAATTGTAAGAATTAAGAAGTGCACACACTTCAACTCATAGCACTTTACCCCATTGTTCCAAACTTTTCTCTTGTATTGGTGATGTGATTAACCCTTTGAGAAGCTGCAGATAGGTGCATTTAGTCAGCAGTTAAGTAGTTTAAAAATTTTAGTATGTCTAAAATTAGATCCTTAGAGTTTTAGAAAATAGAAAGTGAGCAGGAAAAAAAAAGCTGAGAGGTTTTATTGTCCAGTATGTGGTAACCAAAAACATATATTTTTTAAAAGTTGCAACAGGATGTTAATAACCACAGGGACCAGAAGTGATCTCAGCAAGGAAGGGTTGTGAGAACTATATTACTGGATTTTGTCATGAGTGATTGGGATAAGATTCAAAAGAATAAGACGTCCTCTGGATTGGATTATGTCAGAGAGTAGAATAACTCTAAAATGGAGTTTTAGTGTAAAATTTTACTTCAAAATTAGATAAAATAAAGTGCATGTGTTAATGTAATGTAATGTAATGTAATGTAATGTAATGTAATGTAATGTAATGTAATGTGACTACATCCACTCTGGATTGCCTAGTGAATAGAATTTTTGGTCATTTATGTTGTTTGCAAAGGACTCTTGGTTTTGTCTGAGCTCAGACAGGATTACAAAGTGAACCTATTTCTGTTATGTTTTAACACTTTCCCAGAATGACATTGACTAATGATGACTTAAGAAGGGAGCATCATGGCCTATTTGTTATTGCCAGAACAGGTACCTGCTGACAACTGTCTAGGTTGCTGTGGTTTTTTTTTGTTTGTTTTGTTTTGTTTTGTTTTGTTTGTTTTTGTTTTTTTTTCTCAGAGGCCTGAAGTGGCTAAAATAATGAGAAACTTTCTGTCAAAACTAGTGAAATCTTCTGAGTTCTTTGAAGAGAGTGGTCTTAGGATTTTAGAGCATGTGGCATGGAATGATAGCCAAACAAACTATCTTTGGAGGTATAGAGAAGAAATACTAATCAGGACGAAGTATACAAAAAAATGATGAATCAACACCCTCTTTGAGCTGTCCCTTTACTTCATTAATAAACACCACTTTCAGGCCCCAGAAACCTTAGCAGAAACCCATGCTTGGATATCCAGAGAGGAATCCCTATGGATTACTTTGTAGGGACTCTTACTTCAGGAGTTTGAGAGAGTTGCAGAGATGAACTAGTCTTTCAAAGTAAATATTTAATTGACAAAGTAAGAATCATGATTTTGTCATCCAGGTTTCAGATTATAGATTATATTTGAATATAATCTATACAAATGGGAAATCTAATGCAATATGTCATTTGTATTCTCATTTATGGTTTTCTAATTGGTCTACGCAATGTTATGAGGTTATATTAGGGAATTTATTGTATTTCTTTGGCTCATAACTACTGTGTTTAAAATAGGATGAGCAGATTAGCATGCCCTCCAACTCTGTGTTCTTTTGCTTAGTTATATACATAAATCAAAACTTGTATTTTATTTTAAATGTTCATGCATTCCTCAAAGTGTCACTAGTGACTACTACAAGATAATTCCTCAAAATGTTAACCTATACTCTAAGTATGTCTAGAGGGAACAATGCAATTTTCCACCCACAAGAACATCTAAAATACTGTTGACTGATATTCTATAAATAACTCTATGTCATTTTTTTCTCATTGCCAGACAAGTAATTCTGTCTACATTAGATTTATCTTTATTACTGATAGTAGAACTGTTGAAAGATGGATCAGTAGAGTAGCTGGGAAAACATCGATATCATCAGAAGTAAATCTGGGTTCTAATTTCATTTCTATGAGCTGTGTCTTCTGTTCACCGAATCTGTATAAATTTACAAGGTATTTGTACCAGCACATTTCACTTTACCTCCTGGATCTCCTTATGCCATAAAACAAGACAAGTGACTATGGGATTGAATTTTTTTGCATTGATGATTTTTGCAAAAAGAAAAAGATGGATAGATAGATAGATAGATAGATAATATAAAGTTTGGAGGAAAATAAACCAGAAGATAGTGAGTATTTACTATCTGTTGTGCTCCATGGAAGAGTAGAAGCCATCATACCAAACCCTAAAATAGTAGCTTTCAATGGTGGCAAATAGCCCTTTAACTACTCTTTTTTGTAGCAATCTCCTGGAATATTTATTTCCTAAATCAATTTGATATTTAATCTAGCTCTGATTTTTTTCATCACATATTGTGGTTATAAATATTCACTTAGTATGAATCACCATAAACCACATCCACTCTTGTGTCATCATTTATTACATGCAGCAATTTATGTGAATCATTTAATTTACTTAAGGATTAAATTTCTACAGTCATGTGGAGATAATAATACCTTCTCATGACATTACTTGTAACTCATTGTTATGTATCAAATATGGAAAATTATATAGAAAATTGTGATACATACAGTTTATGAAAATATTAAAATCTTGGCTCGTAAAACTCTAGGGATGAAAATATTGATAATATCTATATTAACTACATATAAGACTAGTGACTACAAGTAATATAAAATGAATAGGAAACTTACTTGCAGGTCATCATAACATATTGCCAATCTCCATCCAGTCCAATGTCCAGCCACTTAAATCTGAGTTATTTTTACCAGTTTCCTCATTTGCAAAATAGATATGCTGATAAGAACATCATTAAGCTTCAATTTTAAGTTTAAAGCTCATGAAAATTGGTTAAACACTTCTGGCCTGTAGTAAATTCATGATGTATGTTAGCTATCTTGTTACCTACCTTCCTACTTCCTGCCTCTAAGGAAATTCATTTTTTTAATTTTATCTTTTCAGAGTTGGTTTACATTTTTCCCTGACCACTTTTACTCACTGAGAGAATTTTTAAATATGTAAAATTACAAAGAAATACTATATTTTACATGAAAAAAGTAGTTAGCACAATGGTATAGCCCATGCATAATATCTTCAGGATTATTTTTAATACAGTAATATCAGTGCTGCTTTACATGATGCCATATAATGTGATCTCTGCTAATGCTTCATTCCAGTGATCTTAACCAGCCAGTTTCTCCATATGTTTAGATTACATGCATCCTAAATGCTAGATAGTAATACACATTACTGGTATTTTCAGATTTCTCCTTCTGAGAACAAAATGCACTGACATATCCTATTGTCTTGAGATTACCTCTAAAGTAATATATATATTAATATGTGTGTGTGTGTACCTCTAATGACATATATGCTCTTACAGGTGAATGCATCTCATGTCTGGTGGGTCTGTCTTCAGTGAAGGTATTCACTCTTTTGTTGATTGTGGAAACATTGTGTACATAAAGCTGATTGGAACATGGTGTCCACAGAAACAGCAATCACCCTGAAACACTGCATCAGAAACTGAGGAACTACAGTGTTGAGCTGTGAAATACGAAGATTCTTTTTCATTTTTGTAAGGTTATTTGCTTTTGTTAGAAGGGAAACTTAAAAGGGGAGACAGAGAGTAAGACTTTCCATCCATTGGTTCACTCCCCTAAGTAGCTGCCAATGGCTGCAACTCAGCTAATTCAATCTGAAGCCAGAAGCCAGGAGCTTCTTCCAGGCCTCCACGTTGGTGCAGGTTCCCAAGGGTTTGGACCATTCGCCACTACTTTCTCAGGTCACAAGCAGGGAGTTGGATGGAAATTGGAACAGCCAGGACATTAACTGGTGCCCATATCTAATCCCAGTAGTTTTAAGGTAAAGATTTAGCTACTACGTCACTGCACAAGGCCAAGGGATTATTTCTTAACACAGAAAATGCAGTCCATTTTGCATTTGTATTGTGACAGCCAGTAGGTTTTTTTTTTAATTGAAAATTCAGTCTACAAGTGGCCACGATGGTTGAAGCTGAGCCAATTCCAAGCCAGGGGTCCAAGGCTTCTTCTGGATCTCCTGCCAGAGGCCTGCTCCGGCTGACTCGAGAGCATGCAAAGGATGCATGGATCAGTGAGTGATAAGAATGCGTGGACCACTATGGCATGATGCTCATAAGAGAAAACTCAGAAAAGTTGCTTTCTTTACTTATACACAAATCATCACAAGCTTTTACACAACATACAACTGTTTCATTTTTACTTCATTACAAAAGAATGATTACAAAATCAATCCTAAAACATATTATTATTATTTTGCTTCAGAGAAAATATTCTCAGCAAGCTATTACTCATTCAAACCTGCAGTGACCTGGCAGAAGCCAGGAATTCCACGGTTGGCAGCACATGCAGTTACATAGTGACAAGTGGTTTACTTATATTTAAAATCGATTTTTACTAAACACAAACTAACTAATATTGCTTAAAATATTAAGAGTACAGAGTTAAAAGATCATAAATGAAAGGACTTTATAAAAACATATAACATAGATTCTTTGCTAAAACTCATAATCAAATCCTGCATTAATTACCATCACCTTCACCTAGTGCTGATTCAATTGTTCTTAGTGTTGATTTGTTTTTGTTTTGCTTTGTTTGTTGTTCTTTTGTTAAAGGGTAGTGAAAGGGATCAAGGCAACTCAGCCAATCTACAAACAGTGGGCCTTTACAAGAAATTTCCTTTTATCTTTATAAACTGTTTTCTTTCCCTAAATACATCTGCCAATATAAGGTTGAGATTTTAAGTCATTTGGGGGGGGGGGTTCACATTTGTTTCCCTTTAGAAGATGCCCCATATACTTTCTGCTTTCTGTGGTGAGAAACCAAAACGCATCATATCATGTGTTGTAGCAGTTCGAGGCGCATAGCAAACAAACACTTTCTACCTCCATGATTGCCATCTGTTCCAAGATATTATCAAGCCATTTCTTAAGGAAAATGTTACTTATATTAGGGCAAACTTCAGGACATAACAGGATGTTTGGAGGCATTGTGGGCTCAATTGTACTATTGTATGCTTTTAGCTGTGTGTCATTGCCTTGCCTCGCTAAAGATGTTTTTATTGTAACATGATTGATCAGTTTGAGGTGTTATAACAGTTACAGGAATCACTTTACATTAGCAAAAACAACATAACCCTCTGGAAAATTCTATGAAATGTCAGAGAGGTGGTTGAGTGTCCATACAATGGGGTGAGGCAGCAATGAGGTGACCGGAGACATTCCGCCGGGCCTTTTCACACAGCCAGAAACTCCTTATAGCCTTGCTTTCCGAAGAGTGGTGCTCATCACAGACCCATGCCATCTGACCTAACTGCATGGCTTCCCATAGTCTCCCACATGGATGCATGGTTACAAGATTTTGTGCCATCCTCAATTGCTTTCCCAGGCCACAAACAGGGATCTTGATGGGAAGTCGAGCAGCCAGAACATGAATTGGTTCCACATGGGATTTCTTGCAATACAAGAATTTAGCCACTAGGCCATTGTGCCAGGCCCCTGAATGTACAGTTTTAACAACATTTTTGCAAAGAAGTTCTGATATGGTTCTTATAATGTGAATTGTTGATACAGTTTTAAAAACATAAGATGAGTTCAAGTGAAATTTAGCAAAAACAATTTACCATTTTTATTAATGTTTGCTTAAAATTTTGGAAACAGATGAAATGGTCATATTTTATCATATATCTTCCTTAACCTTTACACGTAAATGATTCAGACATTTATCTGAGTTTATCACTTGGCACAAAACTATCTAAAGTTTAATCTGATTTGCATTATTTCTCCTCCAGTTCAGAATAATATGTATGGTGATCTGGGCCTAAAGAATGCATGTAAGCAATTTTAAGGTCAAATACTATATTATGTAAAAGCTCTACTAGAATTCTATCAGATTGATCATGGTATAAATAGTGTTAGCTTCCTTCCTGTAGTTAACTAGTGTCAGTTCATTGGAATTTGAAATCTGTTGATAGTCTTACATTAATTCTTACATTTGTCAATCTTTATTTTACAAAGATTGATACTGTTGCAAATGCAAAGCTACTTGCAATGGAAGAACATAGGTTTGTTGACTCATCAAGATATTCTACCTGCTAAAATTCCGTATTGAATTTTGTTCTTTGGCCTACCTGTCAACTTGCTGTCATAAAAATCTATCAGTTTCAAACGTGCAGTGAATCTGTATGTTTAGTTATTCAGTTCAATATCTTGCATGTAATTATCTTGGCATTAACCTTCCAAGTTTAAGTGTATCATGTTACTAGTATTGATTACAATACTTCATTTTTTAAACAAATGTGTTCTAAAGATTTGTTCATTGGTTTACACTACTAAACATGAAAGATTTTTGGACTAAATTACCTAAGTTTGCAAGATTAGGGTACCTCTTACCTTTATTCAGATTTATGTTGATGCCAAACATAGAACCATGAATTGTCTTATTGAATGCTAAATATAAGCCAAAATGAACAGAAGGTGCAAGCTATTTGTTTTCACACAATAATTTTTTTCTCTGTGTTCAAGCAAGGCCGGTTCTCCCCAGTTTCAATGATGCCCCAGTATCTGGACACAGATTTGACCAAGTTGAAGGGTAATAAAGTCCTTCCTTCAGGTTATGCTGGTTTAGAATCACTATTTCAACTCTAGTTATTATATCCATGTGTCAAATGTTGAACACAAAGAAAGAAGAGATTGGCATACTTTCCCCCTTGAATTGGACTCTATAAGATACATAATCTCAGTTTGGATTGTTTTAGTCAGAATGCTTGTCTGTATGACATTTCTGCTTGTCAAAACACTAATAATTAAGAGCTACAGTTCTGACAGGTCATTGTATTTGTCTACATTTGAGGGAGAGCATGAAGTTAGGAGATAATGGCAACACCACACAAGACTTTTTAAAACATCAGTCGATAACCAGATTTCCTTTGAATCACATTTTTTTTTTTAATAAAATGTTTCTTTGCTTGTTTAGTTGTTTACATAAAAAAGTGAAGTTCCACAGAGAGAGGGGGTGAGGAAGATCTTAAATCTACTGATTATTCCTCACATGGCAGTAAAAGCTAGGGTTGAGCTAGGCCAAGGTCTGGAGTCAAGGCTTCTATTGGGCATCCCACCCAGAAGGCAATGGTCCAAGTACTAGCACCCTCTTCTGCTGCTTTCCTGGTGTATTAACAGGAAGCCGGATTGAGAGTAGATTTTTTTGAACTTCAACCCACATTTCTTTTTATTATTATTTTTTAAGATTTATTTATTTATTTTCAATGCAAAGTCAGATATACAGTGAGGAGGAGAGAACAAAAGGAAAATTTTCCGTCCAATGATTCACTCCCCAAGTGACCACAACTTCCTGTGCTGTGCTGATCTGAAGCCAGGATTCAGGAACTTTCTCCAGGTCTCCCACATGGGTGTAGGGTCACAAGGCTTTGAGCCGTCCTCAACTGCTTTCCCAGGTCACAAGCAAGGAGGTGCATGGGAAGTGGATCTACCGGGATTAGAACTGGTGCACATATGAGATTCCAGGACGTTCAAGGCCAGGACTTCAGTTGGTTGTCAACCCACATTTCTATGGGATGTTGGTACTACAAGCAGGAACTTAACACAAAGCACCTCAACACCAGCCCCTGGACCACATTTTATTATTATACACCAGACATTCGCTGAGGTTTTTGTTACCACTATTG